>NC_138531.1:45642622-46203071 GCF_964234715.1 Podarcis melisellensis
AGTATGTAAAGCATGTACTCTATTTTTGACTTTCATACATCTGGGCTTGGGCACTTGATAGTCATGCTAACCATAAACAGGCATGGTAAAAGTCCTGCTCATGTTAAGTTGGGAATGCTACACACAGACAAACAATGCACACACAGACAAAATATTTGGGGCCAGGTCCCTATAACAGCTCTTCTTTTGAGGATGCCTGATAAACTGTGCATGATAGTCTGGTGCCAGTTCTTATTGATCTCATAGCATTTGGGTGGAAATCTGCATTTTTCAAACTGGAATACTCACAAGCAGAAAATATTAATAATTTGTTTCGCCTCAGGTTAGATTTGAAGTTCACATTCCCTTTCCAGAGCCCCAGAGTTCCATTAATTGTGGTCTGTTCAGCCTGAAGTTTAACCATGCGCAGAACTTTCAACGAGGCCCAGAGCATACATGAGTAGGCTGTGCTCGTGTAATCCATCTGCATTTACTCACATCAATTCAAGTTGACTTTCAATGTTCCAAGTGTGAAGGAGAAAGGCCTGTGAGCTCAGGACATGCCAGACTTACATGCTTGCGCTGTTGGTGAACTAGACTTCAAAGTCTCCTTAATTCAGAAGTCACACACTGTAGCATGTTTCAAGTCAAACGTATTTAAACTAGAGGTGGAAAACTTAACATCTTTGTCCCTTCATTACACTGACTATTTGTGCCTTAGCCTGCTTACCATTGGTCCCTAGATCTCTATGAGTTTGATATCGATGAGTTTCTATGAGAGAAGGATTCACGTTACCACAGGAAAATCAAGCCTGTTCTTAGTGCATGCTTCTAGTCTGGGAAAGTTATTTGCATTTTGAAACCCAAATGGTCCTAATGCTAGGAATGGCTCTTGTGATTGTGTATATGTATGCCAGATAGAAACCACATACTTAAATTCAGAGACAGAGTGATTGTGTTTGCATGAGAACACTGGATTTGTACATCTCCTGCAGTCCCCTCTTCAGTGTAGCCAATATGAAACTGGCAGCATGGCCACAAAACAAAATAATAGCTCCTTTTCTTGACTGGGAAAATTCCCCCAGTTAATTCTTTTTTCTTCAGCTAAACACAGTAGTCAACATAAATTTCCCCCTTTTCCAAGAAAGATTCTCCAAATACCAGGGAATAGGAAAACAGCAGGGGATATCAGAGAAAATACAGTGCAGACCAAGAGATAACATACAATAGTTATTTGACGTCTACAATTCCTTTCATTCATAGGAACCAACTCCAGGTGGCCGTGGGTGCTCAGACACCCATAATAATATAATTGTGGGGGCTGGGCACCCACCAAAATCAATGAGCAAAGCTGGAGAGAGGCAGCCAGGCAGCCTCTGCAGTCCTGCCACTGAAAGAGAAGCAGTCTATCTTTCTCCAAGTCTGAGCCCCTCCCCGCAGAAAAGGGTGTCTCACTGGCTGCAGAGAGAAAGAGGAGCCACCGGCTGCCACAACACCGATGTGTGATGTCACATGCACGACTCCCAAAACACAATGTGACGTTGCACCATGTGCAGGTGTGTGTGTGTGATGCCACATGTCGGCATGATGGCAGCAGGCACCCACAATCCTGAGGGCGAGATGGCGCTCCTGTCCTCACTTTTCTTTTAACTTTTACAATACACCATGTAGTCCTGATACAAATGGTCCTGGGGTTTTTTTCCTGAGCAAAAACAGTTTAATCAGTGAAGGGAAAAAAGTGTCAAGTCCTTAGCATAGTTTTCTATTCTAGTATGTATGTGAGTGTCGCATTTCCTTTGATAAATGGTTACCTTTCTCCTTGATAGCAATACTATCTGGTTGACACATCACTGGACATTATCCAAGACGTATGCTTTTTATTTCTCTTATTGCAACACAGAATTGTTTGCTCCATACCGCTGGACAGGTTTTGCACTTGCAGTTATACAAATAAAAACCAACAGACACAAAGCAGATCACTTTTTATTACCTACGCAATATGCAGGTGTCAGGAAATGGGAAAGAGTCTTTCCTTGTGTCAGGATGGATTTTTGCTTTATTCCATTGCAGAAATCAAGTTATAGAACTTGCTTCAAAGTCCCTAGAGTCAGATCTATTTTTATGTCAGAAACAGGGGAAGCGGAAAAGGGAATCTAAAGTAAACAGTCAATAAAAAGGTAAGAAGTCACCTTGCAGCAAAAGAGCAAAAGAAACTTAGATCATCAGGGTGGAAGAATAGCATTTCTCTTTGATAGTTTGCAGTGAATGGGATATATTGCTTACTCCCACCAATTTATCAAGCATAGAGCCAACAATATCAATACAGAACTCCCCAGTAATGCTTCAGCAGTTCAAAGCTCTTTAAAATATATTTGCTAATTAATTTATCTCCTTGGCATGGTAGATAATATTATTAGTCTGTTTTGACAGATAGGGAAGTTGTAACATTTTTTCAAAAAAGCAAGGCCACATAAAACAGCTTGGCCGATTGGAATTTACTCTAGCTTGTGACTAATGTATGCAGTAGTTGTTACTTACAGCTGAAATGGTGTATATATTTTCACTGACTATTGTACATGCCATTCAAGTCACAAACATGCAATTGACATCAAAATCGGGATATAATGTTGTCCAAGAAATGATTCACAAGTTCTGGCAAGCAAATGGAGCTGAATAATGATTGTATTCCTTCCAAAGATGCATAACACACTTAACGACATTTGTCACATAAGTACAAAATAATTTCAGTTGAACCATGAAGGTAGACAAGATCATCCTTTGAATTGGGTAGGGAACCTGTGCTCCTCCAGATGTTGTTGGCCAGTGGTTAGGTGTATTCCAAAAGCAGAAGAAAATTGTATTGCCACAGCATGAGGCCTAGCAAGTTTGACCCAAGTCTTGCTTCCAATGTTCCTGTGTTTGATAGTTGTGCGGAAAGGGAATTTCAGCATGTGTAGCTTGCAGTAGAACTTAACCTGCTGAAATCTCTCTTCTGTCTTATTTTTCCTTGTCTCTTCTACATCTGTCTTGTGCATGTAGCTTCCATCTCTCACTATCAAAGAATTTGCCATCTTTCAGTCAGTATGACACAGTGGTTTGAACTGCAGTTTTTTATTCTTGATAACCGTACAGTACCTTACCTCTTTAAGCTTCTTGGAGCAAGGGGCTTAAATTAAATATTATATGGTAGAAATGAACAGAAAGAAAAGCCTATGTCCATACATTTGCTCAGCTGGTAAACATAGCAATATTACGGTATTATGCAAATTGTTAGAGCTCTTGAACAAATAAGATAGGGGAAAAGAGTATATGGACATGAAATAATCTAAACAAATATCTCCTCCTCACATGTCTACTTCACTCTTCAAGGGTCTCAGGATGGGATACATTTCGGCCCAGCCTCTATGTCAGTCTCTAATTCAGCCATTGGGTCACAAAAGGAGGCTGTCATTAAACTGACCTGGACCTTGTGATCACCCATAAGAAGTCCAGAGGGTGGCAACTTAAGTTCAGACCTTTTCTGTGGTGGCTCCCCATTTGTGGAATGCTCTCCCCCAGGGAGGCACACCTGGTGCCACCATTATATACCTTTAAGCACCCAACAAAAACTTCCCTCTATAATCAGGCCTCTGGCCTTTTGGAAGTGGGTAGGATTTTTAAAATGTAATTCTTTTTCCTCTTGCTTTTAATGTATCTATGTGGGGGTTTTCCCCCATCTATTTGGTTGTAAGTCACTTTGGGTTGTCCCGGGCAAGATAAAGCATCTAACAAATTCAATAAATGAATGAATAAATAAAACAGACCCACTACTAAAATGGTGCCAAGAAAAAGTTGGATTTGCACAAAATATAGCGATAGAGACATTGTGCCCTAATATTTAATACAAATCTTGATTAGATATTGACTTAAATCTGTCTTCTAAAGACTTGCCAATCCTAAGCTTAAGGAAACAAAGTATTTTCTAAATGCTTGTTAGAAAAATATAGCACTCTAGGTACGAGTAGATCCTGAATATCCTTTTTTAGGCTGATGTTCTAGCAACATTTTTTGTGTGACTGACAATACAAGTCAACAAGACCTGGAGCTAGAAAAGTTGCACATCTCCCTAATGCTTCTGTGAGATGTGACTAGTCCTTCGTAGTTACCATGGGGATGTGATCAAGGACTATGAGAGGCATAGCAACAGTGTCCCCATTCTCTCCTTCCATAACAAGAAATGAAGACTAAAGCAGAAATCTCCATTTTACATGCTCAAACAAAATGTCCCCAAGTTTGGTACCCTTCTTAGAAGATGAAAGAAAAATGGAGACAGAATCAGCATTTTAAACTGATGCATTAGAATATAAGATATCATATCATATATTCACAAAATTATATGCATTAGTTTATCCTTTCAGCTGACAATTTTTTTTTGGTAATTTTGGGGGCAAGTTTGAACCTAAAATTAGTCTCTCTAAAAGCAGGACCAAAGCAAGAAGAAAATACATTAGATGGTCGGGTGTTTTTTTTAAATGATGGTATAAATGATCTGAAGAGCACATGACAGAAGAATGAATGCTAATTCATTCGCCCATTCTGGTCCTCACTATCAAAAGAAGAAAAAGCAATCATTTTATAATACAAAATATATACAATTGGTACTCTCTCTCTGTGTGTGCCCTTCCCCCCACAATGCTTCAAAGGATCCGTATTTGGGCTGATGCAGATTTCTAGAAAAACTAGTTTTTATGTAACAAGACAGCAATCATTGCAGGTCATTCTAAATGCTTCCCTCTCTGCAGTGACCACAAGTAGACACTCGCAAATATCTTACCAAGCCTGCCTGTGCGCCTGCAATCACGGAGTACTGGACTCGCTGAACCATATTAATTTGGACTGCCCTTTGCACAGCAGACTCTACAAACAGATGTTGAGCAAGATGTTGGACCTGCGATCCACGGCTCTGAGAGAAAGCCAAATGAGGTTCCTCCTAGTGGACAGGGATAAGGACGTCACTGCCTCAGTGGCTTCCTTTTTAATCTCCATCTTACCTGAAAGGGTTCTTAATGAATCATCCCTCTAGGGAATAGACAGGGTGAAGCAGAACAATCGAGTGCGACAGCCTCACTCCTGTCCCTTTTCAATCTATCCCAGTGAAATGTCTTAACTTCTAATGCCAATAAAGGTATTTGTATTGTATTGCTAGTCATCATACCTTATTTCTTTATTCATTTATATAATTACTATAAAATTGTCCTTTTATTAAATTGTATTATTATAAGAGAAAGAGTATACATTATATGGCAAGGAACACACATTTATTTTGAAAATTTATACACCACACCTTCATCTAAACATGGAATTCAGGATGAAGTGCATAAAATTCAAACAACAATACATACTAAGGGAAGAAAGCAATTGAGATTTAAACTTTGCTATGCATGCATATCAAACTGACAGTCTGATGTAATCTTCTCCTGCCCTTTTATAATAGTTTAAAAAATGGTTATCATATTATCTTCTACCATGCAGGCCCTTTTTTAGCAGCTGCTGTCACCTCTCTAAACTGGTTTTATTTTCAATATCTAGATATATATGATAGAAAAAAAACTAGACATTATAATTGTAGTAATGCAGGACACCTATCAATTGGTTATATTCTTCGTTGTCAACCAGTGCTCCCAGTTCCTGAGGCACCACCAACTGGTTTCTTAAAATCATCTCTATTTCTCATCTTCAGGGAGTATAGAAAGCAAAGAATGCAGCTTAAAATAGAGAATCGGATAGTATTATGGAGTGAGATTTTTTTGGGTTTTTTTGAAAGAAAAGACAGGGTCCTGAAAACAAGACCGTTGACTACATCTTATTGTCTTTTTTTAAAGTGCAGGGTGTATCAGGTTCGGGTGTCTTCAAAGAGGCAGTAAGAATGGCAAGTGTAAAAAAGGAGTGCTATGATCAATCCGCTACGAAGTCATACGGCAGTGGAATACAGTATGACGAGTTTGCAAAGCAAGCCATGCATTTTTCTGATTAGATGCTGCTGTATAGCCCAACAAGAAGACTTTGTAACTGAATTCTTCCCATTCATTGTGTGGCTGCTGCTTTACACTGTTTCCAAGATATCAGCAACAATGAAAATTCAAAATATCCATAATATAAGAGTAGCAATTAGAAAACAACAACCTGTGCATTCTGGACATAGGTCCAAATATATATGTCCCCAAACCCAAACACAGTGAAAGCAGCTGAGCTACCAGTCCACATACTACTTGTACCATGTTGAAATGCCCCGACCTGATTACCTGTTCCTTCTGAATGGGTAGCAAAGGTGCATCCATGCAGAATGGATTGGCCTATTGTTGTTCAACATCTTTATAAACAACTTAGATGAAGGTATTGAGGGGATGCTCATCAAATTTGCAGATGACACAAAACTGGGACAGGTGGCCAATATCAGGATTCAAGATGACCTTAACAGATTGTAGAACTGGAAAACTAACCAAATGAATATCAATAGGGATAAATGTAAGATTCTCCGCTTAGGTAGGAAGAACCAGCTGCATAAATATAAGAGGGGGAACCCTTGGCTTTCCAGTAGCACATGTGAAAAGGATATAGGTGTTTTAGAAGACCACAAGCTTAACTTGAGTCAACAGTGCAATGCAGCAGCATAAAAGCTAATGTTTTAAGCGTCATGAATGTTCAAATCCATCCTGTTGCTTTGTAACTTTCTGAGCCATAGGGGGGACCACACCCAGTTTTCCTAAAAGAGCAAACTCCAGGATTTCACCTTCCTTTCTACTACATTCATAGCAGTGTTTGAGAATGGTGACACATTTTAACACCTGAAAGTTTATCTGGTTTATGGTGCCATGTGCCTTCACAGGCCTGTGTTATCACGTATATGAATGAGGAAATGTTCAAGGTGCCACAGATTTCTGTCCTCTTGCCATTGGTTTAAGAAACTTAGCTTTACAAAAGCAACACCACAGCACCCCCCCCCCCAACATGCTAAATTGAACAGTTTTTCTTTTGGCCCATGAGACACTTTTTAAAGCACCACTGGAGTCAGGGCACCCCTCCAATGTAACAACTACCATAAATATTAAATATTGAAGGTCCTAAACCTTCATTAGAGAGCGATAGGCGGAAAATGTTCAAAGTGCTGCACAATGATTTAGCTGCATGAATCCCATTAATGTCAGTACTTTGAAAATTTATCTCCTGTGAACTACTTGGAGAGGGTGAAAAGGGAGGGAGGGAGGTATGACACATTCTTAAGATGAAAAGGTAAACTTTTTTTTTTTGATCTGCAGTTTTTTCTTTCCCTGACTGCATATTAAGACTCTAATCTTTCTCTTTCTCTTTTTAAAACAGCTTCAAATATTGTTGGCAAGAGATTAGGAAATGTTGGTGCATAATCTGCTGTGTTTTAATTTCTGAAGTAAGAAATGCTGGAGTCGCTTGCCCTTTGGCCTACAAACGGTCACACCTGTATGGGGTTTGATTATATGCAGTTGCTCAGTAGTATAAGAAATGATCTGGTCCATATTCATGGCCATTCTCTTGTAATCTAAATTTTCTTATTTCTTTCTTTAATGAAGTGCATGCACTGCTTGATTGTAAAACCAAAAAACCAAAAAGATAAAACAATAACATCAAGAAAGAATTACAACCATACTTTAAAACATGCCAAAGTTAAAACACTAAAACCGTTTAAAATTACCTCAACTTTCTAAGCATCTGGGTAGGCTTGTCTAAACAGGAGTATTTTTTAGCAAGCATAATATTGTGTCATGTTCCTAAGATATCCACACCATTAAATACCAGACTCTGCTATCCAGTGCTTTTTTCTTTAAAAATGTTTAGGGGTACTCTCATTTTCCTACTCATTTTCAAATACTGCCCCCCTCAGTGATACCAAACTTAGATTTACAAAATGTTTAGGGGTATGTGTACCCCTGCATCCCCCCCCCCCGAAAAAAGCACTGCAGCTATCTCTTGACATATACCTGAGGGGACATTATGTTTGCTCCTGCCTTCATCATTGTTCCCACAATGCTCCTAGGAACATCTTCCACTTGTCTGGATTGGATCCTTTGTCTGATTTCCTGTATGATTGCCATGACTGTCCATAGCTTTTTGAAGCTATGCCAGCCTCATACCTGCATAGCTTCTGGAAGGCGGTAGCTTCATGTGCTTTCAGACCATATCTTGGGATTATCATATTCCTCATATCACCTAGTCTAAAGAAAGTCCCCTCTTATGGGAGGGTGGAGTCCATAATCCCTTTCATAGTAGTGAGGAAAGTGTACTACTTCACTCTGTCCATTTTTGGAGCTGCTTCTCCCAAACTTCTGAATTTCATGGCACCATTTTAGTACTCATTGCTTCTTACTTCTTTAAAAGGAAAAAACTCTATTTCATAAGCATATTGCAATAAATACAGTGCAATGTTATTAGGTTTAACATATATTAAAATAACAAACTATATATTGACTACTAAAGATATTATGATGGATTATATAAATCTATAATGAAGTGTTAGCCATCATTTTTCATTTAAGCCTTTCATGACAAGGGATTACTGAAACATTCCATTTATAAATACTATCAAACACTAGTTCCATAAAATCTACACCTTTCATTGAGATCCTCACTTATCTCTTTACATATTGAGTTATGAGACACCAGCTACCAAAACTTCTCTGAAATTTCATTTTCCCTTTAACATAAATGTGTTAAATAATATTTAGTCACTCCTATAATTTTCTTACAAGATCTAGGGTATTAAGTTTCTGGTTGCCTTTCTATAATTTTGTATACAGAATCCTAGCCATTGTAATGCTATATAATAGCTGCTTTTGGTGTCCTAGTCTTAAGCACGTTGTTACACAAGTATGGGTATGAAAGGGAGATTAGTACTCCTTGTCTCAGTTCCTCCCTTCCCCATCACAACATTGCTGTTCTCTGCAGGTTTACAAAAAAGCATTTGCTTTTTACCTATTACAACTTATGTGTCATCTTTTGCTAAAACTGTGCAGCTAAAATATTTCTACTATTATCTTTTTCCATTATTTTGTGCACAAATATAGACATAGTGCAATTATGTCCAAGTTAAATTTGTAGAGTTTTGCTTAGTCAATAGACATTGTAGAAAGAACAGTTGCACAGAGAACATGTATCATTATTAATTTTACTGTTCTGCTGAGAAAACCAAATAAGGAAAAGGAGGAAGAGAGTGACGCTTGCATGTAGATGAAGAATGAGTAAATGTATCATAGACGATGGCTAGACTCAGGTTTTGCACAGTACAATACAATTTTCTGGGCAAGGTACACAGAATTACTAATCAATTTTCTGGGCATTATTTCAAAGCACAGTACAGGTCTCTGCTGCCCTGAATGCTAGCCTTCAGCCTAAACAAACCATCTCTGTTCCAGTCTGAGGAGTGCTGTCTCATAGCCAGCCTTGTCACATTCGGCAGCTAAACCATTTTCTTTTCTCATCTTCTTACCACTTCCGCTGTTTGACCTGTTATGCTCAGGCAAATCTGGCAAGCCAATCAGATGTGGTCCAATAGAACCAGTCTTCTCTCTCTGACCTCTAATGAAAGCAAGTTACTTCAGATGGATCTTCAGCTCCTTAGGGTATGTACAGTAAATGTGAGCTTTTTTGCAACCAGCTTCTGCAGGGTAGGCAAATTCAGAGCAGAGCAAAAAAATTATGCTGGCAATGGATAATGTCAAAAGCCTTGTTAAGTTCTGAAGTTTTGGGTTTTATGCAATTTTACACAATTTTACAAACTATTAGTCATTCCTCCACACACTGCTGCGTCTGCCCCCCTCCATAGGGAGTCATCTGTTACCACCACACGTCTCTTCCTTCTCTGGGCAGGGGCAGGAATTGTTCTGTACACTCTACATTTCACTGCCACCTTAGTGTGTTCTGAGGTCTGCAACCACTGTACTTGCTCCTCTAGCCAGTGTCTGGGGTGAGGGCATGGAATTGACTTTGTAGCTCCAAAGACACAGTATGGCTCCTGACAGTCCTGCTTTTTTGTGTCACATTCCTCCAGAGGTTTGTCTCCTGCACTGGGTGATCTTCCTCTGATCTGATGGTGCTACTTCTCTGACCTCAGATGATAGAACAACTTCTAAAAGCATATCTGTGGAGGAGGAAAGCAACATTACTAATATAATATAAATGGAGAAGGCATGCTAGATTGAGGTAAATGTAAAGAACAAAATGTTCATGCTGTAAAAAATACAATTATGTCCTTCAAATGCAGAGGAGCAAACAGCACAAGCTCTGAAAAGCACACATGAGCAAGTCCTTGTGCAGGCTGATTTTCCAAGGCAGTTCTATTTTTGAATAGGAGTCAGAAGTACTTGATAAATTCACTATGCATCTTTGCATAGTGAGTTATTTCTTTAAGAATCAAAATATCAATTGCAATCCTGATTCTTGCCATGTCCAAGTAAGCAGAATAGTAAGAGATCCATGCAGGTTTGACAATTATATATGGATAACTTTGAATTGAAGCTATTTTTTTTGTGGTGGCAAGTTTGAAGATGTCTTCTCAGTCTTTGAGGAATTGACTTTTTGCATATTTTTTGCTAAAGCTCATAGAAGGGGTGGTTTGTAATGTGCATAAAATGGAAGTAGAATTTCTATATTTTTCTATCCTGCTTGATTCTAAAAAAGCAAAAATCCAACAACCTTTAAGCTGTTTCTCAAAACAGTTAACCTCTAAAGCTGATTTCTACAAATGTTCAAACAATAACTATCTTGTTTACTGTCTGTGAGTCATTGCACAGCAATAGGCAGTTGTGTTTGCTGAAGCTAGAGATTGGTGTTACATTGACATTTCCTGCAGGAAACTTGTGAAATTGTAAAAGGATTATCTGTATCCCTAAACACTAGGGAGCCCTGACTGACCACAACTTCTCAGTCAATGTCTACTGCTGCATATTAAGATGTGTGTGCCAGTCCTTCACACTAACATGTTTATTGAGAGAAACATAGGTATAATATTGATGCAGCCATGGCAAAAATATTATTATTGTATTTAGTTTTGTTGTGAAAATGGGACAGAAGCACTAGCCTTATAATTAGTGCAACTAGTGGCATAAACGTTACGGATTTGTTTTTTATTTTTTTCTTATTTTCTTTTTGTTTTCTGTGTGTTGTATTTTTAATTTTCTCTTTTCTTTTTTCATGTATTTTTGTATTCATATTTTTGGAAAACCTTAATAAATATTTCTTTTTAAAAAAATTAAACGTTACGTGTGAAGGTAGCTGAGGAGCACTCAAAGCAATGAAAGGTGAGCAAAACAATAATCTCCTGTGGGAGATTGCCAGGCCTTATATTGTATTCTATTTTTCCAGTCCATTGGCTAATGGGAAACCATGGTTCCTGTTATATAAACAAGCTTGAACAAGCCTTAGGCCTGCAGCCATCCCTGCCGGTCTCCTCTGTTTTTGGAGGGAG
This sequence comes from Podarcis melisellensis, assembly GCF_964234715.1. Lineage (NCBI taxonomy): Eukaryota > Metazoa > Chordata > Lepidosauria > Squamata > Lacertidae > Podarcis > Podarcis melisellensis. Next base: position 45,654,075 of record NC_138531.1, read on the forward strand.
GGACGCAAAAGCCCCTACTTTTGAGTTGAAATTAATCATAGTTCCCAGTGATATCCAAATTCAAGGAACTATGGTTTGTTTACAACTATGATTAGTGAAACAAGCTATGATCAGCTCATAATTTCAGGTTTTGGATTGTTCTGAAACCACAGTGTAAACCAAGGATGGTGAACTCTGACATCCCACATGTTGGTGGACTACAATTCCCGCTATCCCTTACATTTGCAGGACCATGGGTTAAACATCCCTAGTGTAAAGTAACCACAGCAAACTGTTCTTAGTTGTTTTTGTTGTTTTAAATGGCAGCAGAAGCTTCTTGTCTTTTCCTTTGGCATGAGAGAAGATGGGGAATGTGCAAATCTGAGGCTTATTTGCACAATGGGAAACCACAGTTTCCTGTAGCAGCCCACTCTGTCATTTTGAACAACTCAGAAGCTTTGCCTCCTCTGAACACCTGTAATGGAATTGCTGCATAAAATGTGAAAGAGGGAAGTGTGTCTAAAATGGGATTGCCACATAAAGTGTGAGGGGCTTGGTGACAACCCCTTTCCAGTGTAGCTTCTACTTCAGTCATAGTTTTTTGTTTCTGCAAAATATTCTGTTGGTTGCATTCCTGTTGGCCATTAACCCATGCTGTGTGGGTAGCTAAAGCCACTGAAAGAACTAACTTTCTAGAATAACCCATCACTGCAAGACAGTTTATGGTGATTTCACTACATAACCAGAGTATACCAATTCTGGTTCTGTAGCATTCTGGGCATGATCTCAGCTAGTCCCATTGATTATGATCAAATAACTTAAGCATCTATTTAACTCCTCCACAGAAATCAAGGGATTGTAATTAGTTTAAGTTTGACTGCCCTTTGTGTTTAGTCTGTCTTTGATCCTTTCCACCATTTCCCATTTTAATTGATTTCCCTTCTGTTTCTCCCCTATGCCTTTAAATCTGTCTGAATCTGTTGGGAATGTACATATGCATGTACAGCTAACATTATGCTTGTATGAAAAGAATCAGTGTTGTCCAAGGGAACCATGACTCTAAAAAGAGAAATGGAGGAGAGGGAGTCTTGACAGCTTAATTTTATGTGGAAAATCTTTTCTACACTTCTAGAGCTTCTACTGGCACTGGGGTAATATAAAGATCTTAATGTGTCAGCTCAAAATGTCACTTTCTAAACACAAATTCATTTTCTCCCCCTTCCTCTGTTGAGCTTCCTCACCCTTCATTCTTAATGTTTAGCTACAGTTTGACATACAGTGTTTCATGAACTGAAGGCATGTCCTCAAAGGAATATGTATATTTGTTAATCTCAATAAACTAATACCATTTAAAAATAAGTACCTTAACAATTGTCTTTTTTATATTTGACTTTGGCATTTTACAGATATTTGGACTTCTTCAAAATGGTATGCTGTGAATTAGGTAGAGATTCTTAAGCAACATGCATTGGTTTGAAAAACAATATTTATATCAATGCACACTTGTGCACATCTGGTCTCTTGTTGAAATAATTTGTCATATATACTTGTCATACATGCAGGCTGCAACTTAACTAGTGAATAGCAGAGTAATCCTATGCATGTCTCAACGGGCCTTACTCCCAGGTAATTGTGGGTAGAATGGCAATGTCCATACATTTTATTTGCATTTGACATATACATACATAGAATAAAATAACATTTTTTGGCATGAAATTAAACTTGATTTAGAAAGAGCATGAATTTCTCTCCTTGCTGCTTCCTTTTGTTACTGTCCAGTCACAACTACACTAAAGTCCTGGATTTCTCTATTTCTTTCAAGAATCTAATGGGTATGAGAAAGCTTACTGTATCAGAAGTGCATCTTGATTCTCCCCCCGCCACCTTATATTTTTCTGGCGCTGTCCCTCTTTCCTGGAGTAACGAAACAATCCCATTCATTTGTCTATAACCTTACAGATTTAAGTCTTTGGTGGTGTTGGTTCCATACAGCTCTTATTTTAGAAAGGATCTCTATAATAAGATCTACTGTAACTTGCATTGCTGAGCCTATGAAAAGAGAATTGTGTAGTGTTTTCTCACATTACTTTCATTTCCTGTTGTTCAGGACTATATTTACTCATCTTATGGAACAGAAAACAGTAATATGTTTACTGAATGTAGCTATAGTAAACACTAATATGATTTCTACTTTTGCTGCAGTGTAAGATCTAGTTTGTCCTGAGGTAGCTAAAGTAAGCTGTGGCTAAGTCCTGTGGAAACCAGTTTTACAAATTAGTTGACTGACAAATCCCATTGCTTTCAATAGCACATAGTCGGAAATAACTCTATCTGAATGTGTTTAAAGTTTAACACATAGAAAGTAGTAGGGTCATATGTGCTTAATGTTAGCAACTTAAGTTGCATCTTTGAAAAATAAAAGACAATTTGGTTATCTTATTTGTGTTAATGCCATGAACTGTCATGCTTTTTTCCTTCCCTATGACCTATGGTCTTAAGTAGCAGTAAATTACTACTTCTGTCTCTTGAAGCTAAGACAGACTCTTTGCAACATTTACTGTGATAAAAACAGTACAAGTTGACACAAAGGTTGATATTTAATGAAGCATTGTACTGCCAGACAAGGACAGCTTTGAAAAAGATCTAATGCAGGCTTTGCTGTATAATTTTAGCCCCTCAGACTTGAATTAGATTGATAAAAAAATAAATCAAAATGTGTTCTAAATCAAATGAAAACTAAGAGCTTTTCAGTGTGGTCCTCATAGATCCAGTTTTCTGATACTAATGAGGGGGCTGGAAGGGCCATGAATCATTCACTTGTTCCTCCCCCAGCTACTATTTTTTGCATACAAAACATTTACATGTACATGAAACATCACGACATTAAAGCATTTCAAGTCACATTGACTGACACAATTGGCATCAGAAGACCAATGCTGGGTACACAGTTTAAAATGCACAGTTAAAAAGTTGGCTTATCCTTCATTCAATTTGTTGTTCATTTTCTGGCACTACTGCAGACAGCAGAATTTAATAGATGTTATCAGAATGACCAACTGAGTTCAAGAAAATATCTTTTACTGCTGTGCATTAACAGTCCACTCGACTGCCTGCTATTAGGGAAAGAGTAGACATAACCCACAATACTTGTATGATTTCCCAGCCTCATAAAATGGCACTTGGACCACAATAAAAACAAACACAAAGCTCATGTTCAATTACTCAGTCTGGGATTTATTGGGTGTTGTTTAATTGTTACCATGCCCTTTCAGAGATCCAGAGAGCAACGTCTTCAACTGCCTTAAGCCGTCATGGCTTCTCACTTTGTCATGGAGAATTCCGAATTCCACACACAATTCCTCCCTAACCCTCTGCTGATGTAGCATAGAATGTCACAATTTTTATCTGAGGAATGTTGGAGTGTATGAGGGAGGCCTGGGCCAATTCCAGCTTTTGAGCCCCCAAGCCATAATACAAATTGAAATGACAGCATCCAAAAACAAAAGAAGGCACCAAAAAACAGAGTGAGGCATAATTTAGATTTTAAAATTTTTTATTAACACATGCATTTCTAGCTAAGAGATTGTGTCACATTTTGGTCCAATGTGTATAAAAACAAATTGTGAAGCTTTCCAAATGCTAAAAAATTAACAAGTATAAATCTGCACCCCAATTTGAATTTGCCAAATGGCCTTCCTGACACACCTACGCCAGATCGGCCCTGATTGTTATTATATTGATACTGTGGATTGTTCAATACTTTATATTATGATTTGTTGTATTATACATATTATCTTGAGACTGTTTTAGTATAAAACAATATACAATATTGTAGGTGTTGGCATCCATCTGTCTCAAGAGACCATGGAAGAGGACACCATTGGGTGTAAAGTCAACCTGTTGGAGAGGTACAACATCTGCTGTGGTTGTACAGAAAAATCTAGGTATTAATCTCTCTTGTCATTTGATCTGCTGTGATAGTGGAATTATTTCAGGGTTCCTTCCTTTAGTAATGGGAATTGGTCCCATCCCCAGGGCCCGGGAGACAGAAGCTAGCAACATTTGAGGGAAATGCATGTGCAATGGAGGCGGCTGTGTTGCTCTATTTTGTTTTTAGGCAGGTGGGGCATCTGCAAAGGGATGCTCTCACAGACCTAGCACCAGGGCAAGCAAGATGTTTCTTTTGCCTCAATGGCTCCCTCTTTTCACCAGTTGGTGTAGCTGCTGTGGCACAAGGAAGGTTTATGCTATCAAAGTTACAGCAGGGGAAAGGATTGGGCTTTAAGCAAGAAGTGAGTCATGCTGAAAAATAGGATTCATTTACCGTAACACTATCTCTTTTTTGGTGCATTTTGATATAAAGCTAACTGGAGAGGGTGCAAGCAGGGTGGGGTGGTGGGTGGGAAGCAAACCCCACACCATAGAACAAAACAGGATAGTGAAAAAAGTCATTAGCTGTTGTTATGCAAGCCTCTATTTGGCTACAGCATTTTGAGGAGTTGACTGGTCATTTATGCTACAGACAATTAAAGCAAAGCCTGCAGGAAGCTTGGAAGACCTTGAAACCGCTGACTTCTTCAGCAGTCAAAACAAACAAAGGAAAATAACAGGCTCTGTGTTTACTGACCTTGTGAATCTCAACAACACAATGCCTACAAGCAGCAGAAAAATGTAAAAATCTATCTGGTAAATTTCCGGCACACATACAGTATGTACCCCCCAACATTCCTCAGCTGAAAATAGGGACATTTCTCACTCCCCTCCCCAACTGACCCTCCTCAACTCCCCATTTTTTGTACCCCTCTCCTGGCAGACCATTTCCACCACCACTACACCAATAGGACACAGCACAGACACTCCACTATCCTCAGAAAACTCCTTAACCCTGATATTATTATTATTATTATTATTATTATTATTATTATTTGGTAGATTTACAAAAAGAAAAAAAACACACCAATAATTTTTAGAAAGGGGCAAGATTAAAAGTGGATGCACAAAAAAAATCAAGATTCCTTGGGCTTCACCCCACTCCCCCTTTATTCCCGCCTAGGGTGGCCCTGCACTCTCAGAGCCGGCACATCAAGCGGAACTGGGCCTCAGAGGTGGTGGCCTCTCCTCCTCCTTGCCCGCTGCCTAGCAACTGCTATGAGCTGCCCAAGGGAGGAGGTTGGCAGTGGCAGCCATGGAGAGGCAATTGGTAGATCCCTCACAGCCAACACTGCCATCACTCAGGACAAGCGCCAGCTCATCCTCCTCCCTGAGCATGGTGGCAGCTGGTGGGGGAAATAGGACATTCTGGGATCAAATCAGCAGCCAGGATGGTTTTCGTAATTCGGGGCTGTCCCTAGAAAATAGGGACATTTGGAGGGTATGGATACCCTTTCTTACTCTTCCTTACCATTGCAGGTGATGTCTTGAATTCCTTTGCCATTTTCTAACTTCCTCAACATATGAAAAGTTATAAATTTCTTTTTTAAAAAAAAGAAGACAGATGAAAAACTGTTTCTACAGTCCAGGCTCCTTAGGCTATGACCTTAGTGGCCAAGAATAAATGTCTTAATGCCTGAGCAGAAAGTGCTGCAAACTGATGGCCAGGATTATAAATCATATTGCTTTTGGGCCTTGTCTGAAACTGATGAGTAGTGTTCAGCAAGATCCGGTTTAATTTGATAAATGGGAACTGGAAATGCAACGTGATTGGATAGGAATAAAACATTGAGATGGCTGCTTAGAATTCTGTGTACAGAAGGTGCAGTATTTGCAGAGAGCTAGGTACTTCCTAGGGCAACCAATCTTCCACTGTGTTACAGCAACACCAGAAAAAAAGCAGTGTGTCAAGCAACACAAGAAAAGAAAGGAATCCCTTGCTAGTTTACAAGACTTGGGGCAATATACATCTGCATGGGTAAATGAATAGAGAAGTGGACAACAGCAGTTTGAAATTGAATTAAACAGGCCACCACTTGGATCATGGAATCACAGAATCAGTGAGGAAGGATGGTGTCAACAATCTTGTTGAAACTGGAATGTACTCACCTCATCCTGTAGCTACACTGGACTGATTAATGAAACCTTTCACCTTGTAGGTAGAGGTATGTGTGAGGTAGGTCCCCATCTATAATCCGGTCAGTTGTACTATACCTTCACTTCCTATTTTCACTCATGGACCATTCAGCCCTGTCCACCAGGTCAATCATAATGACTCTCCTGGGCAATTTTCATACTCCCATTCCTGTAAAATTGACGCAAGTCTCTGGGAACATAAAATCCCCAAGGGCAGCCATCTTCTGCTATTGAATGCCTCCAACCTGCCTTCACAACATGCTAAGCTTCTTTTGCAATGAGCTTGAATGGGGTATTCAAGTGGACCATCCAAAAGCAAAAGTCACTCCTGTATCCAATTGGGAATTCTTTGTCAAAATAAAATATACCTCCAAATGCAAATCCAGCGCTCCCGCTGCTCGGTCCCAGCGCCTGCCAACCTAGCAGTTCGAAAGCACCTCCGGGTGCAAGTAGATAAATAGGGACCACTTACCCCTGCCCGTACGGGCCAGTCTTGACAGACTCTGGGGTTGTGCGCCCATCTCACTTAAGAGGCCAGGGGCCAGCGCTGTCCGGAGACACTTCCGGGTCACGTGGCCAGCGTGACATCGCTGCTCTGGTGAGCCAGAGCTGCACACGGAAACGCCGTTTACCTTCCCGCTGGTAAGCGGTCCCTATTTATCTACTTGCACCCGGAGGTGCTTTCGAACTGCTAGGTTGGCAGGCGCTGGGACCGAGCAGCGGGAGCGCACCCCGCCGCAGGGATTCGAACCGCCAACCTTTCGATCGGCAAGTCCTAGGCGCTGAGGCTTTAACCCACAGCGCCACCTGCGTCCCAATTTGCAAAGTATCCACTCTCAAAGTATCCACTCCTAATGAACACATTTGTATGTAACTTATGTTGAGAAAAGCTGATATAGGTTCACAACTGGGCACATGTTTCACCTAGACTTACACATTTTAACATGCAGAATTTAGCATTTACTCAACCTGACTATGGGACAGCTGAAATGCTAATAATCCCATAAGGAGAGGGTGTGTTCCAGAGTGAGGAAAAAATGTGATAGGAAAAAATCTAACACTCCTCTTTGCTACTTCACTGCACTATGAAACATTGAAAAATATATTAAGAAGAAGACTCAAACTCTCCCTTGGTTCTGCAAAATAAACAGCTTTGCACAATGGTGCCTGCTGTGGCATGATAATAAATTTGAAGCAGTGATACATTCAGTATATTCATAAAGCAGTATATTCCTTGTGCAATTCTGAATTCATACAATATGAATGGTTTGCATGCCTATTCAGTGTGTTTTCCTGCAGAAGCTTTGCCAGACGATCTTTCAGGCTGCATTTCAAATGCTTCTCAATACTGTTCTCCGGAGCACAATCAGGAGAATTTTCTCTACAGTAATGACTAACAGATGGCACAATAGTTGGACAGATTCCATTTCATATGACTGTCGCTGGCAGTGACCACTGGAAAAAGATACGGAGATGCCAGGGCCTTGCATATGTTTTCAAGACAGACACATGGAGAAATTTTGACTCGGATGCTTAACCATACAACCCACTTGCTAATCCTTTCAAGCACACATTAGCAGACAAGTCTCCCCTTGCAAAAAAATCCTGATAAGAAAGCAACCACAATGGAAACCAAAGCTTGAGATCAACAACAACAACTACCAAAAAGAGAAGACATTACTGCCAATTCATAGTTTTAATTCTGGGGCTAATAGCAACTTGACAGAATGCGATTTTTTAAGGAGACTGCGATAAAGAAAAGGTTTGCCAATGTGAATTTACAATTTTAACACAAATACATGATATAGAATTGAAAGTTGTGCCTGGGGCAGGATGAAGGGAGAGATGGTACAGCCCAGCAGGAGACTTTGCCTGCCTGCCTTGCTCTCTTTCCTTCCTTGCCAAAGGGCAGATTATGTCTATTGGCCCTGGATGGTTGTGCAGGGAAGATGTCCTGATGTTGTCTTTGCCTGCATCCTTTGCTCTCTTCTTCCTTTCCACAGGGCAGAGAATAAATGAGTAGAAAGAAATATATGAACGGGGAATCCAACATATGAAAAAGGGGAGCAATGAGCCTGGCAAGCCTTCCGCACAGCTAGTGCTGGTTGCATGGTGCAGCTGAATCTAGCCTTCTCAGAAAAGCTTTCTAAGTGGAAAAGCCCTTGTGGAACAGCTTACAGGTTTGTTATGGTAGGTTTGGGTGTTTTTTCTTTTCTTTTTAAATAAACATGGTATTACAAAAGGGGAGTGTTTGTGAATAACTTGCTACAATAAGCAGGGATCAGTAAGATAAAAAAGGTAAAGGACCCCTGGATGGTTAAGTCCAGTCAAAGGTGACCATGGGGGTGGGGTGCTCATCTCTCTTTCAGGTCTCTTTAAGTGTTTGTCCACAGACAGCTTTCCAGGTCATGTGGCCAGCAGGACTAAACCGCTTCTGGTGCAATGGAACACTGTGACGGAAACCAGAGCGCACGGAAGTGCCATTTACCTTCCCGCCGCAGCAGTACCTATTTATCTGCTTGCACTGGCGTGCTTTAGAACTGCTAGGTTGGCAGGAGCTGGGACAGAGCAACAGGAGCTCACTCCGTCGTGGGGATTCAAACTCCCGACTTTCTGACTGGCAAGCCCAAGAGGCTCAGTGGTTTAGACCACAGCGCCACCCGCATCTGGTGCAGGGATGAGTAAAGTTTCAGAACCAGATGTGGCTTGCAGGGACTGTATACACTGCATATTTCCATCAGTTTAGCCGACGAGCCCCACAAAAAGGCACCCTTGAGTTTTCCATGATGAAAACATACTTTGCTTCTTCTTAGCAGTGTGTTGGATAAAATTTCCCTGGTAAACAATGTGTGGAATGAATGAAATTAATAACATTTAACATGTAGTGCCCTTTCCAACAAGAGGACAGTAAAACTATAGAATCGAGCATGAGAGCAGTTGCAATTGACTGTGCTACATGATCATTGATAACAGAAAGGGACAGCAGATATAAAACAGACAGAGTGCCAATTAAAGAATATTATTTGTATCTTTGCTACCAGACTTCCTGACCATCATTCCCTAACAACTATTTAGAAATTTATCTCATTATTATGATGATTACAGCAGTTTCATTTGTCATACTCCACTAACCTCAACACATTATTATGGCTTCCATAAACAAACTCCCTTCTCTGTGCATGCCCAAACATGTACAGCAGATTCCATTAGAAAATGAACACCAATACAATTTGGCATCTCCCCAAAGTTCTATAGATCTATTTTACATGCAGTTAATTTGTGAGTATGTGGAGGGAAGACCAGACAACATGCATCCTTCTCTGTTAACTTATCACCTCTTTCTGGTTATTGTATTGTATTGTATTGCGAAGTGGTCTAAAGCACTGAGCCTCTTGGGCTTGCCAATCAGAAGGTCGGTGGTTCGAATCCCCATGACGGGGTGAGCTCCCATTGCTCTGTCCCAGCTCCTGCCACCCTAGCAGTTCAAAAGCACACCGGTGCAAGTAGTTAAATGGGTACCACTGTGGTGGGAAGGTAAATAGCCTTACCATGTGCTCTGGTTTCTGTCACTGTGTTCCGTTGTGCCAGAAGCAGCTTAGTCATGCTGGCCATATGACCCAAAAAGCTGTCTGTGGCCAAACACCGGCTCCCTCGGCCTGAAAGCGAGATGAGCGCCCCAATCCCATAGTCACCTTTGACTGGACTTAACTGTCCAGGGGTCCTTTAGTTTTAGTTTACTTTCCAACTCTACAATTCTAGGAATACACCCAATTCATCAGTCCCACAGTGCTTAATGCTATGAACAGTATAACAATGTTATGATAGGCATAAGTACAGAATTTGGATTAATAACTGAAGAAAGATTTCACTCTTCACATGCACAATCTTTGAAGTGACATGATAAGTTTGTCTAAGTATTAGTCCTTATTAAAGGAAATGATTGTGTGTTATATAGAAGGGTCACATTTCATTAAAAAATGGAAAAAGCAATGCATTTATCATGCAAAAATACCATAAATGTACTTCCTTCTTCATGGTGACATGGTATTGAGTACAGTGGTACCTTGGTTTAAGAACAGCCTTGTTTATGAACTATTCGGTTTATGAACTCCTCAAAACCGGAGTTTGTGAACTTTGCCACAGTCTAAGAACGGAAGCCGAATGGTGGAAGGGCAACAGCGGCAGGAGGCCTCATTAGGGAAAGCACGCCTCAGTTTAAGACCGGTTTCGATTTAAGAACAAACTTTTGGAATGGATTAAGTTCGTAAACCAAGGTACTACTGTATTGCCCTCATGGGACTAGCCTATCCCGGCAACTGGCAATGGAGTACCTTCATGAGCAATGGGAGAAGAATGAACAAGTCGAGGAAGAAAATAGTAGAAACATCATTGTGCAAGGATGAGAGAGACTGAAGGAGTGTTTCAAAATAATGTTCAGTCAACAGAATATGTTTATTTTTTTCTTGTACCATGAATCACTTGGCGTGTCCTTGCCATTCGTGTGCATCAGCTGAAAAATAGATGAAATCATTGGCAAATGAACATAATTGAGAACACCAATAGCACGGAGCTACAACATTTATACTCAGTGCACAATACAGTAATTGGAAAATAGTAAGAAGGAATAAAGATGTCTGAAAGCCAAAGAAGGCATTGATTAAGCAACACTGTAAAACATGGAAATGTTAGGAAACAACATATATAATGGTATATGAAACTGGGATAAAAATCTATGTAATTATGATTTTATGAGATAATAGAAAAAAACCTATGCTTTTTGACCAGGTTTTTATTTATTTAATTTTATTTATTTATAATTCAAGTGTGCTTCTAATTAATGGTTTATGGGAGGGCCCTTTTTTTCACTTGCAACTTCATGGTCTGCTCTTTAGCTCCTTCTTCCTTAGGCACTTACAAGCCATATGCAAGGCAATGATTTGCAGGAATAATCAGCCTGGTGAAATAAATGTGCTTATTCTCAACTGTGATTTATTCTCTCTTTTATTAAGAAAGATCAACACCGCAAACACACAGCAATATGAAATGAATATATTCATACAAGTTATTAGCAGATGTAATAACTCAGCATCTACTCTAATTCCAAGCTAATCAAGGGAAAATAAGCATAATTTTTTAAAAAAGCAGTGTGACAAGTCAGGACAGACCTCATATAAACAGATAAGTACCTCTAATATAATACATAATTGTGAATCACATATCAGTGAGGTAAACTAAGCCCTCTATTAAGTTTTTGAAATGGCATGCACATTCTGAATTCTAGGTTATATTAAAATACATAGTGCAATATTCTCTTCCAGCAAAGAGGCACTGACATACTAAACAGAAGTTCAGAGAGAATGGAGATGCAATTTTAATAAATTGTCTCTTCCAAACACCCTACAGCACATCTCTACATTAATGTGGGGAAAGCAAAATCTATGTGCTAATCGCCGCAGTTGATATGGATGTTTTAACACACCCCATCACTCTTTCCAGGAGGAATCGGCAAAGGGCTTTTTGCCTGTATGGTCTATTGGTAATTACTGTGATAGACTTCTTAAAGTAACCAAATAAGATGAGATGTCACTTCTCTGAGGAAGCAGCAGCTTGGACGTCAGGTTCTCTTTTGCTTCCCATTTCAAGGAAGATTTAAATTGCATTTGTGCGGGGCAAAGTCAAATTACCGACTTTCATTATGGGCAAATGAAAAAACAAACAACTTTTGTATTTTGTTTTCCTAATTTGCAGAGGTGCAAAGCATTGCCCCCCCTATAGATATATGTGTATAGATCAGGCATACCCAGCCTGCCGCCCTCCAGATGTTTTTGCCCACAACTCCCATGATCCCAAGCTAACAGGACCAGCAGTCAGGGATGATGGGAATTGTAGTCCAAAACATCTGGAGGGCCGAAGGTTGGGGTTGCCTGGTATAGACCTTAACAGATTAGAGAACTGGGCCAAAACAAACAAGATGAATTTTAACAGGGAGAAATGTAAAGTATTGCACTTGGGCAAAAAAAATGAGAGGCACAAATACAAGATGGGTGACACCTGGCTTGAGAGCAGTACATGTGAAAAGGATCTAGGAGTCTTGGTTGACCACAAACTTGACATGAGCCAACAGTGTGACGCGGCAGCTAAAAAAGCCAATGCAATTCTGGGCTGCATCAATAGGAGTATAGCATCTAGATCAAGGGAAGTAATAGTGCCACTGTATTCTGCTCTGGTCAGACCTCACCTGGAGTACTGTGTCCAGTTCTGGGCACCACAGTTCAAGAAGGACACTGACAAACTGGAACGTGTCCAGAGGAGGGCAACCAAAATGGTCAAAGGCCTGGAAACGATGCCTTATGAGGAACGGCTAAGGGAGCTGGGCATGTTTAGCCTGGAGAAGAGGAGGTTAAGGGGTGATATGATAGCCATGTTCAAATATATAAAAGGATGTCACATAGAGGAGGGAGAAAGGTTGTTTTCTGCTGCTCCAGAGAAGCGGACACGGAGCAATGGATCCAAACTACAAGAAAGAAGGTTCCACCTAAACATTAGGAAGAACTTCCTGACAGTAAGAGCTGTTCGACAGTGGAATTTGCTGCCAAGGAGTGTGGTGGAGTCTCCTTCTTTGGAGGTCTTTAAGTAGAGGCTTGACAACCATATGTCAGGAGTGCTCTGATGGTGTTTCCTGCTTGGCAGGGGGTTGGACTCGATGGCCCTTGTGGTCTCTTCCAACTCTATGATTCTATGATTCTAGATACCAGCTACACAGATATATATTGTACCTACAGTGGTACCTTGGGTAAAATACTTAATTCGTTCCGGAGGTCCGTTCTTAACCTGAAACTGTTCTTAACCTGAAGCACCACTTTAGCTAATCGGGCCTCCCGTTGCTGCTGCGGCGCCGGAGCACGATTTCTGTTCTCATCCTGAAGCAAAGTTCTTAACCTGAGGTACTATTTCTGGATTAGCGGAGTCTGTAACCTGAAGTGTATGTAACTTGAAGCGTATGTAACCCGAGGTACCACTGTACTATGTTCAACTAGGGTGGCCATGTGTCTTACCTTATAGGGGACACCTGAGGGCTGCCCAACTAGCACCACCTGGACAGCAGACTGATACCTTCCCCACTATGGTGTGCCCTGCTGTATTTATATTTAAATTACAATTATAGTCATTATTTCTAAATTTACACCTAAACTTACAGATCACCATATGCAAATACTGATGCAGACTGGTATCATGTTTTGGTCTCTTTTTGTGATGCAATCCTCTCTGGCACTGCATAACTGGCTACCTTATTTGCTGAATAATGTATTCTTTTAAAAATGATACGTATTATTGTCCCCTTGAAAATACTATTTTAAAGATATAATACAAAAAGCAACAATTGTTCACTAACAGTTCCTAGTAGTCGATAGTACACTTCATCTCCTCTGTTATTTCATCTAATGAGCATCCCCTTTTTTATCTGCCCTCCATTAACTTATAGGCGGATGATGAAATCTCCACTCATTCTAGCACTGGACTCTTGTCAATCGACCTGTTCTCCTTCCATGTGACTCACTCCAAGCTCCATCCATCCTTTTCTTTGTAAATATGCTTTTCTAAATAAAAGCATAAGTAAAAATACTTCTCTAATGGCCCAATTTGATACAAGTATTCAAATCATAGAGAAGAACACCAACAAAAAAACTTAATTTTGCACCTAATTATATTTGAATGAATCCACAGATAAGATGTTGCTGCAATGATTGCTATTGCTACATGCCATCCTAATCTCCGAGATGGGAGGAGTTCCAGGGATTCCAGGCACTTTTCCGGGATTCAGTTTACTTGGATAGCGGAGACTGTGGTGTCTCTATGATATGCTGTTTATTCACACATCTTTAAACCTGATCCTATGATGTAGGGGCTCACAGCATTAATAGCCCAAGAAGCTCTTGCTTTTCCCATGGCCACAGCTTTGGATTCCAGCAGAAATTAGGCATGGCTCTCATTTTCTGGCTTCTGCCTGCTTCCTCCTGCTTCCAGCTTCCAGCTCTCACACCTGAACTCTAACTGTTGTCTTTATAACTAACAAGCAGTTGAGGGAGGAGGACCCACACATTTTCTTGTTGGCACAGAGCCACTTCTTTATCTTAATTATCTTATTGGCCCATTCTTGGGTCATTATCAAGAAACTTGCTTACTATTAAGCAATGGAATCCTTGCTGGGTCAAGGAATTACGGTAGAAGGGACTCAGGCATACACCCTACTCCAACACCCAAACTCACAATAATATGATATATAGAATTATCTTTTTAATGGGGTTATCTATACAATGATGATACAAAAGCAAAGCAAAACAAAAACTTTCTTTTCCTCATACTGGTTACAAAGCTGCTATCTGGGAGAGTGAAGGAGAAGAGGAACAGACTAAATCCAGGGCTTCTCACCTGTCTCAGAATTTCTTCACTTTATAAAAAGTATACAGACTCTTTTCCAAAGACTAAAACTTTTAAGAACATTGCAGTCCTGTTTTATTGCCATGAAAGCCCTTGTGCCAGGCTCCCTCCAGACAAATTCCCACTTCAATCTGCTTGTAGAAGTTTGAAGTTCTACAGCTCAGGTTTCAAGACAAGGAGAGTAAGAGAGAGAAAAACAAATGGTTGTGAAAGCACAATGCGTCATCCTTTTCCCCTTCCCAATTTATTATAAAAATATACTCAATATTATGACTCATATAAGGAAATGTGATTTATTCAAGTTCAAATGGGAGGGGGTATATGCTGGAGTTCTTGAGATGGAGGGAAGCAAAACTAAGCAGAGTTTTTACTCTTTCTAAAATGGTAGAGTCTATATACCATTTTTCTTGTACCCAAGAGTTCTGTAAAGCAGGATAAATGATACTTCATGATCTAGCCTGATGTTTTTAATACATGGAATGACTGAAGATCAGAAGCCATATATATATATATATATGTATATATATATACACCATATATATATATATATATATATACTCACACCTTTATGTCTTAAATTATGGAAGATATACAGTGCTTGTAGCACAAAATATTTTCCATGGGGTGACACTGTGGTAGCGTTGTACTGCCTCTACATTTATATCCCATCTTTCCTCCAAGGATCTCAAACTGGCATAGATGGTTCTCCTTGCCATTTTATCATCAAAACAATGCTGTGAAGTAGGTTAGGTGCACTATTTGATTTCATTACCCGTGACCACTACCTAGTATTACACAGCATCATAACGTTGAACTGAACTAGGATTCGTATTCTATTTTATTGTTGAGGCTCTTGTCTACTAAAGGAGCATGTTGTTGTTGTTGTCTAGATTTTTTTGCCCCACCTTTTCCACTGATAGGACTCAAGGCAGCTTACAGATAAAAACAAGAACAGCTAAAAACATAGAAAAATCAATCATTAAAATACCATTAAGGATTGTCAGCATTGAAACATTTATAAATATATAAAATCTGTTCAAAGTATACAAATAACTACAATAAAAACAGCATGGCACCAGTCCTTTCATTAAAAACAGTCAATTCCCAAATGAATGTTGGAGCAAGTAAGTCTTCATCTGCAAGTGGAAGGATAGCAAGGAGAGAGCCAGTCTAGCTTCTCTAGGGAGGGAGTTCCAAAGTCTGGGATAAGGCCTTCTCTTGTGCCCTTATCCAGTATTCCTGTGAGGATGGTGATACTGAGAGATGGACCTTTGCTGAAGATCTCAAATCCCTGGTGTGGTTTAATTGTATTTGCCTTTATGCCCTGGAATGCCAGACATAACTTAAGGCAGGGGCAGCTAATGGAATGCCCTCCAGATGTTGTTAGACTACAGCTGCCATCATTCCTAGCAGATGATGCTAGGAAGAGCATCATTCCAAAAACGTTTGGAGGGCACCAATTGGCTATCCCTGGTTTACACGTGATGAAGTAAAAAAACACACTGTAGTCCAGTGGCACTTCAATTTCAGTTAGTAAGGTTACTGAGAAAGTGGCCACACTAATGAAACAATTAATTCCAATTAAGGTGCCCAGAATTTCAGCAAGTATAATATTGACTGGGTGTGATCATTAATTCTCACACAACACTGGTTTCCTCAATTATTGAGTAAAATTCTCCCATCCAAGCAGAACAAAACATACTGAAGTTATCAGGCTATGAGATACTGTACGTGTGTGTGTGTGTACACACACACATAAACAGTAGTGCAACTATAGATGTTATAGTCTTAAGAAGACTATACACAGTTTATGACTGTGTTGACTATTCGTTTTTTCCTGAAGACCCCAAAGCTATTCTCCTTCTTTTAATAGAACTTTAATCCAGAGGTTGAATGCTGACCCATGCTTTTTAATCAATCTGTTGTCTCCAGCTTGTGGGGAGGTGGGGTGAAAGGCCATCCTAGGTTATCTAAATACATTTTAAATTCCTGGACCATATCATGCAGTATAAAAAGAAATACAAGTTAATACATCAATTACATGCATCTGAAAAGTACATACTTGATTGAGATTTAAAGCTGAATATCTGAGAGGATAGAATTGCAAAATGCTTCATTATATACACAGCCCTTATTTCCCCCCTTTTCACAAGCAAGTAAATGGAAAATCTCACTATGTAATAAATATTTTAAAACTTCCTGTTGTTTGCTAAATGACAGATTGTTTCCTTTACTGTGATTAGACATGAAGTTGGCTTTGATTGATCAATGGCAAGAGCACACAGGGAAGAAGAAAAAATGCTGAAGGTTTATGGAAAGCTACAGAAGGGAAGATGGTAGGTAGGTTGACCCAGGGGAAGGAGGAAATCTGAATAATCATTAGGAAATAGCCTCATGCTACTTCCTCCCCCTGTTTCTTCCTCATGCAACTGGTACCATACATCAGGCAGGCATGGTTATCTATGTAACTTCCAGCTGGAAGGAATAACTCTAAGCATCTGCAGACAAGGGACCAAACTTTTATCATTGGGTAATTACGACCAACTCCTTGTCCAGTTGGTTTCGATTGTCCCCCTGTCAATAACTAAGGACTTGTCCACACTGCCACTTGTCCCGCCACTTCCCCCCCAAGGGAAACCTACTGTTTACCACTGAATCGAAATAAATGTCAATTGATTTTTCTGCGTTTGTCTGATAAATAGTGGGTTTTCCTGGGGAATGTGGTGGGACCAGAGGAAAACTGCTTGGACCCATGCTTTTTAGGCACAGGATAACCAGACGTGTAGACGAGCCTTAACTGCACATTCATTAAGGGGAGGTTTCTCAAACCTTATGCCCCCAGGACCCATCTGAGATGGCTGAAAATTACTGAAACACCAGTCTCAAAATGGTGTTGAGGGTAATTACTGGTACTTTCCTAGTACCATTTTTTTGCTGATATCTAATTTGTCTTTTGAAGTTGGTAGATGCTTTGCCACAGCCCTTTCCCTGTGGCCAGGAGCTGAATAGCTCAAGCTGAGTACAGACATTTGCTCTGGAGGTCTTGTGGCAGCCAACCCATCTTAGCCAGAATTTATTGATCCAGAGAAGGTCTTTTCATTTACATTTCTTCTTCCCACCCTCACATGCTTCCATTCTGTCACACTCAACTTGCACCTTATTTCCATCCATCTCCCAAGCTCCTGCTTTCCTTCATCTCCCCTCCCTGGTCCTTTTACAGTCATTCCTTCCTCATATCACAGTTTTTCTCTCTTTTCTTTTCCTTTCTATTCACATTCAACCACTTGTATGAACCTTTAATCTCTCTTTCTAGTCTCCTTCAGCACCTGTTCTGGCCCATTCTCCTCAGAGTAGGAAGATCTTCCTTCTCTTCTCCCAACCCCCCACCGCCCTGCTCTAAACTGTTTTGTCTCCAAGCTACCGAGCATGCAAGGAATTGCTAGTGCTGGCAGTGGCCCAACCGAAAGCCGATGGCATATCTAGAGGGTGAGACAGAAAAGTGGGAAGTCTTTGAGCAAGCTGTGACACAAAGTCCACCTGAAATGTCCCAAGGCCCATGGTGGGTCCCAGCCTACTAATTGAGAAGCAGCCCATTAAGACAACAAATGCACTCACCTGGGTTGCATGCCTTCTATGGACTTGCCTTCAAATATCTTGAAAATGACAATATAAACTCTTCTGCTATATTGCTCCTAAAAAGAAAGAAAAATATCCCCCTCATCTACTGTTACTCTTGACCTTATTTATTTCCCCCCTTTTGAAAATGTCAATGTCATTCTCCAATGGCCTTGCATTTGGCAGTGCAGAATACTGAATTGCAGGCTTGAGAAATAGGCTTTTCTGTACTGACTACTTAACTGCAACAGTGAAAGATGGAGCAGGGAGAATGAAACAAATAATCTGTGCAGACACAAGAAAGAGGCAAAACTGGTCCGGTTCAAAGTTCTATACTATCCAGTGAACAATAAATCTTTCTACATATCTGCAGGGGAGAATTAATCCTTGGCAGACGTCTTGAAACCTATCTCTTTACAATTCAATTTGTACTGGTGGAAATGCAGGCTTGCTCTAAGTAGCCAAAACAAATTCAATCTGAACTGTGTGCTAATAGGGAAAAAAATGTTGCCGAACAAACACACACCAGAAAGAATTATTTCTGAGCTACTTTTCCTGGAGGGAAGAAGGGAAAGGGGCAGCTATTCGAGCCCTTATCAAAGACCTTTACAAAGCAGGTTATCTTGGGGATGCAGAAGAACATTTTCACCACAAACAATAAAAAAATGTTATAAAAGTAAGTTGTAGAGGAACCTGAAGATGGAAAGACCTGCTCAGCTGCTTGCAAAATTTATTTTTATTTCTTCCCCAAACCCACCCAAGCAGACCACTCTGTGTGAATGAGAGTGGTGCCTGCTTCAGACACTACAGTTGTCCACCTAGCTCTAATCTTTGCTTGTTCAGCAAAGATCTGAAGTAGGGAACCAGCTGTAATCCCAATCGTGGAAAAGCCTATGTGAGTGCATCTGGCCCCTCTGATCTCCATGCATTTGGCAAAGAGCAAAAGGTGGAGTCAATTCAGCTTTGCCCAATGTGCAATAATCAGAGGGATGGAGGCAGGCAGGTACAGGGCATGATGATGGGAGACAGAGCTAGGAGGCCTGGTCCCACTCCACTGCTATGCAATAGCCACCAAAAGCCTGATGAGTGAATTTCACATTTGCAGAATAATATGGTCAGATAAAATATAAAACCAGCCAAATCCAGATAATTTTAGATTATCAGTAATATTGCAATACTAACCACATCCAGCATACCCTTTCTGAAAATTTACAATCAAAAACAATAATTTAAACATGCCGAAAAGGAATTCTTCATTGGCAGAGGAGGAATCTTGCATACTGAGAGAGAAACATGACTACATGGTTGATGTCAGTAGAGCTGGCACATCCAAGAGACACTGCAAATGGCAAGCAGTGATCCACATAATTAAAATTACCAGATACATCCCAACCATTGCGATTTTTGATGAAGGTGGGTTTTTTTTTTTAGTACTTTTCCAGATCAATGGAAGTTTTCAAGCTGCCTTTTGGACATAATGTTCTGCTCCCTGTTATCATTACACTCCTGCAGTGACTTCTTGTTGGTGCTGTAAACTGTGAGCAAGGCTTTGAGATTTCAACTTGCTTGCTATTTTATTATGACATTTTGGATAGTTGTGATAAAGACCTTCTTGGACACCCCCCACCCCCTAGAAATGTCTCAGGAACAAACACAAATTAAGCATTCTTTGGCTATTTGGATATAATTCACCATGGACCAAAAGTAACACAGTGCAGCTACACTGGTGAGTCCAGACACAATGCAAATATCTGATGGACCTGGTGATAGAAGAAGAAGAAGAGTTTGGATTTGATATCCCGCTTTATCACTACCCGAAGGAGTCTCAAAGCGGCTAACAATCTCCTTTCCCTTCCTTCCCCACAACAAACACTCTGTGAGGTGAGTGGGGGCTGAGAGACTTCAGAGAAGTTGACTAGCCCAAGGTCACCCAGCAGCTGCACGTGGAGGAGCGGAGACGCGAACCCGGTTCCCCAGATTACGAGTCTATCGCTCTTAACCACTACACCACACTGGCTCAGATTTGTCTTTCCATAGTATTGTACACCCCAGAATGTTTACAGTAGACCCATAGATTTCAGAAAGTTTTCAATGTAGCCACTTTGCCATAAGTGCTTTTAGGCCTACAACCTGCGTCTTTCAAATAAGAAAATGGAATCCTGCGTATATAATGGGCTTTTTATTTAATATATTACCACAGACATTAGATGCTACTTACCAATTATGTTATACTTAGGGAAATAGAAAGTGTCAGTGTATGGCTGATTCATTTTCTAACAAATTCCCGCACAGCTAATTTCCTGTCAGAAGATGACTGATTATACCACAAAACCATCCATTGCCCACCCAAGCTAGAGAACTTACTGTGATAACATTGGGGTATGTGGTAATGGTTAAGAAACATTACCTCCCCGCTGCTCTCTGAAGTAAGATCTGCACAAATTCTATCAAGGCTAAACAAATCTTATTTTGTCCCACTTAAAGTAATTCAAAATGCTGATGCTTATGCATTACCAATTTGTCCTCCATCTCTCCTCTTGTTTCTGCATAGTCATTCTCTCTCTCTCTCTCTCTCTCTCTCTCTCTCTCTCTCTCTCTCTCTCACACACACACACACACACACACACAAATTTCAGACTTATCCAAAACTTGGACTATAAGGAACATTCAAATAGTAGCCTAGGCAAGATGATTTCTGAAAATTTCCATACAGTTTCAGGGAGCCCCCAAGGCCAAACCTGAAGACCAAAGCAAAATTCACAATATCCTGTATATGCTGCTGATTTCCAAAGATGTATAAACGAATAAATAGGAGCCTAGCATGACAGATTTCAAATATTTGAAAGGATGTGAAAAAGAAGAGGCAAATTCCCCCACTAGGGGCAGAGAAAAGGTTAAAGATTTAAACTAAAGAAAGCTGGAAAGATTAAGGATTTGTGTATTTACTGGAGGCTAGTGTCAAGTTCAGTTTGATTTATGTGCAGTGCGCTGCAAATCACTTGCAACATCCATAATGGAAACATCATTGCATCTTCTACAGGAGCTAGATAGGTAAGTGGTCCAAGTGCATCATTTTGAAGAGGGGCAAATAGAATTGTGAAAACTTGTTACAAACATGGAGTAATGCCAGCTTAGTTCCATTTTCTCAACATACTCAATCTGCATTTTGCCTTTCACATTAGCTCCAGGCAATTCAGAACATACAAAAAACTGAATAAAAACAATTAAATGGTTTTAAAAACGCTATCTCAGCACCTTAAATTCTACCTCTTGACAACTCCAGTGGTCATATCACAATCTTCCACCCTTCCTACTGTTAAAAAAAATCTTTCTTAAACCATTGGTTCATGCATAATTGCATGAAATGCCAGTGAGAGGAACAAAGACACAGAAAAGCCCAGGGCAGAAGGCTCATTTGAGGCCTCTCCCCATTTCCTCTTTGTCATAGCACCTTGTATCAGTGTAATTTTATGCCTCAGCTGGGAAAAGTAAGTATGCATATAATACTCTTTAAAAAACAAAACACTATGTTTGACAGTAGAATGTCAATATTTTATAACTTTAACTAAAGTAAAAAAAAAAAAAGCACAATGACCAAGTACATTCAGAATGTTTAAAAGGTATCTTCTTTTTCTGCTTTTCTTACCAGCAAATTTGGAGAGTAGATTATCAAAAACTATTTCTCTCAGAAGATCTCATTCTATGGGAAGAACAGATAATGATGACTTGATTGTAGCTTTGTGGAGCAAAACCTATTTTTAATACAAGGCTAAATTGAAGAACACTCTTTCTCCTTCAGCTTTCAAAACTGGCAGCATTAGATAAAGGATGGTGAGGAGCCATGGCAACATTTGGGAAAGTTTCAACTGGGCCCTTATTGTAAATCACCTTTAAGCTACTGTGTGCAGTATTCTCACATCCACCACCTCCTTCAGCAGTATCTAAGAAATGACTGAATTGTTTTAGTTCAGAGGACAGAGAAATTGCATTTTACTTAGGGAAGCTCTCACTAAAGCTTTTGCATTCCTTGATTTTGGAAAAAATGATCCAGTGTTACTAGTAATCCAAACAGATTCAGAACATCTGTGTAAGCACAGGAACACTTCTTGAATTCCTTTTGAAGTTTATCTAAGATACTGTAATTTGTTTCCACACTGTTGTGTTGTTTTGTCTTCTGTATCTCATCTCACCCCTTTGATATTTTAAACAGTATGGGTGATATCTAATACTAATGATATGCAGAGTAGGCCCATGGACATTTCTTTCTTATCTGTTACTAAATGGTGTCACTGGTTTTGCTGTCCTTCTGGGATATAGTTTTCCTTTAAATCTTACCCTGCTTTGCAGTTTACTTCCTGTTTTCTAGTTAACATTCAGTTCAATAAACCTAAAACAGGCCTGTTGGGTCCTTGTGAGTTATTTGGGAATTGCTTGTAAGCTCGTGAGTCTGTTGCTGTATTCATAACAGTTTTGTGGCATGAAGAAATCTGTTACTCAAACAGAATTAAGTTTTAAATATCCCAAAGTGCATGTGATATCCCATAGGCACACCCAAAGGAACTTTTTGGATCTCAGCCCCCAAACTACAAGGGTGGTAAGCAATCCAAAAGCATGCCCATGCTGTGTGGCACAAAGTTTTGGTCCAGATTTTCCTATGGGGATAGCTTGCAGATATGTTAAACTTGCAAATTAGCAGCAGCTAAGCAAGAAGTTAATCAGATGTATAAAGTGATGTATCTACATAAAACTATGTTACAACAGCAGCTATTCTGCAATGTTGCCAAGGCAAGTTATTGAAACTGCTTGGAAGGCCTTCAAGAAGATACTGTTCTAACAGAGAACAGGACCAATTGCCATATAGAGCTATAGATCCAGACAAAATGACAAAATAACATGCCATTGATTCAGTTCATATGCAATGTTGTTAAACCATTGTTTTGGCAGTGGCGTAGCGTGGGGTGTGCAGGGGGGGCATTCTGATTTAGCTCCTTCCTTTCTCATCAGACAGCAAAGAGATAAGGAACAAAGGACAATAGTCCCACTTCACGGTACACACTAAAACCAAAACGTACTGTCTCCGGCACTTCCCACACTGTGGAATGAAAAGATACACCGTCATGTGATAGACAACAATCCCATGACTGCAAGCACGGAGCAAGAATCCTAACACTGCTGTGTTGCAGTAGAACCATACTTTGCTTAGACTGTTTTTGAGCTTTCCTGACCCCTGCTAGTTGAAAGAAGAAGAAAGAATCCTTCACTGTTGTTTGATAGACCCATATAGGTGGCAGGAGTTTAATTGTAGACGTTCCTTCATTAAGATGATGACCTATGAATTAGCTGTTAATCAGCACAAAATCTGACCAGGTGATTGGTGCCTTCAGCACTGCCAGTGCAACCAGCGCAGTGCACATATTAAAAACAACAACATCATCATCATCATCAACAACAACAACAACTGTGAGTAGCTACTTTGAAGAAAATGATAGCAAATGAGTTATGCCAGACTAAACGTCGCAGATATTATATAATGTGTTCCACATCTTACAGTAATTCAATTAATTTCCAAGAGGAAGCTTTAGATAACTCACTTATTTCCTAACCAAAACATTGAAAACAAGACTTCTCTCTTTGATACTTGGCAGCAGAGCCTCTGTGGTACCACATTTTGCATGTCCCTTGCAGGGCCCTTTCAGCAAGCACTACATCTCCATGTGTAGTTAAGTGACCTGGGAATTTCTTCCGGTGTACTGGCTTCTGATTAAGGAAATTAAAGAGCTAACAGTTAGGGGAAAGCATTTCTGATTTAATTTGCTTTCTTGAACAGCACCATTATTCAGTCAATTTCTGAGTGTTCCTTACTAGAATAAGAATTCTGTCGACCTTTAGCTGAACTTGGTGAAAAAAGGGCAGAGGTCCCCAGTGTGTGTTTGATCATTTTAATATAATACACTATGAATTAATGTAAAGATTATTTTATTTTATTTATGACATGCTTGCATGATACACTAATTTTTTTTTTATTTCAAAGCCTTTTGAAAGCAATAAAATGACTTCACACAGTATAACAACCATACTTGAAATGTTAATAATCAAGGAAATGAGAAATTAAATGACACTCTCCATATGTTGGGCAGATTTAATGTAATGTAATCTAAGCATATCCTTATGTGGTACTGTATTTTCCCCCCAAATAAAGAAATTGCAAAGGACAACAAGGCTGCAGACGCAACATATATTTAACTCACGTATATAGATCTGGGAGGGATAAACAGAAAACCGCATACAAAAATGTGTATGTTACCAAAAATGCACACTTAAATGCTAACAAATTTTCATACAGACCTTTATATTAAAAATTTGCAAGCTGAGGTGGAAAGTAAATAATAATCTAATTTGAAATTTGAAAAAAAGAGAAATTCAGAGTAAATAAAGTTGCCAAACTCATCCATCACTGTCTCTGCCCCTACCCTTAATAGTCAAACTAGTGAGTGAATGTTTAAGAAATGTGAACATCTGACTCAGGCTTCTGTTTTTCCAGACACATAAAGCCTAAGGAAGAAAATATAAGCTAACTAGAAACTCTCTCTGGTTATTGCTGCTATGCAGAGAAAAGAAACTCCTTTTGGGAAAATCAGTTGAGTTCTTTCACCTTTAATTCTCTCATAGATCCAGGGCTCTTTTTCAGCCGAAACTCACCAAAACTCAGTTCCAGCACCTCTTGCATGGGTGCCATTGCCATTATAAGAGACCAAGGGAGGCATTCATGATGAGTTCCGCCCCTCTTTTCCTAGAAAAATAACACTGCACAGACCTCTGTGCTTTGTGTCATCGTTTCTGAGTAAGTGACATTGTCTTTATGTGAGAGCTCCATTTTCTCCTTGCTGTACTGTGTGTGAAGCAGTTTTACCCGACTATCTCTCAGGACCGAGGGATTACCTCAGCCTGTCTGTTGGTAGAGAGATTTTTCCAGTTGGTGCCATCTCTGGAGAAATGGGTCTTTCTGCTACATGTCTAAAAATTCTCAGAGAAAAGCTTCAGACTGGATGTAAACTGCAGTTGCCACAATAACAGTTGTGTTTGACATTGTTACCAACTTGGGTCAAAAACATTGAATAAATATATATTGTTTTTCCCCTCCTCTCTGTGTTATACAGCTTTTGCGGTGTCGATGGCGAAAATTAAATTTAACAACTTGCTTTGGATTTATTTCCTCCATCAAAGATTTATTGGATACCTCATTGGATTAGCTTTTCTTCCTGATTTATGGGCCTGTTATAAAGACCTACGAGTGTAGTTTTATTCTGAGATAATTAATATTACTTGAATGCACTGTAAGATTTAACAGCATGGGAGGGGTGTTTCCAGCTACCCCAACCTTTGCCCTTGGAAACTTTGCAAGTAGCTGCAGGAGGGGGCTGTTTTTGCTTTTGGATGCTTCATGTTGCTATATTTATAGTATAGTGGTACCTCGGGTTACATACGCTCCAGGTTACAGACTCCGCTAACCCAGAAATAGTGCTTCAGGTTAAGAACTTTGCTTCAGGATGAGAACAGAAATCGTGCTCTGGCGGCGTGGCAGCAGCAGAAGGCCCCATTAGCTAAAGTGGTGCTTCAGGTTAAGAACAGTTTCAGGTTAAGAACGGACCTCCGGAACGAATTAAGTACTTAACCCGAGGTACCACTGTATTGGAAGGTAGTCTTATGTATGCTACTATATTTGCTATTGTTTATTGCTATGTTATGAAATTGCTATTGTTTTGCTATATTATGAAAATGTTTCTGTGCTATTATGCAATTGTTTTGTAGTTGTAGTGTATGGGCTGCTAGTGGAGGGGTGGTATCTCTGGTGGGGGACACATCATGTTCCTTCTGGGGAAGTTTGTCCACCTTTGGTCCCCACCCTGCATCCTACTCTCACCTGTGGCTCCTAGAAGCTGTCAGCATGTGAAAGCTGCCACATCCCAGGAAATGGCTTTGATTGGCCAGCTAAATCAGGTGAGGGTAGCAGATGGTCTCAAACAATCAGTGAGTTAGGGACTTCCTCTGCATGTGAAGATGGGCTCTTGTGGGTTGAGCAGACAAGACTAATAGTGGGTCCAACGGTTAAGAAGGTGTTTTCTGCATTTGCTGTAGAAGGAAGTGAGGGGTCAGATGGGGCTGATCAACCTGGGAAAGTAGCCCATCTAGGAGAAGGAAAGCTCTGATCCTGAACCTCCGCTGCCTTGTGGGATAGCTTCAGAAGAAGAAAAGGCTAAGGAGTACAGTCCACACAAATCTGGAGTTCCTAAGATTGTTGGTCTTGTACACCTCCTTCTGGCAACTCCTGCAGCCAAGCTGGTACCAAAGATATTGCTCTGCTTTCCTTTGGACCACATCAGTGAGGCCAAGAGGGAGGGTCTTGTTGTCTGGACATCCCAGAATCTCCCTACATACTGCCCAGGCTTATGTCCTGGGGAGGTCTCTTTGGTGCTGCTAACGCAGCAGTTTGACTTCATTGTTCATAGTCCATTGTTTCTTGGGGCAGACGGATGCCAACATGTGCTTGTTTGAAATGCATTCCTGTTTATTTGTTGTAAGCCACTTTCAGCAGGATTTTGTGTGAGTGGAAAAGTTGTTGTTGTTGTTTAGTCATTTAGTCGTGTCCGACTCCTCGTGACCCCATGGACCAGAGCACGCCAGGCACTTCTGTCTTCCACTGCCTCCCGCAGTTTGGTCAAACTCATGCTGGTAGCTTCGAGAACACTTAAATTTAAACATTTAAAGGGAAAAAACAGCTGGATGTACATTTCCAAAATATAAGATAAAAAAATTGAATAAAACCTACATACAGCAACAGTATGTATTAATAATTATTTCACTATTAATATACTTCTTAATTGTATTTCAGTTCAACAATTACTTTGATAAAATACATATTTTGTTATGTGCAAATAGATACCTATTTGTTGTTGTTTAGTTGTTTAGTCATGTCCGACTCTTTGTGACCCCCATGGACCAGAGCACGCCAGGCACTCCTGTCTTCCACTGCCTCTCGTCCTCTGTTGTCCCCTTCTCCTTGTGCCCTCCATCTTTCCCAACATCAGGGTCTTTTCCCGGGAGTCTTCTCTTCTCATGAGGTGGCCAAAGTATTGGAGCCTCAGCTTCACAATCTGTCCTTCTTCATGGATCACTGCCTTGCCGTGGTGAAGGGGCTTGCATAACTCAGAGAAGCTATGAACTATGCCGAGCAGGGCACCCAAGATGAACAGGTCATAGTGGAGAGTTTTGAACAAACGTGATCCACCTGGAGGAGGAACTGGAAAGCCACTCCAGTATCCCTGCCAAGAAAACTCCATGGACAAAGACAACAGTGGAAAAGTAGCATACAAATAAAATGAATGAATAGATAATTTATTTATTTATCCTATGTTTTTAGCTTCATAGGTTCATGCCAATCTATATGAGTTTTAATAGTATCATGAATGTGTGTGAAGAAACACAAAGCACATCAATACGAAGGGGCTTAAGTCTATATTTTTAACATATACAGTATGTCTTCACTTCTTCCTATCTCACTGTCCCTGGGTGACACTGATGTAAAAAGCTAATGCAGGTGAGCCATGAAGCATTGTATTAATCTATAATACACACTGGAGAAAGCAGGGATTGAAAACATGTTTAACTTGCTGGCTGCAACTGTGTAATGCTCAGCAGCAGGCAGGTGGACAACAATAATGTTAATATCCATGTTTAATTTCATTAGCATTTAGGTGACCACTGCCTTAATCCTGATCTGAAATTGTTTAACTATCTTCTCCCATCAATATTACAATAAATGTTTAAAAGCATAATATTATTAATATGATTTCATTTATCGTCATTAAACATCTTCCCAAGAAAAAATAGGCTAATACGGTGGAACAGTAGTGACTCCCACAAGAAAGTACCATGCTAATAGTCAGCCATAAAGCACTTTCTATAAGGCTATGACAGTTGAAGAAGATGAGTATTGATGACATATGTCCACAAATTTGGAGAATAGCATAAATAAATCAGACAATCCAGGACTTAAGCACAAATCAGATTTCCTGTATGACAGATATAGGGGGAAGCGGAAGCCAAACCGAAAATAGATCTTCCAGAAGAAAACAGACATGCTTTTCATCTAAAATTCCATACGTTCGAGCCAAGCTCAGAAGTGATTAAAGGCGTATGCTCTTCAAATGATGTTTTCCAAACTATTAACATCTTAAATTTCATCTCTTGGACAGAATGAAAAATGGCCTAACCTTCTAAATCATGCTCCTATAATACATTTAGATTTATCTGAAAAAGGAATAGATTTTCATCTCTCTGAGTATCAGCAGTACTGCTAAGAAGTAGGCTTATCTTTTAACAAAATATTATTTGCTTAGAAGCATGAGGCAAATATTACAAAACTAGCATTAGAGTAATCTAGTGTTAAATTTGTAGATGAATGAGATGTATTGCTTTTGGTAGCATCCAGTTAATAATTTTGAAAGAAGCCCAGGTTCTCCCCCCTTTTTTTCTTTTCCCCAAATGCTTTGGGAATGGGTCATTGACAATATATATATTTTTTTAATTAGGATATTTTCCTTGGAAATGGTAAATGCAGATAAAATTGGGGGGCAGAGGGATGGGACTGGATTTGATACAAACAGCACTGTGAAGACACTTCTATTTTTTAATGTAGAAATAACTACTACATCATGCATTGTACTGCCTGATCATTTGGCTTGCTAGACCAGCAACTCACAGACTAATTTTGCAGTTTCAATGTTGATGTGTTTTGCAATGGTGGTTGGGAGCTACAAAAGACGTACAGCTGTCCCTGAATAGCAGCCAAGGGGGAGGGAAAGGAGAGGGGGCATGTCTTTACAAAATTGGATCAGCAATGGCAGCTCTGTCAGCAATGTTTCAGGTAAGGGGTGGACTGATTTGCCCCCATTTCATAGATATGAGACACTGGACAGGGGTATGAACTCTGACCATTTTCTTATATCAAAATAGTTTTCACCCCCTTACTTTGACAGTTTTACATTGATGGTGACTTCCATTATTTGGCTTGCAAAAATTGTGTGCCACACCTCTAATGAGGCAGATCAACACCTCTCTGTAAAGTTGTGTCCATTGTCTCTCCATTGTGTTGGAGCTCAGAGGCGAATGCAGAAGATTTCATGGGTTTTGTTGCAGCCAAGGTTTTTAGGAGAAAACACATGGTGAACCAAACAAGGCAATATGGAAAAGGCAAAGTTATGTGAGAACAAAATACCGTACCAGTACACAGAATTTAAGCACTGTGTCTTTTTATGGGACAATATAAATGTTTTTTTAAACACAGAGCTTTAACAACAGAACTCCTTGTTCTTTTACAGGCCAAAGATGCCAGCAAAAAACAAAACAGAACAAAATCTCCTGCATTACCAGAAGACAAACTTTTCTTTAAAATACTTAAAACAAAACTTTGCTTTGCATTCATGTTCACAACTCTGTGGCTGGGGCTTGGATTGGAATTGGAGTGTAATGTGGAAGAGCATGGCAAAAACTCAGAGTTGGTACTAGCTTGCGTAGACAGTGCTTCAGTTATTTATTTGTGTGGAGAAAGCGTTTTATCTTACAAAGACATATGTGTTTGAGCAAAGGTTATTTTAGCTAAGTGTGTTTGGTGGAAAGTGTTCTTAAGCCTTCAGGTGGTTATTTAAAGATAGATGTTCTATTGCACCTGCCTGTGCAGATAGCTGCACATTCACAAGCTGGTTCACAGGCTTCAAAGACCTTCCACTGAGGACACATTGAAAGAGGTGCTTGCAGATTTTGCAAGCCAAATAGTTGAAGAGTAGGCAGCTTCAAGGCATAACTAGCAAAGTAAAAGGGAAAAAAAACCTTGTAAGCCCATGAGCCGCATAGTAAGTGAATTTGCTTTTTGCCTTTCTTGACCCTCTTTAACAACAAAGACGATGCTCACAAACTGCCAGCGCCCAAATGTCAATCAAAGTCCTACAGGTGTTAAATGTAACTGCTTGTCCTCAGTGACTGGACTGTAAGATTGGGAACCTAGGCCAGGAAACTGAATTTAGAAAGCCAAATGCAGGCAACAGGTACTTGCTGACAGCTTATTACCATGACACTCATTTAGTCACAGCAAGGAAAGGAAAGATTGACTGAATGTGCTAGAGGCAAAAAAAGAGGTCAGGTGCTATTATAATATGTTCAAGTGTAAGCACTGTCATGTGAGACTATTTGGAAGCTTGTGTGTACGGGTACACTCGATATGTTTCACTATTTTTGTTCCAGGTGGAATAAAGGCAGGAAAAGAGTCTCTGTGAACTCCATAAATCTTTTTCAAAATAAAGAAAACTTGTGTTCTTCCTCCTCTTGTTCAGGTAAAAGTTCAAATTATAATCAGACATTATTTGGAATTAATGCATCTTGCCCTTACATCTGGGCATCTTGCAGTGATGGCTGGCTGATGAACTGGGGATTTACCAGAAATTTGCCAAAAATGAGGGCATGGTTCTGTGATAATAGGTGGCACCAGACAACAGCAGTCAGGTAAATGATGTGCCTTTCTTATTTTAGATGCTACCAGAGCTCACCAGCTTATTATTGAACTGAAAGTAAAGGAACTGTTTCCCCCACACATCCCATCTCATGCTTGCGTATATGTTCAAAGGTTAGATAATATTATGTAGATATAGTTATTGCTCTGCAATGAAGTATGTACTTGCAATATTAAGGGGCTCCATATTTACATTGCCATGTAATTGTATTATTTGTTGGCCATGCAGATGAGGCTTGTTCATTGCTAGCTATATGAAACAACAGGCAATAGTAGTTATACTTCCTTCCTTTCCCCAAAGTGCCCAAAGCCATCCTGTCAAGCTGAGGAATAATGCATTACAGATGGCTACCTGATAAACTTCATAAGTGACTGGGGAACGTGAACCAGTATTCCAACATCCAAATGATGCACTCTAGCCATTACATCAATCTAACACCATGAATTTGTGGAACTTCATCTATCCAGGCTGGCTATGAGAAGCTATTGAGCATGCAGACCACTGAAGTGATGTTTCAGCCATTAATTGGAAAGAAAAATGTGATACCATTTCTGAATCAGACTTGATTTCCTCCCTTTTGTGTTACAAATAGCTTTTTTAAAAATGAAGACAATCTGGCCACATGTAAGTGAATATCCCTCAGACAGATTAAGTTAAAATAAATCAGATTATCTACCTTCTCAAAGCCATTTCTGCCCCTAAAGAATTTGTTCATTGAAGATACTATTGAAGAAATCTCTCTAGCATTTGTTTAAGTGAGTTTTTGAACTGGGATTATAACACCATAAATCACCATTGTTCATAAAAATACCAGACTTAAAATATTGTGCAAAATGCATGTTTGTTTTTGATCAGCACAAATTCAAAGCAAACTTTCAGTCTGAATAACAGAACACATAATGGCATATGCAATCTTGGTGGGAGCTGCTTTTGAGTAATGTTGAGGTCACTTGTGGGAAAGAAAAATGCAGTCTTGTCACTATGTTTTAATCTAAACTATTCCTATTATTTTTTTAAAAAAAATATTTTGGTTTAATTCACTTTGGTCTTATTGCTATGGCACTTCAGATTATATACTCCAGATACATTTAGAACTTGTCAAGAAATACCTTTTAAAATGTTGCTTTAAACCCCTCCCTCATCAGAAAACATATTATTGACTTTCTTCAATCATGTATGGGAAAGAATCTTTAAACGCTTATTCAAAAAGGAGATGCATTATTGAAAACTGATATGAAAACTACACAAGGGTTGTTTGTTTAAAGGTCATTTTCATCTTGTTTTCCCTGTGGCTATCAGAATACAGAACATTTTACATCTCAGAAATAATTTCAAAGGAAGACAAAGTGCACTTAAGTTCTAGATGCCGGGAATCAGGCCTTTGGAGACTCACTTTCTTCACTATATTAATTCATGAAAAGTAGTTTTACATAAAAGTTATCATGGTTATTTCTTTAATATGGGACTGTTTGGTTCACATGCTTATGAAAACAGCATTTTCTTTACATTCACACGTGCCTTTTTAGATTTTTGTCTTTAAATATGCAAGAAGGCCAGTGTGATATGCATTTCAAACTAGAGTGGTAATTCAATATTTCTTCTACTTTTGTAGATTTTTCAGCCCATAGAAATAATGGGTATTTTGAAATACAGTACCATAAAAAGCTTATTTTTACCTGCGGCTAAAAATATTTTGTGTTATATCCCTAAATTTAAGCAGTGACCTGGGCACTGATTCCAACATTTTGTGGAATAAGCATTATTTCTTAGGAAAATGAAGTTCTAATGTTATTCTGGGCTTGTTATATACCTGCTGCGATTGACAAGGCATATGACCCTCACCTGATTCTCATAGCTCTCCTGATTTGGTCTGCAGCCACAATACTTCTACCTGCAACACACTTGAGCACACCTGCTTCTCTTCCTTTCACAGATATTTTGTTTCCATTTGCCTCTGATGAGTTATCATTTAACTCTTTGGGGGGGGATTAGCATCAGACGTCATGTGCATGGACGTTGCCAAATCAATTAACCAGCTAGAAGGGTTACTGTTAATAGCACCAGTTTTCCTATAACTTGATATTGCTGGATAGTTCTGATGAACTGCAAAAGCGTTTTTAGTTTGCTTTCTATTGCCACCCTGGAACTTTTCTTTATTAGTGCCACTTTGTTTTGTATGATGCCTTGCAAATGAAGGAAAACAACTTTTCTGCTTGTATATATTGATAATATAATTTTGGTTACTGAGAACAAACAAGATTGTACAAAAACAAGATTGGGTGCAGGCCTGGCCAGGACATAGGCATCCTGTGACAAAGGTGACCTGTGTGCTTGCTTGCTTGTTTGCTTGCTTAACAGCTGTTGGGAACTTCAAGGTTCCTGCTCTCCCTTCTTATGGTCTTTGTACTGGATCTGGAGACTCCAATAGAGAGCATTCCATGTCAAGAAGGAGGGCAAGTGGGCACCCTATCAAATGACAGGGCAGGAGCTACACGGAGCAGGGTCTTTTCACTGGTGGTGCCCATTGTATGCCTCGCTCTTCCCAGATCTGCTCTCTTTTGGTCTGTATTTTGGAGCTTTATAACTTAGGAAGACTTCGGAAGAACTGGATGACAAGTCTTATCAGTCGCTGATGTATAAGCAGAAAATATTTGCTGCTATTCTGGGCACCTGGTGCATAATAGAGCTGGCCAGGACGCCAGAAGGGATACAATTTAGGAGTTCTCTCCATTACCTGCACAGCAGGGGGTGTTCAGTCAACAGTGCAAAGGCTGAGCTGAAGCGTTTCCTGCTGGTTACCTGCTTTCAGCAATAGGGGTTGTTGTTTGGTAGTACCAGATTGGTTAGCTGTCAGTTTCTAGAGCTCCCTATTGGTGGCTCTTAGGTAATTTCAAAAATATGGAGTCCATTAATAAAACACAGTGTTCATTCATAAAGCAGTAACATAAAACTCCATTGCTACAGGGACCTAGAAGGTGCAGGGCTTGTCAGTCCAACCCCTGCACAGGGCTGACCTTAATGCAATTGGAGAAATTTGGCCAAACTGGGCCCCGCAAGCTGCTCTGAAGGGGCCCCCTGCACCAGGGCAATCTAGATGGATTTTATTTATATCTATAAGATTTTGCAGAATTTGGCTGTGAACTGGGGCCCTACAAAAAACAACAACCCTAAAGTTGGGCACCACATCTTCAAATTGGGCCCCCCTGGCTAGCCCTGAGTCTTATAGTTGCTGAGCCTGAGTTGCCCTGCCCTTGCATGAAGCCTTGGGTTTGCAATTTTGGGAGAGGGGAGACTGCGGCACTGGGGAGAGGGCAGGCTGGTGAGGCCCCTTAGATTTAGAGGCCTAAGTTGCTGTGACCTTGCATGAAGTCTTGGGTTTGCAATTTTGGGAGAGAGGAGGTTGCCGGCTGGGGAGCGGGCAGGCTGGCGAGGTCCCCCTAGATTAAGAGGCCCTAGGCTTCAGCCTACTTAGCCTATACATAAATCTGGCACTGCTGGGCTGGTATGGAGGAACAAGGACTAAGTCTGGACTGCAGGAGTGGACAGAAGGGATCTACTGGTCGATCTCTGGATGATTTGCAGTAGATAGGTGAGAGTTTCTGCCCTGAATTCAACAGCAAAATGACTTCTTCCATCTAAATCAGCTAACTAAAAATAAGAAAGCTAACCAGAAGTGGACTTGTGTGTGACTGGACTGTGAGCTCAGCTCAATTCTGGTACTGAAAACAAATTGCCAGGCTCAGAATATACTCAGAAACTTTCTTGTTCTATATATTGGGGTTCTTGTAAAGAACAAAGGAGACCTCACAAGTTTGAAGTTGACTTGCTCCTGCATTCAAAGACGCAGCCTGTTGTGTCGGAACGGTCTTTGGGGCTCACACGTTCTCTGATTCCTACTTGCATCAGTGCCTGGTCTCTTAAAGAACATCTTCCTGCTCATTGGGTGGTGTGTTGGTGGACTGTGCTGCCTTTGTATCACTTCTCAGTGATTCCTCTTTTGTAGGTTTCTGCCTGCTAGAATGGGATAGTTTGTTTCTGTGTGTAGCATACCTGTTTCCATAGGTGTAGAAGACTTATTTAGACATTACTCCCATGAAGGTGGCAAGTATGGGGAAATTCAACTATCTTTTACTCAGAATAGACCCATTGAAATTAACCAAGATGACTAAGTTTCACCCACTCATTTCAGTAGCTTTACTCTGAGTAAAAATTAGTTGACTATTACCCCCATGTGCTTAGCCTCCCTCCCTGCCAAAATGTGGCTCTTCTGGACATTACTGTGTTGGGGCATAACCTCTGAAGTGGGGAATCTTTTCTAAATCACTCTCTGTGTGATTTAGAGCCTTGATCACCTATGTCTCTAAACTGTCTCTAAGATGCTTCCTGTTTCAAAATGGGGATTGTAGGAACCATACAACCTTGCGGCAGGACTAAATACATAATCTCACAACCCCTTTCACCATGTTTGTCTCTTTCAGGCAAGTAATGTCTTTTGTGTGAACTATGAATTTATGAGCTTTACCTGAAATTGATGGTTATTTTTAGCTTAACATTATCCACATACATTTCTATAAATTAAAGGTGAGCATTTAGGAGAGGCTCCTTCAGTTATCTATTTAGGAGATGACTCCACCACTTATCTATCTGGACAGAGGTGGGTAGGATTTGGGTGTTTGAAGTGGATGTTGGACAAACCTTTACTTTGTGAACAGAAGTGATGGTAAATCCTGGGTTATAATTGCATGGGTTTAAAATCTTCAAAGAAATAACGCAATTAGAAAGGAGCCAAAAATAAAAGCCCATTCCAGTGGGCTTACAGATGCTTCAGGTTACAGATGCTTCAGGTTACAGACTCCGCTAACCCAGAAATAGTAGCTCGGGTTAAGAACTTTACTTCAGGATGAGAACAGAAATCGCGCGTCGGTGACGCGGCGACAGCAGGACCCCCCATTAGCTAAAGTGGTACCTCAGATTAAGAACAGTTTCAGGTTAAGAGTGGACCTCCAGAATGAATTAAGTTCTTAACCCGAGGTACCACTGTATGTCTATCTCCATGTCCAAATAATGCTCTTTTATTTTTGTGAGAGCAGTTGAACAAATTGAATGGAAGCTATTTGCCTCAAAAATGTATGTATGATTCTCACAAATATATGGAATATTACTGCTTAAGTGATGTAGCTGACTATCTCAGTAAGACTACAGTCACAAGATGGACATTTTGGATTGAATCCAAAAACCACAGGAAGAATCCTCTTGAGTCTGGTAGACTTGGACCAAATGGTTGATAAACGATTACAGAATGCAAACTCTAGCTGCCTTCAGGCATTCTACTCACTAGTAGAACCGATACGAGAATAGGTAAGAGTAGGCTAAATTCTACCCTCCCATTGTTGTCTCCATCACCCTCCATGACTTGAGGGATGAACTGCTGGATCAGGGTGGCCTCTTGTACACATGGAGACTCCCTATGTGATCATTAGAGTCCTGGAAGATCCAGGTTCTGAATCATGTGGAGAACTTCCATGAGTAGAGGTGGTTCCCCACGTCAGAAGTTCATAAAGAACTTTTGAGAAGAGGAAGGTGATGTGCCTTGTGTGATTGTCTTTTCATAAGCAAAGAATGAGAAGAGATGCAAGAGCCCAGGAGAGAGAAAGGACTCAGTTACCATCCAGTGGAATCTTTGGTATATGCCATGCAGTCAGGGAGTACTTGACACAGGTGTCTATGCATATGGAGGCCTAATATGCACTTTGCACTTTATCAATGCCATTTAGAAAGTCCAAGCATACCAGGATTCTTCAACCTCGGCCCTCCATATGTTTTTGGCCTACAACTCCCATGATCCCTAGCTAGCAGGACCAGTAGTCAGGGATGATGGGAATTGTAGCCTCAAAACATCTAGAGGGCTGAGTTTGAGGAAGCCTGAAGTATACAGTGCCTTTTAAAACATTGTTGACAAACAGTAAATTCTTGCTTAATTTGTCTATCATTTCAGAAGTGTTGTAAAAGAAAAGTTTTTGCTCCTTGCTTGTTATAGGAAAGAAAGAGAGAAAGTCAACACATTGTGACACACACTGTAATTTTTCTTTCACAGATAAGAGACAGAAAAGTGGTTTATTCCTGGCAATGGCCTCTGTAATGGTTCTAAGGGGTTGCTCGTGTGTAAGTTGCCACCACTCCTGGCTAGGTTAGCTGGTTGAACCCTTTCTGTCTGGACAGCCCTTCACTTCGTGGCTGTCTCAGTCGCTGGCAGAATCCGTCAGCGGGCGTTTCTTGAACTTCTTCCAGCAAAGAAGTTCTTTGACGCCAAGTCTCCTCCTACTCTCCCTGCGCGGAAGTCTTCTGCACAGGGAGGGTGTGGGCAGCGGAGGACCCGTGCTCTCCCCGCTGGTCTCCGGTGAAGAGTCCTGGAGCCTCCTCTCCGATTCCCCCATCTGCCCCCCCTTCTCCACTGGTGTTACGCTGATTTCCTTCCCCAGCAGATGGGATGCCTCTCTCCCTACTGGGACCCTCTCCGGCATCCCTCTGGAGCCTTCCCTCCACCTCTAGCTCCGAAGGCAGTTCCCTGACAGCCTCCTTACTTACTCTCTTTTCAAGTTCAGTGATATCCCCTTGGTGCACATATACAGTCAATGAAGCAGAGTATCCCTAAAATACTGATAATTTTAGATGGTTCACATGCCAATTATTTGGCAATTCAGGTCACATGTTACACAGGAGAGCTTGGTTGTTCTGTTCAAACCCAGCCAACATTGTGTCATAGCAATTTCTGAATTGCCTTTCCTGCTGTTTTATAGGTGACTCTTCCTGTAGTAACTCCTTAAATTCTGACAAAACCTTTGCCAGTAGCTAAAGGGTCTGTTGTAAATAAGGTTCAACCATTCTGACCTCTCGCTACTTTTGTATTTCATTGTGTTTTGTTCTACTTTTTCCTGGGCACTCAGGCTGTACTTTGTGAAGTGTTCATTTTGATCTAGAGAGCAAAGCCAAATGCTCCTTGAAATGGTTTAGAGCTATTTCTTGCAAGTACATAGTAAGTGACCACTTGGTACGACTGCATTGTTACAAATAACAAAACTTGTGGTCATTCCTGAATGACTGTTTATAGACCAGTTACCACTGCTGCTAAACATTGTGGTGACCATAGTGCATTGCCAAAAGTTATTCACTTACACCAAGGTAGTTTTGGTATCAAAACAAAGCCAAAAATGAGACTCATGTGACCAGTCCAGTTCCCTTTACCATTTCATAACCCCAAAATGAGATCTGTGTGTTTGTGTTTGTGCGTGAGAGAAATGTTCTAACATACATGTTGTGTGTGTTAGAATATTATATATATAATATGTTAAGATTTATCACTAAATGCCAACATTCACCAATATACATACACATGTGGAAGTAATGGTATAATCCTATGTTTTCTCTGCTCAAAATCTGTTATCTTGTATATTTTAACAACCGTATGAAAAAGACTCTGAGGTCTTCTCTGAAGATGTTAAAGAACAAGAGTGTTCACATAGGTTTATATTATGAGTATTGATCTTTCTGAACTCTGCTATAGCTTCCATGGGCAGGGGGAATAAATCCATGTCTATAGATACACAGAGGGTCTGATGGATAAATTTTGTCAGCACTCACACAGATAAAGAAAACATTAAAATTAACATTGAATAACGGAATGGCTTTCATATTGTATTTTGCTATGCTGGGCTAGTGTCGATATCCAGTCATGATTTAATGATGACTAAATGTGACTGGTGTCTAAAGCATACAAGGACATTCCGTTTTGAAAAGGTCAAGGTTTGTGTTTTGTTGTGGTCATGGATAATGAAGGAGAGAATTCGATTAGAGGGAACAGATTAAGTGAGATCAAGGATTCTTTGCTTCAAACAAACATGTATGTATATGAAATATATTTAAAAAATCAAGCCTAACACACCAAAACTCTTCAGAATTTCATTATTCTCTTCCCATCCACATTTCAAGGGCGTTAAAAGACTATCAAAGAAGAGGAATTTGCTTTTGTATAAAATTGCTGACTTTGTTCAGACAACATTAGTGCAGGTATAATAAAGAAATGAATAAAACCCACCACCAATTAACCTGCCCGATGTCAAAACATGACTGTATCCTGAGCGAGGAGGGTTTTCCTTAGTGAGCCTTATAAAGGACAGCATATTTTGAAGGCATGAGGTTAGAAGAAAGGATACAAATGCAGCGTGGAGAACAAGGAAAGAAAAATGTGCAGAACTTTAGAGATAGTGGTAAAGGATTTATCAACACTTTTTTATTTTAGTACAAATGAGCAACAGGGTTTGTTTGTTTTTTTCAAAACAAGAGATTTATGATTAGATGGAGTGCTCACTGTAGGACTTATTGAGCATACAAAGATTACCAGCATTTAAAGAATTACCTCAGGCAGGTAAGATGGTACAGTTTCTTAGGAAAGGTAGAAAATCACCCTGAGGAGAATGGCAAATTATTACTTCAAATGGCATAACAGATTTTCCAGAGTGGAAAGGAAGGTCCAGAAGAATCCAGAAAAAACATAACAATGAGAGGTACATTCCCAGAGGTATGTTCACAGAGAGGAATGTGTGTCCTCACTCAATACATACAACCAACTAACATATTAGTAAAGTAACAAAATATTGTGGCCATCTAGATATAATCATAACAAACATACTATCCACAGGTAAATATAGAAGAATTCATCTGTCACAAAACAATGTTCTCCAGTTTAGACAGGCTTCATTTAGATAGGCCTAATTAGATTTTACAGTTTCTTGGCAGATGAAAAATAAAGTAATTAGGTGTCTTCCAAAAGTATGCAGAAAATCAATGAGGCCAAATGCAAACATGTACCCCCTCATGTGCTGTACTCTTACCACACCCATGGATGCATTTTCATGTTGCCAAGCCAAGTATGGATATAGCTGATAATACAATTCTCAGCCATGGACCCTTTAAAATGTTCTGCCATGATAAGGGAAATTGCTGCCAGCAAGCTGCATCTGTATCTCTGGAGAGCTATTGCAAGTCAATGTAGGCAAAACTAAGTTGGACAAACCAATGGTCTGACTCAATATAAGGCAGCTTCCTAATGTGTTAAACAGGGCCTGCCTTAAAGGTCACCCAGGGGGATAAGTTAGTACAGAATCCAAGCTGGTACAGCCATAGTGGCCCATATCATACTTATTTTGAAAGAATTATGTTGACCACTCTTTTGCTTCTGGGCCCAATCTAAAGCACTTACGTTTAAAGCCTTAAACAGACTGGAACCCAGATAACTGAGGGAGCACCTCTTCCCATATTAATCTACCTGTGTCTTAAGATTTTCTGTAGAGACCCTTCTTCCATGCACCTTCTTTAAGCATATTATGGAGTGGCGAAGGAAAGGGGTAGTCTTTGTAGTGGCACCCTGACTTTTGAGTGTTCTCCATAAGAAGACATATCTGGTGCTAATATTACAATTATTTTTGCACCATCTTAGAACTCCCCAATTTGCTCAGGCATTTTAGATGGAATTTTAGAACTGCCTTAGTACTTTAGTTTTATGTTTTGGGGCTTGATTATTATTACTGTTTATTAAAATTATATTATGCTGTGTAAATTGTTCTCTTATACACTGCTTCGGAATTTCTGATGGTGATTTTTTTTTTTTTAAAGTATGAAACCACCTACCGTATTTTTCGCTCTATAAGACGCACCAGACCATAAGACGCACCTAGTTTTTGGAGGAGGAAAACAAGAAAAAAACGTTCTGAATCCCAGAAGCCAGAACACCAAGAGGGATCACTGCGCAGCAAAAGCAGCGATCCCTCTTACTGTTCTGGCTTCTGGGATAGCTGCGCAGCCTGCATTTGCTCCATAAGACGCATACACATCCCCCCTTACTTTTTAGGAGGGAAAAAGTGAGTCTTATAGAGCAAAAAATATGGTACTTTCAACAGCCAGGAACATCATAGCCAGACACTGGAAAGACCTGTCAGGACAGAGTAAGCATGGTATCAAACAGTACGGGAAACAGCCTTATTAGAAAAACTAACCAATAAACTGAAACTGACATGGGGACAAATAGAAGAAGACGCCTTCACCCCAGTATGGCTCCCTTTTACCACATACACAGCCCAACAAGACAACAACAAGAACCCACCAACAGCATTCAAATCAATATGGCTAACCTGATCCAAACACACACACACACACACACACACACACACACACACACACACACACACCACTTACACATGAAAACATATTTCACTACATATTTCAAAGACAACCAACCGCACCCTAGACCACCCCCAACCTCTCTCACCACCAAAGGAATAAAGCGAATAGTAAAGAGAACCCACACAAGTGATGCTGACACAAAACCCCACACATACACTAAGTAGAACAGAAGCATTGCCACCCCACCCTACCCCCACTCACCATTCCCCCCTCCACCTCTTTCCCTCTTTTCTTCCTAATGTAACACTAATGTCTCAACAAATTACACTGATTTGTAGAAAATGTAACTTGAAAAAAGAGACATTGCACATAAAAACAAAGAATGAAAAATATTGTAAAATAACAAATAAAATAGATCACATAGATAATCTTTCTGGACCAACTCTGAGCATTGTGAAAATAAAATGTACAGTTAAGGTGTTGTTATGGTAACCAATGCACTTCTAGACTTCTGCTCCTTGTTTGTTTGTTTGTTTGTATATTTATTTATTCATGTTAATGAATTTTAAAGGCAAACATAGAACTATGTTCATAAATTCATACATCAAGATCTGTACAAATATAATATAAGAGATATAAGCACATGGAGCTTTCTTTCTCCCTCTCACCCAGCTTCTGCCATTTTGCTAAACATGTTATTTTATGGAGTAAATAGATTTTAATATCAGGTTGCAATTCTAAACATGTCTGCTCAGAAGTAGTAAGTCCTATTGAATTCAACAGGGCTTACTCCCAGGTAAATTGGGCTGGGATTGCAGCATTTGTCTTATTTGGAGGCAACCCTATACTCTCTTGCCTAGGTGTATGTTTCACTATTTTTGTGCATTGATATATTTGTGCATTGATATATTTTGTGCATTGATATATTTAAAAACAGCATCAGAAGCAGACCTTCTTTTCAAAAATCTTGTAAAGAAGCTCAACCCTGTGCAAAGAAATTCACAAGGGGTGGGGTGGGGGGAGAAGCCAGGCATTTAAATGGTGTGGCAATTTAGTGGAGCATGAATATTCACTCCAGTTTGAGCTCAAGCTTCATAGATTTTTACTTGCCTCTTTTTTATATGCTGATTTTGTATTTTCTATAAGAAGCAATTTATTTTTCAGAGGACAGATTTCAGACATATGTCAGCAAGTCAAACTAATATTGCTTTGGCATGTGCTCCTGATGAGACTTTATTTTACATTTAATGTCACAAAGGATGATTTAAATTGTAATAATGGATTTCTATTTTGCGTTTCAGCTTGAAGTCTTCTTGTCTCCCATAAACTAACAAAGATAGGACCGACCAAGTCCTATAAAAATTGAGTTTTTATATACAATAAAACTCACCCAAACACCGGCTTGTTTCTTTCAAAGTCATTAGTAAGCCAATATCCAAAATGATATAGAGCCTCAGAAGCTAAAAGTATCATTATTCAAATAAGGCATAAAATTAAAGCCACCATCAACTACACTTATTAAAGATTCAAACTATAATTTGGAGGGATATTAACTAAAGTCCCAGCAGAAAGGTTGGCTTCCAGGATATGTTTATGCCCCTATCAAAGAATCCCTCGGAATGAGTCACATAGATAGATCAGTTTTAGTCTGTTGGTGGGAGGCGGTTTCAAGGCTGGAAGGTTTTTTGCTCTTGAAGAGGCCATTTTTCATCTTCAGGCCAAAAATGCATTCACTGTGGTGTTGCTGGGGAAACAAAGTACTTACAATTCAAATGTGACTTCGCCTGTTTATGTATTATATAGTATGACTAATAAGCATTTATCAAGATCACAAAGAATCTCCAAGATATTAAAACTGCCAGTGCTAGTCCCAGCAAAAATAAATTTTGTCACCTTCTTTAAAAAACAGAAAGAAATCCAAAAAAATAGCTGTTCAGATACTTCAAAACTGGAACATATAATTTCTGTTATAGAATTCTGGACTTACTAACCATAACCATGTAATACGACTTCAACAGGACCTATTTCCAAGCAAGGAGCTTTAGACAATTATAGCTCAGTTGGTTAGATATCATCGTGGTGCTGATAATGCCAAGGTTGCAGGTTTGATTCCCATATGGGGCAGCTGCATATTTCTGCATTGCAGGGAGTTGGACTAGATGATCTTCAGGATCCCTTACAACTCTACAATTCTATGATTCTATATCCACACACAATTCTCCATAAAATAATCTTAAATCTAAATAGTAAGTTTTCAAGTAGTGGGTTCTGAACTACTGGTGGGGGAGGTGTTCTAAAAATACCCAAGGTAGCTGCTCTTTTCATTGACTTTGGATATGTTCTGCCTATCTGGCCCATACCCAAGAATGAACTTTGGTTCAAAACTACTGCAAAAGTCTCCCAGCGGCATTTCCTTGAGTGCAACATGAAAAAATAATCAACGGCTCCTTTATCAGGCTCCCACCACACACACAAAAGTCACAGATGCCAGGGAATAGGGCAGAATGTCTACTCATATGATCTACCGGCCAAAAAGGGGATACCAATTTGCATAAAATTGCATATTATTATTGTTGTTATTATTAGTCTGTCTTTCACTCTAAGGTCCCAGGGCAGGTTACAACATTTCAACACCACAATGCAACACAATATTGTGCAGCCGCTGCCAAATAAGCTAATGCTATTCTAGGCTGCATAAACAGTAGTGTCTCGATCAAGGGAAGTCATAGTCCCACTCTATCCTGCCTTGGTCAGACCACACCCGGAGCACTGTGTCCAGTTCTGGGCACCACAATTTAAGAAGGATATTGACAAGTTGGAACATTTGCAGAGGAGGGCAACAGGATGAGGAATGGTTGAGGGAGTTGGGTAGGTTTAGTCTGGAGAAGACTTAGAGGATTCAAGTTACAAAAAAGGAGGTTCTGACTAAACATCAGGAAGAACTTTCTGATGGTAAGAGCTGTTCGGCAGTGAAATGGGCTCCTTTGGAAGGTGGCGGGCTCACATTCATTGAGGTTTTTAAGCAAAGATTGGGTGGTCACCTCTCATGGAAGCTTTAGTTGAGATTCCTGCATTGCAGGGGATTGGACTAAATGACCCTTGTGGTCCCTTCCAACTCGAGAATTCTGTGATTCTATGAAATTTAGAAATCATTTAAAGAGAAATACAGTATCTCTCACCATTGTGGGAAGACCCCAGGTGACTTGTGTGCCTGCTCAGTCTAATGACCATGTGATGCTAACTTCAGGGTTCCTGCTCTCTTTATTTATGGCTCCTTTAAATCAGACTTGCTAGACGGTCCTCAAATAGTGCTTCTGGCAGCCCTTCAGATGAGAGGGATGTCCTTTTTAAAGTACTGGTAGGTCAGTGGCAATATCTGTTGAGGAAAAGTGAAGTCCAGTACTCATAGCAAGTCATATTATGCATCTATCCTTGTACTGGCCATGCTGACGGACAACACCTATTCAGGGCAGAGCTCTTCTGCATCAACTGCCCTCTAATCCTTTTACATGAGCGGCCCCCAATGGTGCCGAGAAGAGGACAAACTGCCTCAGGTCCCCACCAAGCTTGAGGCCCTTAGCAGAGGAGGTCAGCCATCTGATGTAGATGAAGAAGCCATTGTGACCTGCCCTCAGTTACCATAGTAATGTGCAAAGAGCTCCAGCTTTCATTAAAATTTAAAAGGAATCCAGATT
Source organism: Podarcis melisellensis (assembly GCF_964234715.1). NCBI lineage: Eukaryota > Metazoa > Chordata > Lepidosauria > Squamata > Lacertidae > Podarcis > Podarcis melisellensis. The sequence goes on from NC_138531.1 coordinate 45,698,608, forward strand.
GTGCGGCAACCATGCCAAAAACTGCACAATGATTGTCCTGAAGCAAATTACACTAAATGCTTGCAGAATCTATTTTCACAAATATGTGTTGCCTTAAGTAGGCATCCCTGTAGCATGTTGTATGTGCTGAAACTAGCAGAGCATGTGTGCGGAAGCTGTAGAGGTCAATGGAGGTGGAGGCTGAGGGTGAGCAGAGCCAGAGCTCAAAGCATGCAGAGTTTCTCTTCCTCACACACAGACACTCTATGCCACCCTCTTTTCTCTTTCTCTCTCTTTCTTTTGGTGGTTTCCAGGACACAACTACTGGCATGCCTCAAGAGCTGGGAACTTATCCCCAATCACATGCTGCATCTTAGAAACACAGAACAAAGTTGGAGATGGAAGGAAGCCCTGTTGCCTTCTCCTCTCCTGTCCAGAGCTGGTGAGGAGTGGTGAAGCTATGACAGCTTTCTCTGTGGTTGGAGCTCCAAAACAAACGTGGAGTGGGCATGTGCCCAAGTGGAAAATTCTGTGGGCTCCAGGCCAGTGTGCTGCCTGGATGCCGTGGGCATGCATGGGCTGGATCCAGCCTGCAGGCCAGGAGTTTCTCATCCCAGTAACCTAAGGTCTTACCCAGCACATTGCCTTGTTGTGCTCTCTGCAAAAAGTAAGCTTGCTGAGCAAATCTCCTTTGACAGTTTAAAAGATCGATTCACCAGAATGAAAACAAGAAATGCACTTCAACTGTTTATGTATTAGGTGACTTGTTAATGATTGCAATAAAGGGTTTTTCATTATAATTATGTGGATGTTTGATCATTTATGCTTTAAATCTTCCTATAATTGTAAATGATTTATAGTTACAGTGAGGACCTGTCATTTCCTGTGATGGTAAGATGCTCCTTTTGCATACCTGTAAAGCAGGGTAGATAAAATAAATTCAATTATTAAAAACCAAGCATGCCAATTCACATGCCAGGGAAATGGTTTGCCCATCTAGTGAATCAGCATTCATTGTTATTACTTAATTTGTCATTAAATATTAATAATTAAACTAGAGAATACATTTATCATGTCACTGTTCCATAAATTCATCCAGCACACTATCCCCAGATAATGTCAGGAGATGCAATGTGTTTCAGTGCAGGAAGTGGCCTCAATAGCTATATTTTGCCCTGAAGTTACCTCTTTGCAGAAATACCATGGGATCTTCTGTATGCAAAGCATCTCTTCCACTATGAGTCTATGGTACCTCCCAATTTACACATCCAAACACAAATCCAATTTACACACAGTAATTAAAAGCAATCTGTGAATAGGTGAGACCATGGGGCAAAAGAGGGAGAGAGATCACTCCATGGAAATACAAGGAAGGGCTCTGCAGAACAAAAGGGAGGCACCCCTAAAACAAAACCACATTTTAGGAAACTTACAATGGTTGCCAATGTAATCGACTGCATTTTATTCAGTTCTACACAAGGCCCCTGGATTGCACACATTCTTTCTAGAACGATCCATTCTTTGACGGTGCCAGTGAATGTGGGGAAGGTACTAATGAGTGTCTGAAGGACGGTAAGGTTTATAGCTAGGGATCCAATTAAAATATATTGTGGCATTCCCTCCCAAGATACTGTACATCACCTCTCGCCTTTGGCTTGCTCTGGAACGAACATGTCTGATTTTGACATTATCTAACATTGTTGGATATAAGAGGTTTCCTACTGGAATTAGCCTCAGATTATATCAGTATGGGAGTGCCAGCACTGGTTTTGTTATATTAAATGCATTTAGGGGAGGAATGGGACGGGGGTGGGAAAGTGAGGGGGGGGGAATGTTCACATGTTACAATGCCATATCTTTTGACCTTGATAAATGTAAAATCTTAACTTTGGAATCACAGCAGGAGAGGGCTATTTCCCATATGCCTTGCTTGTGAGCTTCCTTTAGGTATCCGGTTGGCCACTGCGGGGCGGGGGGGGGGGGGGAGATGCTAAACTAGATGGGCTTTTGGTGTGCCTCAACAGGGGCTCTTTTTATGCATTTACATATAGTGAAAAAGAACAGATGAAGAATGCTCCAATCAGATGGCCACAATTTATCATTGCACAGCTCTTTTAATATATAGTGGTACCTTGGTTCTCAAACGCCTTGGTTCTGAAATGCTTGGTTCTCAAATGCCAAAAACCCAGAAGTAAGCGATCCAGTTTTTGAACAATTTTCGGAAGCTGAACGTCCGATGAGGCTGTTAGGTATTGTTTCTGGGGCACCTGCACCAATCAGAAGCAGCACCTTGGTTTTCAAACATTTTGGAAGTCAAATGGACTTCCAGAACAGATTAAGTTTGACACTTTTGTTTTTGCTATTTATTTTGGATTTTTGTTTTTGAGGCTTTTTCGGTTAATTTGTTTTTGTGACTTTGTGGAACCCAGTTCAGCTGCTGATTGATTGATTGTGTGACTGCAGAAATGGATAAAAGCCCCACATCTAAACAGTGACTATCATCAGTGCAGGTAAGAATAATAATAATAATTTTTATTTTTATCATCTACAATACTGTCTTACTTATTTTATAGTACAGTACATTGATTATTCCTTTCATTTTGAGGATCAATGGTCTCGTTAGATAGTAAAATTCATGTTAAATTGCTGTTTTAGGGGTTGCTTTTAAAAGTCTGGAATGGATTAATCCGTTTTGCATTACTTTGGTTTTGGAACGCTTTGGTTTTGGAACGGACTTCTGGAACGGATTAAGTTTGAGAACCAAGATACCACTGTACGAAATATTTCACACTTCTATTATTTCCCCCTTCTCAGGATCCTAGTAAGTGAGCCACTTTCCATTCCCAAATTTTACAGATCAAGAACAGAAGCTGTGAGCAAGTAGCTTGCCCAAGGTTCTGTATAATGAACAAATTGAGGAATGAAGCCACAACTCTGAAGTCCAAGGCCAGATTTCTGTTTAGTGGACAAAACTGTCTTCCACGCATGATACACATATCCATAGAGTGTGCTATATTTAGGCTGCAGCCCTAAACACAGTTGAACATATACAAGCTTACTTCTGGGTTAGATTGCATAGATTGTGCTATAATTTGCATATTATATGGTTCCCAATAACTAAGTAGAGTTCCACTTAAACAACCAAGCATAAAAGCATAAAACCCAATGCAGAATACAGCTGGAAAACGTAGGGTAAATTTTAGGTGAAGTAAGTCAAAATGGAGAGACAACCAGATCTGAAGCCAGAGCAGCAGCTGCTACAAATGCAAACTGGGTGAGTCAGCATGGTGTAGTGGTTAAGAGCAGTGGACTCGTAATCTGGGGAACCGGGTTCGCGTCTCCGCTCCTCCACGTGCAGCTGCTGGGTGACCTTGGGCTAGTCACACTTCTCTGAAGTCTCTCAGCCCCACTCACCTCACAGAGTGTTTGTTGTGGGAGAGGAAGGAAAAGGAGATTGTTAGCCGCTTTGAAACTCCTTAAGGGGAGTGAAAGGCGGGATATCAAGTCCAAACTCTTCTTCTTCTGCTAAACAGGAAGGGAAAGCTCAGGACCAGACACATAGATGGAGACACACACCCTCATAAACTTTCATGGGGGAAAAATGTTTTAAAAGGCAACCAAATTAAACAAGCACATTTTTCCTAAGTATTTGCACTTGTATATAGTTTTGTCATCCTAATTCAGAAGGCATCTTTCTATAATGTAGCTATGGCAACCTATTTCAGTTCAACTCCCTTGAGTGTGTCTTGGGCAAATGACTATCCCTGAGCTTCAACCTCTACCCCAAACTGTAATATATAATGACCAACATTGTTCTACCTTGCGGGGTTGTAGTAAGAATTATTGAAAACATTTATGGGAAGAACACTTATTCCTATTTTCCAGTAACTGATTTTTAGAATACGTGAACTGCCACCTAATCTATAACTTGAAGAGGAAACGTGAAACTGAATCACTTCATCCAAGAATGACAAATCCATCCAATATCCCAAGAGTGCAATCATTAAAAGGGTCCATCTCAGAAGACTGCCAATGCTCTGAGTTGAATTTTAATATTACTTAAAATAGGTTTTTGAAGGCATTTCAGATATGTGCATGAAGAAAGGCGTATTGTCAACATGATGACAACGGAAAGAAAAGTGAAGCAGGTTTTTTAGATTATTATGGGGAGGCTCCATACTGTCACTTAGATGGATGGAAATCTATTCCGTCACATCATCCCCTGGAGCCAGTGTTTTTGACATTGAAAATCAGGTATAAAAAAATCACGCAGTGGGTAAAAAGCATCCCAGCAACCAGGAGAGAATGGATCCTGTTGCCTGTGTAATAAACGTGATGAAACCATCCATCATATCGCTACTGCTGGGGCCAATACATCATGTATGTAGCGACATAACAACTTAATCAAATACATTCAGTGGGCTCCGAGGACCATTTCCAAGAAGTATGCGTGGAGACAGGAGTTTGAATAGCGTCAACGCATTCAGGATAATTGTGGTCATTCCATAAGAGCACATGTGCAGTTCTTTCTAAATTATTGTGCATAATCCAGATGTCTTTCTCACATCCAGTAGGAAGGAAGGACTTCCTCACACTGGCCCCTCCCATTTGCAGGCATGGGAGAGAAACTTGATTTCATTTAAAGGCAAGCCTACCTATTTTGCTCTTCCTGAAACAATACGAGAGCTGAAACATCCTCCACACTTCAAAATTCACACTTTCTCTAATTTTGTAGTCAAGTAATGTGTATAAAAATGCAAACACTTGGGCAAAACGCAGACAAAATAGAAATGGCATACAAAAATGCATTGTATCGTGGGAAACTGCTTTGCAAAAATGGGTCTACTTGCAAGAGACATGTATATATGTATTTATTTATTGCTGGAGTGTTTCTGTACTGCCGTATCAAAAATATCAGGGTAGTGTGCAATGTCAAAACATAAAATACCATTAAAACAATGCATACAATCATTAATCAAGGATTTTATTTTATTTATTTTTTAAAAACCAAGCAGCTATGAACACCTGTTGGCATAATTGCTGATAGATTTTAAGAACTTTTTTTTAAATTGCCTTTGGTTTATAAACTGGACAAGATTGCTAGGATTAGGGTTGTGAGGAATCTGATGGCCTGGAAAGGCAGAGGTGGATAAAAAAAGAGGGTTTGGTAAGGAAGTGGATCTTGAGAAGTGACTCAAAGTGGGGAGAAATCAGAACTGCATTATAAAGTCAAACTAATTTAAACCAGGTAGCCTGATGGATTCACAAATCACTTTCCTAAAGGGAGAATGTTCAGCAAAAATGCCTTTAAGTGCTGTAGTGAATCAACTCTACAGAAAATATTTAAAGGTTCGCTGGGGGAAACTAACCCCAGCTATGGAAGGCCGTGATTTTTTGTCTCTCTTTAACTCCAAGGACATTTACAATGTTACTGAGACCATTAGTGTCTTTGCTAGAAGTTTAGGACTAAGATTAATATACTTAGACAATATCTTAATAAGTGTGAAGCCACAAGAGATTCTCTCTTTTCATATTCAGTCTGTTCAGCATTTGCTCTCTATCTTGGGGTTTAATGTGCATTTAGAGAAGTCATTTCTTTGCCTAGCACAACACTTGGAGTTGAAGCAAGGAAGCATGGATGGGAGTAATTGGAAGATGTGTCGATTAAGTCTTTCATCACAGATTAAAAACTGTGGCTTTTGTATTGGATTTTAATTGGAGCCATCCCTTATGCAGTGAAGCTTGTGTGCTGAATAATGTGCAACACGTGAAATTATTTTTAAAGAGAACATTGCTTGCCTGTTTTGAAGCCTGACCCTTAAGTTAGACAACAAGTCCAAAAATAAACTTGGAAAGGAGGGAATAGCAGCAGTACTACAAGGTTTCTTCAAAGCCCCAAGTCTACCATTTAATTTAGAAGAGATCTGGTAAGTCCTTTATTCCCTTACCAAGGAAGTCTGGGACTCTTCTCCTTCTTAGATCTCCTGGCAGAAACAGACAATACAGTCAAAGTATCCCCCTCCTCCTCCAGCTAATTAAGTCATTTATCAAAGCTTATTAGTACCTGAAACCAAAGCTCTGTCTAACTATCCAATCACTTCCTTCTTCTTAACTTTCTTTAGCGATCACACATAGCCGAGTAAGATTGTCTTCCATAAACATGGTTTTAACAATGAGTCTGTAAGTGACTGTGGAGGCCATCGTACTCCCAGCAGGGTCACCCAAGGCAGTAAGGTCTTGGGAAGGAGCTAGACAAGAATGATCCACAAAGTTCTCAATGGAAGAACAGGCGGATGATAACAAGCAGTATGTTACAACGGCTGTCAAGGCGGATGAAAGCTGCATCAGATAGGATCTACCAGTTCATCATTACTATTCATGCCATCGGAACAGAGCCCTGATCTACACACATAAAACAAATTCACACGCAGGCGTCTTCCAAAAACCCAACCCTCACTTCCTTACTGTCTCCCACACTGCTGGTCTCCTGTTGTAGGTGAAGTTGAGGCAAAGGGAAATTTGAAGGCTCTTTCTGGAACAAATGCTGTTGCTGCCTCCCTCTGGCCTATCTGCCTTATTATGTGCTGATTGAAGAAGCATAGGCACCCACTATCCAGCTCCCCATTACCACCCAATTCTGTCAATTTGGGTTTCTCTCAGTTTGTCATTTTTCAAATCTTACCTTCAGTTCTCCACATTTCTACATCAGTTTGTGATCTACATCATTATTGTTTTTTTAAAAAAATAGTCCTCATGAAAATTCACCAGCATTTTAAGTGTGGCTTTTTATCTCCAATATACACATTTTCGAATGCAATTTTGCCCAATATGCACAAGCATATTTTCCCCGGTATAATGCACTTTGGTAGGCTGTTTAATTCATATATGCATTTTAATGCACACACTACCTTGGTATCTGCATTTCTGTACATGTTACTTGGCTGGAGAACTCATTGCACAATGTGGTGAAGTGCAAATTTTGAAGGACAGCTGTGCTTCACATATTATTTTGGAAAGTGTGAATTAGTTAAACTCAGGGTTTTTTTAAAGCTGGAACTCACTGGAACTCAGTCCCGACACCTCTCAGGTGGTTGCCGTTGCCCTTATAAGAGAACAAGGGAGACTTCATGGTGAGTTCCAGCAACTCTTTTTCTAGAAAAATAGCACTGGTTAAACTTGTCTTGAAATGTGAACTGAAGCAGATTTCTCCCCCATCCTTATTCCCAGCTGGTCAGGTGCTGCAGCAGTCCAACAACTGGGTCCACTGCCAACCCCAGTAAAGGGGCAGGTGACTCTACAGCAACTGCTGTCTTCATTGCCTGGAATGCCTCTAGCCCCGCTCCCAAGGCAGCATCACTCCATTGGAACCAGGCCCAGAAGCATTTTGGGGAGAAAAGATGGCCCCTGCTACAGACCTGCCCATCCTACCATATCTCCTTTCAGCATGGGTCCTGAAAAGAAAGGGGGAAACTTGTGCTGTCCCAGGACTGAGCTGACAGTTATTGGCCTCCTTCCTGTCTGCCACAATTTGTGCCAGGGCTGAATCACCAGGTAAGTTTGTGTAGGAGGCGGAAGAGGATGCTAGGCATGTCTGTACATTAGATCAGCATTATGTGTTTTATCAGTGAGAGGAAGGGGGGTTATGGTTTTGTTTTGTTTTCGTTTTAACTATTTGTGCTTTTATCCTGTATTTTTTTTCTTGTGAACTGCCCTGAGATCTTTGGATGAAGGGTGGTATAATAATAATAATAATAATAATAATAATAATAATAATAATAATAATAATAATAGTCACCACCATGGTATACTAGTTCCTCTCTCATGTGTTAATTCTAGAACAACAGCTTACCTATGAAGGAACCAGCAGCTCTCAATACAATTTTGTCCAGGGTTTTCATAGCATGTTACAGCACATATAAAGCTGTTGTATACCAATTCGGCCGATTGGTCCTTTTATGCTAACACAAGGGGTTGTGTAGAGATCATTTTAAGCCGTGCCACCTAAACTCCTAGAACAGGAGGTGCCAAGGTATGGGACTTTCTATACAGAACACATGTACCGGTATTTAACCACTCATTTATGGCCCCTCCCAAGCTACTCATATGACCTAACAATCTACTTTTCATCATTACTGCTCTCCTTGGTAAATATGGAGAAATAAAAGCACTCTGCTTTTCCTTGGACAACAGTAACTGTCATATCTGAGAATATTGATGTCAAAACAAATGAGCATCCCACTGGCCTTATGTATCACTTTTCTGAGCGTAAAATCTCATTATTGGCAAAAAAATAATAATTCTTCCCCACTTCCATCCGCATGCAGTTTAAATTACTCCGTATGTAAATGTGAGTGCAGACAGCTGCCTGTTTACGATTTTGAACCTGCGATGATATCTAGATTAGAGTTTGGAACCTATTAGTAAAACTTGCACATATACAAAACAGGTGGAAAAGTCAGCATGGACATTGTGTATGTTTAGGAAATGTAGAGGGAAGCTGTCAAAGTCATTTGTTAGCTCAGGGGCTTTCTTTACTGTCTAAAAAACCACATGGCTTCAGCAGATGCCATGTCAAATCAAAGACATAACTTTCTGTAATCAGCATATATTTAAAAGTTCTGATTCTTGGCAAAAAATAAATAAAAAAAATTACTTAATAATCAACATGTCATTTTAGAGCACAACCTATCTTTCACTATGGAGTGACTGATTAGGTATAGACATGACTTGTGAACAATAGCAAAAATTCCAGAGAACTACTTTAGGTGTTCCCAAAAGTTTAGCAATCCCTGTGGGATTTTTATTTGAACAGCCAACCTCTGCATGCTGTTTTTGATAGTAATTTCAAGTCACTTTCAGATGTTGCTTGCCACAAGGTATGATGGGCTGCTGTTTGAAACTATGTACTCAAATCCCTTCTGGGTGCATGGAATTAACTATGCCTTTCTTTGAATCCTGGCCAACATTTGTTCTTCTCTTTCAAGGTAAAAGTAATTTCAATACAGTGGTACCTCGGTTTAAGAACAGTCTGGTTTAAGAACGATTTGGTTTATGAACTCCGCAAAACTGGAAATATTGTCCCGGTTTGAGAACTTTACCTCTCGGTCTAAGAATGGAATCCGGACAGTGGAAGGGCACTAGCGGCGGGAGGCCTCATTAGGGAAAGCACACCTTGGTTTAAGAACAGTTTTGGTTTAAGAACGGACTTCCGAAACGGATTAAGTTCGTAAACTGAGGTACCACTGTAGTTCTTTGGACAGACCCAGTCTGTCCACACACACACACACACACACACACACACAGACAATTCTCAAAATGAGAGTAATTTCACTTTATTTTCCATGGGGATGTGATCAGATTCACAGACGGATCTGAATAATTTCTGCTCACAAGTAAGTCCTACTGATTTCAGTTGGATTTACTTCCAAGTAAGAATGACTTACTTCCAAGTAAGTGGGTGGCGCTTTGGATTAAACCACAGAGCCTAGGGCTTGATGATCAGAAGGTTGGCGGTTTGAATCCCCGCAACAGGGTGATCTCCCATTGCTCGGTCCCTGCTCCTGCCAACCTAGCAGTTCGAAAGCATGCAGTGCAAGTAGATAAATAGGTACCCTTCCAGTGGGAAGCTAAATGGCTTTTCCGTGTGCTGCTCTGGTTCGCCAGAAGCAGCTTAGTCATGCTAGCCACATGACCTGGAAGCTGTCTGCAGACAAACTCCGGCTCACTCGGCCAGTAAATCGAGATGAGCGCCGCAACCCCAGAGTCATCCGCAACTGGACCTAACGGTCAGGGGTCCCTTTACCTTAAGCATGAATACAATTGCAGCCTTTGCCTTAATTGTGCACAAGTCAGATGCTGGGCATATTTTGGGGCTGCTGCAGATTCTGTGTTCAAATAAAAACAGGAACTTCCAATTTGCATGATGAAGGGGTGTGGGAAGAATATGCAAAACCCCAAGATCACTCTTAGTCTTGGCACGCATAGAAATAAGCAGTAGTGGAGGGACTGGGCCTCAGGGCACAGTCCAGGGCCTCAAAACACAGTTTCCCAAATGACTACCCAGATAGCATGAGATGATGGAGGGAGAACAGCAAACAGGCACTTGGGTCAGGAAGGCGGGGGGGGGGGGGGCTGGAGCTGGTTGCTGCAGAATGCTTTCTTTCTTATTTTTAAAAACATTTTGTAGTCAGGGGATGGAGACTGTGTTCATTATTTTTACTTTTAAGATTTATTATCCTTTTTTTTTTACAACAAAATGGTTCTTTTTCCAGAAGTAAATGTGTTTAACATCAGGGCAGCAGAAGCAAACTCTGTTTTATTCTGTAGCCATGATGGCACTATCATGATTTAAGTGAGTTTAAACTGTACATGCCCAGAGTATTTTTTTCATTCTTTTCAAATCAGGGCTGGCAAACATAGCAGGAATGTAAAAGTAGTTTTAAAGCATGGAATAGCAGTGGGAGAGAAAGCAGAGAAGTCTGAATTATGTGCTTCGCATTTGAAGTTCTATATAAACACCCCTCCCCTGCAGGACCAGAAAGGCCAGACTCTAAAAGTACATAGTGGCTTCTCTGGGAGAAAGAGGGGAAAGGTATTGTCTTGCTTGGGAGGGAGTACCAATGGGTCTTACTTCTGAGTAAGCATGTATAAGAATGTACTGTAAACTCACTGAATAATAAGACCTACAGTGGTACCTCAGGTTACAGATGCTTCAGATTACAAACTCTGTTAACTCAGAAATAGTACCTCAGGTTAAGAACTTTGCTTCAGAATGAGAACAGAAATTGTGCTCCGGTGGCACTGCGGCAGCAGGAGACCCCATTAACTAAAGTGGTACCTCAGGTTAAGAACAGTTTCAGGTTAAGAACGGACCTCCAGAACGAATTAAGTTCTTAACCCGAGGTACCACTGTACTTCTGAATAAAAATGCATCAAACTGGGTTACTAGTACCTTCAAAAAAGTAGACATTTATTTACTTGGGATTTCGAATGAGTAATTTTATTTATTTATTATTATTTTATTAGATTTATATACTACCCTTCATCATAGGATCTCAGGGTGGTTCACAATAATGTAATCTTTCTGCTTTTCATTCTTTCTTTTATTTATTGTTAATTTGTTCTTTGCCTTATTTAAAGAAACACACCCACGAGATTTTCCAGATTCATTTTTGAAAGGATTTCATTTGAGCCAATTTTATTTTACTAGTGACGGTTGGTGCTAGTGTTTGTGTTTCTACTGAAACACCAACAGCGCCATCTTAATCTAGGATTCAGCATGCTCTGTGCTGTAAACTGGCACTTTCGCTGGGGCTGCAGCAGTGATAAGCCATGCTGCTCCAGCAAGTAATATTTTAAAGGCTGGAAGTGGACCAAGAAGGATCTATCAGAACAGTTCTGCCCTCTAGTCCTGATAAAGCTTTCAGAAGTGTGTGCATCTTCAGAGATGTTGAGGGAAAGTGGAGTTATAATGCAATTGTTTTATCCAGCTGCCCAAGTCTAAGCAGATTCTAAACACAGCTTTATCCCATTTTTATTCCCAAATTGCATGGCAATTCTGCAGTAATGTCTAAATCATGTCATTTAGTTTCAATGATGATAAATGTTGCTGATTCTCACCCACCACAGCACCACTAGTAGGATGGTTTAATACTTTCTGGGTGGGTCATAGGAAATAAGAAAACTGAAGGAAATTAAATCTTATTATTAGCATAGACAAGATAGTTCCTGTTCTTAAATGCTTCTCGTATGTCTTGATCTTGGCCTGTGCTTTTATCTCTATGTATTACAGCAGCCAAGCCAAATTAAAATATGACTGATTGGAGCAATATCCTCAGCCAATCCTCAGACATATCAAGGCTTCAATCACATTTCTAGAGTAACAATGCCTTGCTCATGGATGTGTTTTTCTTCTACTGTTAATTCAATCCAGATTAATGGATATCTGTGCTACACAGGGCCGGATTTAGGTTTGATGAGGCCCTAAGCTACTGAAGGTAATGGGGCCCTTTATATGTCCAGCTCTTCTTTGCCAACAACAAATTGTCACTGTTTTTGTGTGTTGAATATATGCTATATGGTTATTTATGGACCTAATAGGTATCTAAAGCAATTTGGACATAACATATTTGTTTTTTATCTTATATTTTGGAAATGTACATCCAGCTTTTTTACCCTTTAAATTTTGTTGGGGCCCCAAGAGAATGGGGCCCTTGTTTAGCTTATACGTAAATCTGGCACTGGTGCTACAATTTGTCTTGGTCCAAGGAACTACCTTCAAATATATCACTTCCCCTTTAATGAAGATAATGTTAATTTGATTTCACATGCAGTCTACTGTAGTTCACACTCTTTTGAGATATGAACTACAGTATAGAATAAACACACATGCAAAGAGTGTGTAATCATTATGCAATATTTGCAAATTAAACATCTTGCAATATTGTTAGAAAATACAGTTCTAGCACACCAATTTAAAATGTTTTCGTTAACTTTTAAAAAGTATTGTCTCATTTTTTTTATTTTCAAGAACAACAGAGAATATTGTGGCACTTTAAGAGATTGGTGGGCTAGAGTGAGCTTAATAGGATTCAAGGGCAATTGTAAGAAAATCTGTTAATCCTTAAGGTGCCACAAAACTGTTTGGGTTGTATCATATGCTAGTCCTTCTCAAACTAAACCCATGGAAATTTATGTTCCTGTCTAAATTAGGTCTATTCCTTCCAACAAATCTACTCTGTGAAAATCTTAGTTGGATACCCCTCTGGAAATGATTTTTAAGAAATTGCACTAAATAGTTCCCATGAAATTATCCTAATACTGTAATTGGAGTAAAATAATTTCATGGCATGCTTAGTGTTTAAATTTATCCTATACTTGACATCTGGAATGAGAAGTAAATAAGGCAAATTACTCTGGACTAGCCTGTATGCAAAACTAAATAAATATTATCTTTGTTAGGGAAGCACTGATAGATTTGATATATCTGTTGCAGCCCTGAGAATGTGGACAAATATTCTAAAGACAACCCTTAGAGCACAGTTAAAATTACTAGTGGATAAAATGGGATTTAAATAAGCTCAGCCATGAAGTCTACATTTACATCTCATATAATACTTGGGAAGGACCATAGGTGAGTTGGGCAGACCATCTGCATGCAGAAGGTATGGGGTTTATTCCCTGACATCTCTGTCTGAAACTGTAGGGAGCTGCTGCCATTCAGTGTAGACAATACTGAGATAGATGGATCAATATAAGGCAGCTTTCTCTGTTCCAAAAAGCATACGACTTAAAATATGACCATGTTGGATGTCCAGGGGATTGGACTCTTCATTTATGACACCATATGTATGCTTGATCCTTTCTCTTGCTGGTTGGATATAGCACAATGATGCTAAATGTGCTATCACTTCTCCAAAGGTTTAGTGCATTTTTGTATGTTACTTTCAGTAACCCATGCATTTATATGCACACACCATTCTAGTATCTACACATTACGTGCTTGGAGAAGTCTATCACAAAATGCGAAGAAGCAAGCACCAATTTCAGTGGATGGCTGTGTTTCAGTTCATGGGTTATTTCAGAAAGTAGGTTAGGTGGGTTTGCCTTAAGATATGAATTGAATTGAATTTCTCCCTCATCCTTAGTTTGAGCAGAGCTGTGCTGCCAGCATCTCTGACACCATGGGTGGGAAAAGGAATTACAACTCCTATCAGCCCCAGCAAGCAAGCATGGCCAATGGTCCGCAATGATGAGAGTTCAGCAACACCCGGAGGACCAAGGGTTCTTCACACCTGTCCTACACCATAACCTCCAGGTAAGCAGCCAGTCATTATCAATGGAAGCTCCAACCATGTTCTCCACCATCATTTTGCAGCAAGGCTTCCACACCCAGTAAAACATGCGGAAGAATTCAGGTTTTCTACTTCCGCACGGCAAATCTCTCTCAATCCCTTGCCCTTTCGTCTTGCCAAATCTGTAGCCCCACTTCCTTGATTTCTTTCTGAATTCTGATAGCTTTAAGTGGAGCTATCCTACACCTAATCGGAGAATAAAGCAGCCATCTTTCAACCTTTGATTGCAAATAATGACGACTCACACCTAGCCAGCTTATAAGGAAACTATGATGCTGTCCTCAATGCATTGTTTTAAAAGCTTCAGCTCCAGAATTATGTTCCTAAGCTACTATTGTGTAGCCTTTGGAAAAATCACTTATGCGTTTGCCCTTTAATTTAGTCATTTGTAAAATATGTATATTTTTAACTGCTGACTGCAGGTGCTGAATAGCCTGTTTAATGAATGTAAGACTTGGGGGAATTTGTGATGAAAAGGTTCAACAGAAAGCAGAATGAAGCATTAGGAGTGGTAAATAATAAAAACATTGAAAACAATTTTGAAGATAATAGGTTATTTTCTCAGTGGGTGGAGTATGGCTTTTGCTTTGCATAAGACACCATATGCTCACCTGAGACAGTTGTCAGTGGAAACATCAAGCTCCAGAAGTTGAGATTACTCATACTATTTTACATTAATAAAGCAACACAGGGCATCTTTCGGCAGGCATTTACATAATGCATGACATCTTTCCATCTTGAAAGGCTGCTTCTAAGGAAAACGGTGTCAAACCTCGAACAACTGTGACTCTGTAATTATTTTCTGATTCAATATTTTGCTTATGAATCCAGAGCATGTACTTTCAATAACAGGAGTGGAAAGCAAAAAGTGGTTTTGAAGATGTACATCTTTTCTTACAATGCACTCAATTTCCTCTTTTGCAGGCTATTGATGCTGTGAAATAAACTGCATTCTGATTTGAATACCTAATCTATAAAACTGCCATTCACTTCAGCTATTTTTGGAACATGGGTTTGGATCTGGGTTTTTCATCTATCTTTTCCCCAGCAGGAATCCTAGAATTCTGAAGAGCAGAGAAATGATGCCATCCCCTTTTCGGCAGTAGCAAGAACCCGCATCCTGCTATTTAGATGCTTTCAGAGTGTTTTACTCAGACAGGTGGCACATCTCTCTCTCTCTCTCTCTCTCTCTCTCTCTCTCTCTCTCTCTCTCTCTCTCTCTTTTAGCGAACTGGAGAAATGTTAAAACATATGTTGTTTTTGGGATCCATGATTTCAGATAAAGGGAGTGACTCTGTGAAGAATAGACAAGAACTCATATGCCTAAAGGTCTGGATCATACCTTCTTCTTTGTTTATTGCCACACACAGGCATTTATGTCTGGGAAATAATGTATCTAGAACAGAAGCTGCAACCCACTTATCTGGGATTGGGGATGTCAGCCGATTCCATCAGAAATGGAAACTGGAGTAGAAATTGGTGCAGTTCTCATTTTTGTCCAAGGTCAGGAAGGTTTGACATTTCCATTGAAATGCATTGAAAATGATTATGTAATTAATTATGTGATTCAGTACATTGGTTTCAGCTATCACAGATAGTGAAACGAATAAAATTGGTTTTAGTGGAAGCTGAACTGTAGCAGAACAGAAGTAATGCTGATTGCAATGAACATAGAAATGACAGCTTCCTTACATACCTACCTGGGAGTAAGTGAGGGTGGGTGAATCTGTTTATTTTGGTTTCTCTCAGATTTTTATTTCCCCAATCTTAAATTCAGTTTTCTTATGTTTGCATTAAAAATAAAAGTTCCCATGAAAATTCTCTAGAATTTTAGAATGAATTTATCCTAATAGGCACATTCTTGTATGCCATTGTACCTAATCTATGATTTTTGCAAAGCAATTTTGTCTAATGAATTTTTGCATATTGTTTTCATCCATTTCTCCCATTATGAACTGACCTGGACCCTACGATCATCATCTGAGGCCCTTCTTTGTGTGCGTCCTCCATGAGAGGTCCAGAGAGTGGCAACATGAAAACAGGCTTTTTCTGCAGTGGCTCCCTGCTTGTGGAATGTTCTCCTCAGGGAGGCTTGCCTGGCACTTTCATTACATATCTTTAGGTACCAGGTGGAAATGTTCCTCTTTAACTAGGCTTTTGGCTGATTAACATTTTATGTCATTTTTTAAAAATTGGGGGGAGGTTGTTGGTTTGCTTTTATTTTTGCCCTTTTTATTATGTATTTGTGTTCTTGTTTTCTATTTTTATGTTGTGAACCACCCTGTTATCTTTGGATGAAGGGCGGTATATAAACTTGATGATGATGATGACAAAGAGGAAGAAGAAGATCATTTTTATGCAGTTTACCTCAGTATATTGCATTCCTGTTCATATTACTTGCCTGGAGAATGGCATTGCAAAATTCAGAGAAGTATAATTTTGAAGGATGGCTCTGTTTCAGTTCTCATATTGTTTCAGAAGCTGCAGATTAGGTAGGTTCACCTTTGAAATATATATAACATCACGCATCTTGCATTTTGGTCATC
This sequence comes from Podarcis melisellensis, assembly GCF_964234715.1. NCBI lineage: Eukaryota > Metazoa > Chordata > Lepidosauria > Squamata > Lacertidae > Podarcis > Podarcis melisellensis. The sequence goes on from NC_138531.1 coordinate 45,714,986, forward strand.
AAAAGTCAACCAAAACAAGTAACTTCCTGATGACATTCAGGCTTGGACTGCAATAAAATGCTAGATAAGGAATGAATAACACCAAGGCAAGGGAATTCTGGCTTTCTCTCTCATCTAGAAAAGTGTAATGCCACAATATTGCTTTAGAGTGGAAATGCTATAGACAGGCTGGCTTTTGAAGAAATCCCGAGAAACCAATCTAATATCTTTCACCAAGAAAACAGTGGCATGGATCGTAAGTTATTTTAAGGACATGCATCTCCTCTGTAATCACTTGTACCCCCCGAAAAGCCTTTGCTTCCTGAACAATGTTGGATGAGACACAGGGAAATAGGCGGGAGGGGAAACATGAAGGATAAAAGCTCATGGTCCTAAAATACGATAAGGATTTTAATTTTTTTTGTCTTCTAGTGCCAGCTCATTACCTTTCAGCACCATAATTACAGTAAAAAATTTAGCCTGTGGTGAGCAGTGCCAGCAGTGCACCCTATACTTTCTTCTTCTTTGATAGTTGAAGCAAAGCCCTAAGGATGCCATCACTTCTGATCTTCGTATATTATCCGGCTGCCTTCCCACTTACTGAATCTGTGCAGCTGAACATGAAAATTAACACTGGCTAAGCTATACCGATTTAAGGGTTTTTCCTAGGCAACCTCTAGTTCCAGCTCTAGATGGCAGCCGATAGTTCTAGCAGCGGCTGTTGACATGGGGTATTCATCAGGAAGAGGTCACAGTGGTTAAGCAGTGGTGGAAAGCAAGGGGATCCCTGGGGCATCTGCTTGGGGCAGCCTAAGCAGTGGGTACTTTAGGAAGCAATTGTGATTACATGCTGCTGGTGAATGGCCATTAGATGGTGGGGCTTGTTGACAGCATAAGCCTGTACTAGATGCTATTAGCCTAGTAGGGCATAGGTGCAGTGCTAACATATGGTGCCACTGACAGCGACATACTAGCAGGGAATACAGGGCTGCTCTTCTTGATCACCACTCAGGTGTTCTGGCCATTTCCAGCTTTCCCTTCCACTTCCCCAGATTGCTGCAGCAGGAGGCTAAAGTGGTGCTTCAGGTTAAGAACGGACCTCCAGAACAAATTAAGTACTTAACCCAAGGTACCACTGTATATTTATCAGAAACATGGATGCTTTTGTTAGACTTCTAATCTTCCCTACTTCTCAATCATGCACTGAACATTGGGGATTTGAGTTTGTATTTCATATTTGGCTTTTTCTCCTCCCACATAATTCAACAAGGAAGTCAATGCAAATATGAAGTTACTAATTGACCATTATTGTGTAATTAGCAATTTAAATATGGAGCCTCAGTTTATGAGGGAGATATAGCCAAGGGGGAGAAGGAGCTACACAATATTTCTGGGGAAAAACCAAAGATAAGTGACAGTATAGAAAGTACTGCAAAAAAATCATATGATGCTGACTTAAAGACACTCTTGATAGAAGGTAGGTAGGTAGGTTGGTTGGTTGGTTGGTTGGTAAAATGAGGGATAAATTGACCATTTCTGCTACAGGGGAGTCTAATTCTGTACAGAACAGGCTTCTCAACTTTTCAACTCAAGAACTGGAACATGTGACACTTCTGTCTTTTCAGAATTCAACTTCATGGCCAATTTATTTGTTACACGAAAACTCCTCCACAACATAACAGAAGTTAGGTATAACTATTTTTTAATTACTTAACGATCATTCCTTATGATCAATTGCAGTGGGATGGCAAAAGGAAGGAAATGGAGGAGGCCTGTTAAGAAGCCTCTATAGAGTTTTTTCATTTTCCCACACATTTGCTTCTATTGTGAATGTTGCCTTTTTGTATTTGTTTTACATTTTCACTGGGATATTTTCATTGGTTATATACTTTTGTGTGGCTAATCCAAACACAAACTATTGGGCTGGGCAGAGCTGGGGATGGAAAGAAATGTTTTGTGATCATTTCCACATAGTAGCTGTCTGTGGGAGGTGACATGACTGCAAAATGGCATGTTTAAGCTCATACAAATGATAATAAAGCAAATGAAAAGAAATCATGGTGCAGACCGAGTCCCTGCTGCCTCTGATCTCAGCAGGAATCAGCTTTGGAAACAGCAAATATAGAGCAATCAGTCCAAAGCTGCCCAAGGTAAAGCTAAAGCTATGCAACAAGGCGCAGAAACACATGAGAGCACAGTTATTACAGCTCTCTCTCTCTCTGTGCCAGGAGAACTCACTGCAGATTGACCCTGTGAAATTGACTTCAGCACATCAGTGGTGATAACTGTGTATGATCCTTCTTCCAAGTTAGCAGCGGCTCCTAATAATTTAACACAGATTTTACTCTCGGTGTTCTTTTTAAAAATAATAATAATATAATAAATACGGATACATTTATTGGTTGTTGTTTTTAAAATCCAGCTGCCCTTGCCTGTTCTTGCAGGCTTCCACCCTGAACAAACTTCATACCTCAATTACATTATTCTTATGCATTCCCCTGTCATGTATGTTAGCTTAAACCAATACTACCTACTGCTTTCCAGTAACACGTTCCTCAGTTAATGAGGCAATTTCACTAGAGATGGTTGCTAGGATTACATTCTTCTGCTGGAGGCAGGATTCCCAAATGATTAGATTCAGAGGCATCTAAAATGAACATTTTTTTTAAAAAAAATGTCCAGTGTCTACACATTCTAGTAGCTTGATCCAATATTCATTAAAGTTCCATGTTTGCTATGCTTTGGAACAGGTTACACAAACGCTGTCATCACTAACTCATTCAATGTGAGATAATATGCTAATATGATTTTTAAAAAAACATACCAGGGCCAGGAGTTGCACAGATTTTGCAAACCAAACATTTTCACAAGATTTGTTCTTGACAATTTAGGGCCATGCTATGGGACTCTACTAATTAGGTCTTTCAAAATCCAGATTAGGACTTTCTGTGCTGCAGACTACCATACAAAATTTGGCTGTAATGAAGGACAAATCCCTATACTGTATAAACAAACCAGTGAAATCCACCAGATCCTTTGTATGTTCTGCCATCTGGTGGTGAACACTTCAATAATAAATTCAAAATAGTAAAGAGATTACCAAAAAATGACACAATATCAGACCTTGGGCTTTAAGGCTGCTACTCTAACCCCAATTACTTGGGAGCAAGCACCGCTGAATGCAGTAGGATTTACTTTAGAGTATACATGCTTAGGATTGTAGGCTTAATCACTAATCCCAGGGTTTTTTAAATAAACGTTCTTCTCATCAGGTTGTATTTCTCTGGGTTACTCAGTCAAACAATATTATGAGTTTATTGAGTTTTTAATATTGCATCCAGGCTCTGCTCATATGATGCAGTTAAGCCCAAGTCAGATGACCAGAAGTCCAGAACTCTTGATAGTCTCCCTTGCATGTCTGGTGCTTTTATGACAATGATGTAATAGGTCTTGCTCTTACTGAAGTAGAAAACCTGAATCAGGAATATTCCATGGTGTGACCACCAACACTTGTGATACTGAAGTTATGGCATTAGTTTGTGGAATCCTTCCCTGGCTGGGAGGTACCATGAATCGGGAAGAGGCTTGCATTTTCATCATCATCGTGGTTTCAAGATAAACTGTATCCTCAGAGTTCAGTGTGTGAATGCACAACATACAGTAACATGCAATCTGGAAATTCCATGTATGCATTGGGTTAAGTCAAGGGCAAGGCACGCTTGGCAAATCCACACCATGATCAACTCCGACCCGGAAACCAATGTCCCCACTGTGGAAGGATGTGGATCCAGAATTGGCCTCCACAGTCATTTACAGACTCATTGTTAAAACCGTGTTTATAGAAGACAATCTTACTTGGCTACGAGTGATCACAAGAAGAAGAAGAAGAACCAAGGTGGTGCTATCTAGCTGTTGCTAGACTACAATCTCCAACCTGCTCCTGGAAAAAAATGCTTGCCCTGATCATGCTTTGCACACACCATCTCACATGCAGCTTGCTTATGGCATACAATACTTTTATTTGTGGAGGAAGTGCATTTTCAATCTCCACCACACTGAGATAGTTACCCACCAGGTAATTGCATCAATTGACAGAGAGCCATCACTGTGCTTAACTATTACACTCAAATTAGATTTCTTTTGGGGCACTCTGTGTCTCGTAATCTCTCAACAGGACAGAAAGAGGAAGTGTGACTGATCCATATTTCTTGGTAACATGCCTAGCTGCCCACGCTTGATCATATTTTCCCATCTGTGATGATTATGAACTGGTAGCCATGAAAACCACTGGGCATTCTAAAATTCAGCCTTGAGAATCTGAGTTTCTGTATGGAGATTTCTTACCCACTTGCTCCCTTCTGGAAGAGATTGGAAGATCCCAGGTCTCTCTGTTGGACTTAAAGCATGTCTTCTTATGTTTACCATGATTTCAAGAGTTCAGAAAAATTATTCTCTTAAGATATCGACACACATGTGATATTATCTTGAGGACTGTACTAGGGATTCTCCTATTTCTATACAGTGGTACCTCGGGCTCAGGTTACAGACTCTGCTAACCCAGAAATAGTACCTTGGGGTAAGAACTTTGCTTCAAGATAAGAACAGAAATCGCGTGGCGGCGACACAGCAGTGGGAGGCCCCATTAGCTAAAGTGGTACCTCAGGTTAAGAACAGTTTCAGGTTAAGAACAGACCTCCAGAATGAATTAAGTTCTTAACCCGAGGTACCACTGTACTGAATTACAGTTTTAAATAAATACACTTTGAAAGATACATGGAAAACAAATAAGCCACTGTATTTGTCAGAATGATTATACAAGGCTAGTCTACCTATAGTGCCTAATTTTTGTAACCCTAGCTCAATCTCCTGCACTCCCCTCCTCAGCTATACTCCCACGGAAAGCCTTTTGCCACCATGCAAACTGGAAATCACAAGGGATGTAAGCAGCATTTGTTTGCTTTGAGTACTACTGAGAAGGCAGGTGTTGAAACCACATGAATGGAAAGTGAATCTAGCCGTCAGAATGACCTGCATCAACTCAAATGCCAATATAGCTCCTGCTCCCTCCACCCCCTACTCACCATGAAGACAGCTGAAACCTGCTTCTGACTTTTGCTTAATATTATGGGCTTTACTGAAGAGTTGCAAAGCTACTTTGTCAGGCAGAAATAAAGCTATTTATGATTTTGCTTCACAGCCGATGGTTCAATGGGTGCTTTTTATTTGTCCAGCGAATTCCAATTTGACTTCCTGTTTTGCCTGCCACGTTGTCTGCGCACAGACAAAAGAGAGCCAATGCTGGGAGAGCACGGGTTCATTGCCAAAGAAAGATTAGGCCATGGGCTTGTAGAACATGGAGAAAACACTACATTATTTATCATGGCTGAGCACAACAAGCAGAGATTATCAGAAGGTTCAGGGTTTAAAATGTGGCAGATGGATGCAGGCTAGCAGCCGCCAGGAACAAAGAGGCTGCTTTGACAGAAAAGGTGTGTGCAGCTTTTGGAAAGAAAATTCATCTGTCAGCTGGAAATGGTGGCACTAATCTTATTTACATTTTTCATATGAGTAACATGAATCTCTCATGCTCACAGTCTCCAAACCCTTTGGTAGTAATGCTTTTTCTCGGTAAGCTAGCCTGAGTTTCTTTGTCTCTCTCCAAATTGCAGAAAATTTCTTAGAACTTCTCAGATGCCCTTGAAAATGCATCTTGTCTGCACGTAGAGCTGGTGTATATGACTATTGCAAAATCTGATGCTTAAAAAAACCCACCCTGTCCTCTTGTCTGTTTAACTCCAGTGAGGCAAAGGATCCCATTTCCTTGTACTCGTGAAGAATCAATTCTTTGAACAGGTGCAATAGCATCATTTGCTGAAAGTGAAACATCTGGGTTCTGTTCCTCGGGGCATAGAACTTCTAAAAAATTAAACACTGTGGCATGTGTAGATGTGGAAGGGTGTTATTATTTTTAAAGGACAACTATGTAAATATTAATACCTGTACTTGTGCAGCCTTAGCAGGGATGGGGGAGGGAAATGAGCATCTCTTCTGGAAGTGCTCTAACATGAGTGCCCACACTGCCACTTGTTTCAATGCACTGGGATTTATTTTAATAGGCAGCTCTTCTGCTGTTAGATGACCAAACTAAACAGTTTAGGAAGAGTCCGCAGTGCTGGTGCCATCCTGAGGTTTTGGATACAAAAAACCGGTGTTTGATTCGGACCAGCACTAGCCTATCTGTAGAATGTTTTGGAAGGAATCGCAGAATTGTAGAGATGGAACTGGATGGCTTTAAAAGAGGATTATTAAACCCATTCATGGAGGACAAGGCTAACAAACAGCTACTAGCCAGAATGGCTATTTTCTGCCTCCACCACCAGAGGCAGTGTGCTGCAGAATGCTGGTTGCTGAGGATCACAAGGGGGAAGAGAGTGCTGTTGTGCTCATGTCCTGCTTGCAGGCTTCCCACAGGCATCTGGTTGGCCACTGTGAGAACAGGTTGCTGAATGAGATGCTCCATTGCCCTGATCCAGGATGCTCTTCTAGGTTTCATGGGGAAACAGGTGGAGAAAGCCACTTTCACTTTCTGCCCTAGCAACACAGCTTAGGGGGCAATGGTTCTCTTTGCCCTTACGTGCTATTACAAGGGATTGATGGTGAGCACAAACAGAGAACAATCATTCTTAATAATCAGCATATGAAGGCCTGTATAATGTAGAACTGTATGAGATAGGTTCTCTAACTCTTGACTTGCTCAAGGTGAGCTGGAAATCAGAAATCTAGGGTTGCCGTACGTCCAGAATTAGTGGGGATTCGTTTGTTGAAAATGTTGTATAGGTAAAAAAACATATTCTTTGATATTTTGAAAAAAAGAAGAAAGCTCAAGAGGTTTGCCTGAAAAAGCTCAACAACTTTTGTGTCTGGTTTTCCACTTTTTTTAAAAAAATGACAACCCTAAGAAATCTAAAACCAGAACTCTTTGATCTCAAACTGCCCAGCTACTAGGCCACACAATTTCCTCAAAACCAGTACACATGCACATCACTGGCTATGATGGGCATGAATGTCATCACATCTTTAATTCAAAAAGGCAAGCTATTTGCAGACAAAACTCTCTATGATGGAAGCATTTCCAAAAGGAGAGGTGTGTATAGGTAAGGTCTTAGCCATGTCTGTTTTATTACTTTCTCTCTCTTCTTGGTTTCCATGGAGCCATACACATAATGGTAGCACTAACTGTAATATGGCACCATAAAAAATTAGATAAGCATTTAAGAGCATCGTTCAGTTAATGTTTATTTTATATACACAAAGTTTGCTGGCACTTACTCTAATGCTTCCTGCAATAAAGCGAGCCCTGGGCTGCTATATTTTCTCTCCCATGGCATGTTAGCTGGATTGCTATAAGAGGTAGGTTTTGAATCATGCTGTTCATTTTTGCATCAGCACCATTTTATTCTCCCCTCCCCTTGCATTTTTGGATAAATACTTTCATCTCCTACTTAGAAACAAACAAATGATCCAAATTAAAAACCAGTAAGCTTTGGTGATTGCCAAGAACACAGTTTATACACTTAACATTGCTCCAGAGACTTTGGTTCAGTTCCTGGCATCACTAATAAGGTCAGGGATCTCAAGCAGAGTAATAAGAAATGAGCATTTGGGTTTTATTAGCCTTACCATGACATTATTTCTTCTGGCAGCTGTTCCAGGGAGAAGGAATTAAGGAAGCAGATCCGTGCAGTGAATATGGCTAACCCTACAGGGGAGAGAGCAGATTGGAACTGACACTGCTTATTTAGGCAGGCAGGAGGTCAGAGTGCTGCCCCTACCATTGCTTCTTCAACCTTACCAAGAGTCATCACAAATACCACCTATCGCAGAATGGTAAGAAGAATGGAAATTTGAATTTTAGGACTTTCCTGCCCCCGTCAGTGTGTGTGTGTGATAGTAAATAAAATACTGACTAGTTGCAGTAGCAAAGGTGCCATGGCTAGGTTAATTGCCCGCCCCCAAGAAAACCTTATCTAAAGTAAATTATATCCAGCCCAGGGTCTCCAGAGACAATTAAAAATGCCACAAGGAAGAACGTGTGGGGTTTGATTCTGTTTGACATTCAGGTGCAGAAAACCAGGTTCCTAGTATTTATACCTGACTCAGCTAACCCAGAAAATGAATTCTCCTTGCTTGCCAATGTTGGGAATCCCTATGTCCTCTTGTGCCTAAAGAATATGGATGTTGAGGCTTTGCTATCTAAATGTTTATTGCCTGTCCCCTTAGACAAACAGTGCAACCAGAACGTGAGACATGGCACGTGCATCTGATTTTTGTCAAAGGCAGGTGGAAATTTGTAAGCTAATTACAAATCTCCTAGTGGCGAATTCTCCAGCATATCAAAAGACAATGTAGGCTTCTATACAAAAACTAATAGGATAGTATTGTCAGAATGGTCACCACCAGTTCTGTGGTCAGATGCTTAGGGAACATTTGCATATCATAACCTAGCTTCTGGTCCCTAGGATGTAGAGTTCAAAGGTGAACAGCGTTCACTTAATTTTCTGGCTCTGGTTCAACATCACCATAATATTCTGTAAGTTCTTAATGTTCAGGAAAAGGGTTAAGTTGTTGATTAGGTATTTTGAGTTGTACTGCTAGCTCACCACATCACTAAACAAGCATTTTACTGGACCCTTAACCCTAGAATGCTTTCCTTGCTATCTGAACATGATCAAGTATTCAAGCAAGTGTAAATAAACCATATATCATAAAGACACCACAGTCTCTACTGTGTCTCATTTCCAAAAGGAAATACGAACCCTGAGTAAGAACCTGGAGCCCTGGAATCTTTTGTGGGGATTGGGGTGGCATGTAACAATATGAAAGGGGAAATGTTTCTTTTTATCTGATAAGAATGAGAGCTTTGCTTTATACATCCTAAACCTAATATCATAATCCAGAATTAAGTCCTATTGAAATTAATGAAGCTGGGCTTCCAAAATGATTATTTTAGTTAGTCATTAACTATTACAAATGTAATGTTATTTTATACTATATATTTTTAATTGATGAATTTATTTACATTTTATATAAAAAGGCTAACTTGTTTTAAACCCACCTGCCAATAATTTTAATGTATATTTTATTTCATGTAAAGTTTTTATTATTAAGTGGTATACAAATTCCATTAAATAAAATAAACCAAACCAAACCAAACCGAATCACGCTTATCACCTTGAGTCCAGGAAAATAATTTGTAATATAAAACCCCCAGTTTATTAATTAAAAAAATGTTTTTTATGCTGTTCCCTAGCTTGCTTAGCCTGATATTAAGGTGTGAATATTTCCTGACTAATGCCTGTTTAGGGACTTCAATTTAAGAAAGTATTTGAACTTGCTTTGGATCACTGTGAAATTTAAGGAAATTGTGTCTTTAACTGTATGCCTTCATTCCCTCTGGCACCACTAGACTTTATATCCTAATTCTGGAGCTACTTCAATGATTTTAATCAGGGCCTGCAATGACTCCAGTCCACTTATCCCTAATTTACCATACTAAATTTCATGCAGCTCCCAAAAAAGAAATGTATTTTCCTGACTTAATTTCATTCCATGCTTAACTAACATCACTGATTAGATTTCTGGGCAGTTGCAGCATAATGAATACTGATACGCCACATATCTTTAATAATATTTAAGCTTATTGAGTAATAGAAAATGAACAGTCACTATGAATCATTGCGATGGCAAAGGAGTCATAAAAACAGCTTCGTATTTGAATACGTTTTCCCCCCTTAACAGGGTATTGTGAAGCACTGCAATGGGTTGGCAGCTAGTGGTTGGTCGGCTAAATTTAGTGATAGACCTTCAAGCAAGGGTGGGGGGAGGGTGGACTTTTCAAGCATATCCATCCTTTCCCACCACCTCCTCTTTTTGGCTTTTTTTTGGACAGAGACTTCCACCTAGATGCCTTTAAGAGAGTACCTTGAAATTGTACCTGCTTGAGGTTGAGGTGGTGCACCAATTCACCCTGAACCCTGGACTGAACTAAGGATTCCACCCAGTGCATTATCTGCCACCCAACATGGTGGCTTCCAAACCCACTTACAGCTGCAACCAATCCTTTATGCCCCGGCTCTCATTTCCAGCAGGAGACAAATGTATACCATCAAAAACTCCGTTACACATTCTGGTGCATTAAAAAAAAAAAAGGCTAGATTTCTCATTATGGATTTGTAATTCAGCTCTCCCAAGTGAACTATTGGTAAGAATCATAATTCATCTTTCCCAAGTAAACTATTCATTCACTTAACTGGAAAAAAAATTAACCAGGTATTCTGCACCAACACTTCTAGGTTAATTTGGCTGGCATGCGTGGTGATCAAAAAGAAAGAGAGAAAGAAAATGGGGAGTCAAGCAAAAGTAGCTACTTATCCCTATTTAGAGGGAGAGTGAAAAGGTAACACTTGCAGAAACCATTGTAGAATATTAATTCCATCCGAATCACACATCGGTCTAACACGGTGTCTCAACCTTATCTAGGGAGAATGCCTTCTTCTGAAATACTTCTCACAATCATAATTCTATTCATCCATTCATCTCATTCTCATAGCATAGCAACAATCATTCTAGGTGAATTTGTGCAAATGCATGCAGGTACACCATTAGAATGACTAAAATTATGCCACTAATATCAAAGTAATTTCCTTCTTCAAAATGCGACGTGTTTACACTTTGAAAATCACTGGGGGATTAGCCAGCTCCCATGCTAAGTGGGGAGGCTGGAGGAAGAAGTCTGGAGGCCAGAACCAGGGGAAATAATTGTTGAGTGCAGCAGCAGATGGCATGGCCGAGTGGAGACTCCTACTTGACCTGCTAGCAGGTGAAACACTGCTTACGAGGGCAAGGAGGTAGAGGGGTATGGCAGCAGGGTGAGCAGTATGTTGCAAATGTGTAGAGCAGGTAAAATGGAATTGTATAGTGAGGGAAAATGCACTAAAAGGCTGATGAACGTTAATGAGAACTTTTTAAAATTCACAAAATGTGGGGAACTGAAGTTAAGATTGAAGAATAGAGAAACGGAGAGAAATAGAAATAGAGAAGGACTGGACAATGTAAAACAACTGCTTTTGGTAGGTTTCAAGTCTCAGCCTCAGCTTCTGGAGGTTTGGAGCTGTGCCATAAATCTTCCTGGAGAATTGCTGAGAGTCCAGGCCGCTGAAGGACTTAAAGCTCCAAAGAGTATATTCTGAAAACTGAACCTTTAAGGGAAGGGTAGGTTAAAAAGGCAAATGAATACTACTTAAACTTTTTGTTATTTCTATTTTAAGACACACACACACTAGCCTATGATCTGCATGCTTGACAGCACAAAGCTATGTTCTGTGAACTATTTGAAAATAATAAACATTTAAAGAAAGAAAGAAATCTCTGCGCTCGTAACACATTGCTAGATTAAAAAATGTATAATTCAAAAGTGTCGTATAATGTTATCCAAATTCTTATTATTTTGTTTTCGCTTCATTTCTGTGAACTCACCATCTGAGAAATTGAGTGCATAAACCAGTTGGGTCTTTCATATTGAGAGCCCACAGCAAGAGTGTATGTCCATTATAAGCCCTCCAGTCCTGCTGCTATAAGCAGCCCGTAGATTTGGCCAAGGCTTTCATTTCAGAGCTCCACAGGCTACTAAGCAAGCACTGCGGTTCTTCCTATGCAAGCAGATTTTCCATTGTATGCTACTAATAGACAAAAATCTCCATCTTGTCCAGAACCATTGACATGTGTTATACACAGCTATGCACAGTGATGGCTCAAATTTAAAAGCAATGAAAGAAAGAACTTCTAAAAAAAGGAAGTTGCAGATATCTCTGAAGACTGTAATATTGATGTGACAAACAGCAGTATGTGGAATATCAAATGACTGTAGTATTTCCACTTTTTGCAAACCAGGTACATGATTATAAACCCCCATCATATCCCTGCTTAATCACCATTTCCCCCCAAATTAAAAATGCATTAGCCTTTCACTGTAGGGAAGACTTTTCATTCTCTCAATCATTTGGGCTTTTACTTTGCAACATTTTTTTAGAGCTCTACAATATCTGTATGAGATGGGTTTACCAGAGCTGTATATGGGATTCCACATATAGCCACACCATAAATACAAATAAAGGCAATGCAATGCAGTGATCGGGACTAAGTACTTGATTACTTTAACTACAGCTACAAACTGCTATCTAAAATGTAGTTTTGTTGAAAGGTACTTTAATAACTATTTTTGTAATACTTTGAGCTTGTCAAGTCACCAATTATTATATGACTGCTCCCCGCAAACGCTCCTATACCAGTTAGATATGGAGTTCAAATTTATAATAATTCTAACGCAAATTAAATAACTTCAGATGACACTAGCAGATGAGCCAAGCAACATCTCAAATAAGTAAAAAATATGAATAGGTGACTATACCATTGAAAGGATGTTTGGGAAGATATTGGCCCTACTTGTTGTTTATATTGTTGTGAGTTTTGGGGTTAGTCTACATGTTCCCTAAGTCCCTTCTAATTCCTGGGGTCCTGAAGCCTACAAGGGTTAAAATCTAATGGATGATTCTATTGTTGAATTAGCCAGGCAATTGTTGTAAGTACCACCTAAGTTTAGTCATTTGTACAGGAAAGGAAGTTGCTCTGTGCCAGAAGGCAAGAACCCTTGGAATCTCACACTGCTCAGAGATTGGGGTGGTGAAAAGGAGGTTGCACTCCAAAATAATATCTCCTAACTGGGTGAATAGATATTAAAATGGCAAATGCGATTCTGCGTAAGTAAGTGTAAACTGATGCCAAATTGGGAAGAAAAAATCTTAACTTCACAAATGCGTTTACAGGATCTGAACTGGCAATTACGACGTTTGTCCCTTTTTAGCTCCGAAAACTAAAAGGCAGGCAAGCAGACACATGTTAGAGGTGTATAAAATTGTGCACATTTGGAGAAAATGGATAGAGAGAGGTTTTTCTCTCTCAGTTGTAATGCTGGGATCGAGGGTCATTCAACAAAGTTGAATGCTGGAAAACTCAGGATGGAGAAAAGGAAGTAGTTCCTCACACAGAACATAGTTAAAGGACTAGGAATAGTCAACAACTTGGATGACTTATAAAGGAATTGGAGGATAAGGTCATCAATTGCTACTAACCAAGATGATGATAGGGACACGGATGGCGCCGTTGTCTAAACCACTGAGCCTTTTGGGCTTGCCGATCAGAAGGTTGGTGGTTCAAATCCCCGCGATTGGGTGAGCTCCCATTGTTCGGTCCCAGCTCCTGCCAACCTAGCAGTTCAAAAGCACATCAAAGTGCAAGTAGATAAATAGGTTCTGCTCCGGCGGGAAGGTAAATGGCGTTTCCATGTGCTGCTCTGGCTTTGCCAGAAGCGGCTTAGTCATGATAGCCACATGACCTGGGAAAACTGTCTGTGGACAAACACCGGCTCCCTCAGCCTGTAAAGCGAGATGAGCGCCTCAGCCCCAAAGTCGTCTGCAACTGGACTTAACTTTCAGGGGTCCTTTACCTTTACCATTTTAAGATGATGATATGCCTCTGAATACCAGCTGCAAAGAACCTCAGGCAGAGAGACTGCTGTTGTGCTCAACTCCTGCATTGGGAGCTTCTGATAACATGGGCAGCTGGTTGGCCACTGTGGTGAGCCTTTGATCTGATCCCACAGGGCTCTTCTAAAAACTTCATTTATCTTTATATTTCTGTTAGCTGCAAGCCTAAGCATAATGCTTCCCACAGATTCGGAGCAAAAGCGTTGCTCAGGTCAGGCTCTCTTTGGTCATGTCAAATGTTTTGCTCAGCTCAGGCCAGCTTGAGTAGGCCTTCAATAAGGGCAAAAAATGAGAAATATGAGCACGGGAGCTAGATGGTCCTAACTGCACCAAATATCCACAGACAAACTCCAGAATTGCTCTTCCATGTCAGAGCTCAGCAATGCAATTATTAAAGTATTTTAGAACATGCAAATGGCATACCCTCTCAAGACCTGCAACATCTTTCATCAAAGCAACTCAACATTTAGCCATTCATTAAAAAGTGAGGGACCTGTCTCCGCTTTCATTTTTAACACTGATGTCAATGTGAATCAGTAAGTCAACCAAACAGCCCACACCAGCTGTCTTTCTGAGCCAAACTGAACAGAACTGCAAGGGGGAGGAGTCTTTCTGAACCAGATGCTCCTCAGCTCCTGTTATCTTTCCCTCAGAGAACTGCAAGCTTTTGATATTGGCCGCAGTCTGCTTTCACTACAGTTCAAGTGGAACCCGTTTCTTTAAATAAGCATGGTTTTTACATTACCTGTAGTGAGGTGTGAAAAAGAGACTCTTGCTCTAAATGGTGAGCTTGTGCAACTCCTTTAAACTTTTAATTGATTTGTTGCTAATACCTCAATGCTTCCTTGATTTCCTGTGTTCACAGAGCTAGGGTTGGTTCACAGGTTACCTCTAAATCTATGCTTGTGTTGTAGACAGAGGCAGTGGGGTGTGTGTGTGTGTGTAAAGATGTTACTTCTCCACAAATGGCATGCTTGGATGACTTTAGAAGAATCAGAACTGTGTGCCTAAGCATTCATGCAGTCGGGAGGATAAGCAAAGCAGATGTCACACTGCCCTCTGCTCAGTCTAGTCTGTTTGAAATTGCCTCATGGGAGAATGGTGTCAACCGTGCCTCTTGAAAACTCAAAGAAATGAGCTCTTTGGAACAACTCCAAGCTTAGAATGAGACAGCACAGTAGCAACATTAACTCATAGAGTCTCAAATCTCCATGAAATATAAGACATAACAAGTGCTTAAAAGGTGACGGTGGTGGGAATGTACTGGCACATTGTTTCCTGAATGTCAAGGTATTTGCCTCCTACAGATTTAACCCTTGAACTTTACAAATAGGAATTTGAAAGCAGGGTAAGAGAGCGTCCATATGGGTAGTGCTTAGGCCAACCCTAATTCTTAATCAGGCCATGCGGCAGATGTGGGAATCTGCAGGCTATGGATGAACTGTGCAGTCCATGCGGGGAGAACAGCAAACTGGCACAAGACCTTTTGCCACATTGTAATACTTTGCAGTAGTGCTAATTTCTACAGGGAATCTCACGCATTACAGGAAAGCCAACTGGAGTTTGCCAACAAGTGTCTACTTCACAGACCTGTTATAGATGTGTGACACCTTATGGTCAATTTATACATTGCATATTAAGTGCACCCTTAAAACATCTTAGGTGTCCACTTAAAAAAAGGGACTGTGTGAAGTGGCCCTGCAATTTGGGATATATGCTCAATGCGGGAGATGGATCATTCAAATCTGATTGTGGCATTCATGCGTTGTGATTTGGCTCTGATATGCATGAATATCTGTTCAAATGAGCAGTCTATGTGTGAGAGAATTGATCATCATAATGTCAAAGAGGCATACTAATGAAAGATGCAGCAGCAGCCAATGGCTGCTTTGCCACTACAGTCGGAGGAAATAATGTTTCTGAATACTACTTGCTGGAAACCAAAGAGAGGGAGAGTGCACTTGTCTTGGGGTCCTTCTTAAGGCATCTGTTTGGCCACTGTGAGAACAGGATGCTGGACTAGATGGGTCACTACCCTAATCCACCAGGTTATTCCTACGCAGTGCATGCTGGAGTTATGGATATGCCTATTCATAGAAGCTCCTATTGAAAGGTGTGGAATCCTTTGGCCCTCCCAGTGTTGCAGGACTACTACTTCCATCAGCCTTAACCAATCACCATACTAGCTGGGGATGATGGGAGATGGAGTCCGACAGCATCACAGGGTCACAGGTTTCCCATTCCAATGCATCATTTAGATCATACTGCTCATATTCATAGACCACCAGCATAATCTGAGATTTGTAATTGGCTCTAAACACTGAAAAGAATAACCACAGCAAAATTTTACCCCCCCCCAAAAAGTTGCTGGGTCGTAATTGTTCAGTAAGAATTCAAAGAATATTGTACTCAACACTGTAGTATTAGAAGTAACAGAACAAAAGGTGGAGTCTGCCAACAATGCCTGAAGATGGTCAGAATGGTGGCAAAGTGGCAAGAACTATCAAGAGGGTTACTGAAGGACAGTGAAAAGAAGAAAAATTGCAATGCCTGCTGGACTTGAATGACCTACGGTTGAGTGATTGACAGATGGCTGTGCACAGCGGAATCAGAAGCGGAGACCATTTGGCACCGCAAGGCGTGTATCATTTGCCACAAGAATATAATGTGGCACCCAGAAATAACACTCAGGGAGATAAGTATCTTCAACAAGTCAGTTTGTTGCCCAACTGCCTGTGAAAAACTGA
This sequence comes from Podarcis melisellensis, assembly GCF_964234715.1. Taxonomy (NCBI): domain Eukaryota; kingdom Metazoa; phylum Chordata; class Lepidosauria; order Squamata; family Lacertidae; genus Podarcis; species Podarcis melisellensis. The sequence continues at coordinate 45,731,313 of NC_138531.1, forward strand.
TGTGTAGATGCCAACTTTCCAGTCCTAGGAAGAAGGAAAAAGAATGTTTTGCTGCACCCCAGTCTATTTCCCTCAAGGACAAAATAGGTGTGATGTTAGTTGCACAGAAACTGCTGAAGTGGGAGAATTGCGGGGACCACATTGCACTGGAAGGTTCCTTTCTCCTGCCTACTGCCTGCCTAAAGTTGTAGTTAGTCCCAGCAGGGAAGCACTCATTAAATCCAGTGACAATTTGGATTTCAACATGACTCTAAATATGGGCTAAGAAATGATGTTGAAATCTCATAACAGATTTTCAGGTTAATTTACTAAAATCCGTTGTGATGGCCATCTTGAAGAAGAGCCTGGTGGATCAGACCAAAGTCCAATCAAGTGGTTGACAAGAAGCCTATGGGAAGCCTAGAAGCAGGACCTGGGTGTTTCCCCACTTGGAATCCCAGCAGCTGTTATTGGCTGGAGGATGGAGAGATGAGTATACTTGTAGTCATGAAATCTCTGGCTTTTGTGTGGCTACAGACTTCTGGACAGTTGTGACTCCACCCAGCCTTAATGCAGTTAATCAAGTCCAATTTCTTGATGGAGGTGGGTGGCAGCCTCCATCTTGAACTCTGAACATTGAAAATTGACTATAATCATCATATTCTCTGATTCATCACTTGGAGTTCACAATCAGGGAAGACTTTTGTCCCCTGTGGCAAAATCTGGTTGTTCCCACATGAAGACCTTCTAACAAAACACCATAATATTCCCCCAAAAGACCCGCCAACAGGATGTTGAATAAAATATGCAACAAGGTTGATGTGCTTACATTTATATGCAGTTTGCTGATTGCTTCTAACCATTCAGTGGTCCCATCTACACCACACATTTAAAGCACTCTTATGCCACTTTAACTGCCATGATGACTCTCCCCAATAAATCCTGGGAACTGTAGTTTGTTAAAGTTGCTTGGAATTATAGCTCAGAGGATCTCTTTACAATCCTCAGCACTCTTAACAAACTGCAGTTCCTGGGATTCTTTGGGGGAAAGCATCATGGCAATTAAAGTGGTATAAAAGTGCTTTAAATGTGGATGCAACCAATGCTATCATCATAAAGATTTGAAGGGTAGCAGTAGCACCATTAAAATATTTACATGTTAAGAGAGCATATCATTAGATTCCATGTAAACCCTCACACTGCTCCCAGTCAGATCATGGGAAAAATAGTTTTTGTTTTGGTCTTGTTCCTTTCACCAGACCCTCCACCACAGCCTGTAAGTACCCCCTAAAACCAGGAATTTAACCTTCCCGTAGCAGACCGCACACCTCATCACCCTGCTTATAACTGTCAGTTGGGGCAATAAACCCTTGATTTAGATAGATGTGCCTCATTAAAATGCAGAATCAGTTCAGCACACTCTGCTCTACATCTGCATGGTATTACACGCTTCATATATTGATAATGAAATATATACTACTGAATATCAAAGCCTTGTTCTGAAGTGCTGGTGGATTAAATCAAATCCATTCGTTTAGTAGGATTGCTGTCCAAAAACAAAGCAAACAAACAAAAACTGTTATGCTTTGGGGCTTTCATTGATTCCTGCAAACTCACTAAAACAAAATATTTAAGCAATATATACACAGGTAAACCCATACATAATTTTAATAGTATTGTTCATAAACACAACAGGACATTCTTCCAACTATTTGCATTTAAACTGCCTCATCTCACTCAAAAAAAGCAACTCCTTTTGTAATCTCTGGAAGCCAGAGAGTAAACAGGAGACGATGTTATATAAATTAAGGTTTCTCAACCAATAGACAAAAGGCTTTGTGGCATGTAAAGAGGCAGGTATATTGACACTCTGTGGCATGGGTATTAAGAGGCAGCAGCCTCCTTCATTTGAAATCCTCTTATCATGGGAAGCTGCCTTATACGTTGTCAGACTATTTGTCCACCATCCATCCCATCTTAGGCAGAGGTCTTTCACATTACTTGCTACCTGATTGATCCTTTTACCTGGATAAATTAAACCTGGGACTGTCTGCAGGCAAGGAAGCTCCTCTACTACTGTGCTATGATCACCCCCCTTGTATTTCATCATATATTTCTGTCTTGTGAGGTGATGTACTAGGCGTTTGCATCTTAAACATTCTGCAGCAACAAACTAGTTAGGGCAGGGGTAGATGACCTAGGGCTCTCCAGATGTTGTTGGATTACAACTCCCACCATCAATGATCACTTGATGTGCTGGCAAAGGCCGAAGGGAGCTAGAGTCAAGCAACATCTGGAGGACACCATGTTGGCTATGGCATCAACTCCGGGCAAGTTGCCAATAGCTTGACCAGTGGCCCAGGGGTTCTTTGGCTAGCCCAGCATCCCTCCCAAACTCCCCACAAAATGACCTCTTTCAGGGGTAGGTGCCACCAATGGGGATACCACCAGCAACAACTTCCATTTGCTCTGTGGTTTAGGCAGGTGCAGATGGAAACTCTATAGTGGTGGAGTCTCTCACTGGAGTGAGAGCCAGTGTGGTGTAGTGGTTAAGAGCGGTAGACTCGTAATCTGGGGAGCTGGGTTCAGTTCTCTGCTTCTCCACATGTAGCTGCTGGGTGACCTAGGGCTCATCACACTTCTTTGAAGTCTCTCAGCCCCACTCACCTCACAGAGTGTTTGTTGTGGAGGAGGAAGTGAAAGGAGAATGTTAGCCGCTTTGAGACTCCTTCGGGTAGTGATAAAGTGGGATATCAAATCCAAACTCTTCTTCTTCTTCTTCCTCTTCTTCTTCCCAGCAGCAGACCCTGGCAAAGCTGGGTAGAGATAGAAGGAGGGACATCTCCCCCAGCATGTGGGGTGTGGTTGGATTGCTCTGTTAGCTACTTTCTCTGCTTGTGGAGTGGGCATGTGTGGCGAAAAGTGAAAGGGAGAAGTATTTGCCCTCCATCTTCCCCCTGCTGTATTTGATCAGTCTTTAGATAGAAATGTCACTTAGTTTGATCAAGTGCTGTCATGTGGGGATTTATCTAGCCCACATGGAGATGCTTCAGAAGCAGTATTCCCTGTGAGTTTGGTACAGTTCCATCAGTCGAGAGCTCAGAGTTCCCTTTTGGTGCTTATCTCCCCCACCCCCAACATTCACACAGAAGGCTTTAATAAGTCAATTACAATGTCTGGAAGGGAAAGGCATTCTTAGAGCTAAGGATTAGACATAGTATTGTTGCAATTCGGAAAAGAAGCCTCTGATAAGAGGATAATTAATTTTGACTGTTATACTGTTACATTACAAGACAGAACCTTTTCTCCCTGTTTGTTCTTGCCGTGAGATTCTTGAAATGGCTTGACTTAGTGGAACAACTCTAATGGATTAGGTAGGCCTTTGTGTTGGTTAACAACCTTTGCACACATCAGTCTTCAAATTTCAATTTGTTGCACATCCCAAATGAAAATGAAGAAATGGGAGAAGGGAGGCAAGCTGTATTTTTCAGCAAAAAAAAGAGCACAAATAGTATACTATATACTCTCTCTCTTTATGTTTCTATACTATTATGCTTCTCTCTCTCTTTATGCTTCTATGCCTTTATGTTGGTGTCTAATTTTGGTGATGCTAGAAAGCCTGAGTCACCCCAACGGTCCTCAGGTTGACATCTTCACTGAGTTCTCCACTACAACCCCAAGGTCTCATTCTGCACTAGCTGGAGTTTCTCCATCAGGCCCAAGGGCAGCCCCATATAGGGTATATTACAGTAATCCAGTCTTGAGATTACCAACACATGGACTATGGCATTAAATTATTTTTTAAACGTTGCTAGTTAAATTAAAATACAGTTTCTCTAAGACAAATCACTGTCCTCATTCTCATACTTAATAAATAGGTCAATACAGGGCAATCCTATATGTGTGTTATATGTCTATGTGGCTTTCTGGCCTACTCCTTGAATATTGGAATAGGGTATTGTTTAGGGGGTTAACTGTTTTGAATTGGTTGTCATTGAGGGAGGGAAGATGTGTCTGAGAGGAGATGAGTGGGGCTAACTGCAATGGTTCAGGGTAGGGGGGTATGATGTGGGAGGTAAGGCAGGCCAGGTTGAAGGCACATGGCACAGGCAGTTAGTGTCTGTACTCTATGCCAACCCAAGGAATAGTGGTTGTCCTATCAGTCAGCCATTTGGTCTGCAGCTGTTGCTGAATGCCAGGTTGGCTCTGAACAAGACCTTCCACAACCAAGATTTTACTGTGGATGAGGAGGCTGATCTGGTGTGTATCACTGAGACCTGGGTGGGTAAGCAGTGTGGAATGGGTCTCATCCAGCTGTGCCCACCTGGGTACTTGGTGCAGCATCAAGGCAGACTTGCAGGTTGGGGAGGGGGAGGTGCTGTGGTCTATAAAATTCTCTTTTTCTCTCCAGGTTCTCTGTCCAGTTGCAAAGGGGGTCTAGAGTGTGTGTTCCTGGCATTGGGCATTGGGCTGCTGCTGGTTTACTGCTTACCTCACTGCCCAGCAATCTCCCTGCCTGAGTCAACAGAGCTGATCTTGAAAGTGGTGTTGAGGACTCCCAGACTACTGCTTTTCAAAGACTTCAACACCCATGCCAAGGTGATTGGGTCTGGGGTGGCTCAGGACTTCATGGCTGCCATGATGACCATGTGGCTGTCCCAACATGTCACCAGCCCAATGCATGTGGCAAGCAACACCCTGGACCTTGTTTTCTCAACTGGGCAGGAAGAGGGTGAGCTAAAAGTAGGCAGGGTTATTGACATCAGTCCCTTCTCATGGTCAGATCCTTTCTGTTATGTACTGTGTTGAATAGGATCCAAACTGCAGCAGTCTGATTGGTCCTAGAACAATAGGATCCAAACTACAGCAGTCTGATTGGTCCTAGAACAATAGGATTCAGAATACAGCAGTCTGATTGGTCCTAGAACAATGCAGCAGTAAGATTGGTTGGCAGGAGCCACCCAATCTAGCTCCAGATAGAAGTGAATCCACAACCTGATTGGCCTATAGGAGAATTCCAGAATTAGCCAATCAGGTGCAGCCCATTGTGTAAATAATGTATATAAAGCAGATACTTTGAGGGGACTTTCATTCCCTCCTCACCACTATGAGCTGAATAAAGAGCATGAAATCCATTCTCGACTTTGAGTATATTTCACCTTCATGTTGAGATTTAGGCAGAAACTTTTCTCCTCTGAAAAGGCAGAGGACCTATGAGGATGGTCTACCCTCGGAGGCTGATGGATCCAATGGGTTTCCATATGGCTCTGGGGAATCTTCCATTTGCTCTGACTTTTGCTCCTGTCAAAGCCCTGACTGACTCCTGGAGCATCCAAATCCAAATAGGACTGAGGCACTGCTAGTGGGTGGTTCCCTAGATGGGATGGATGGGAGGTAGCCTACTCTTGATGAAGTTACATTCCCTCTGAAGGAGTGGGTCCATAGCTTGAGGGTACTTTTGGATCCTTTTTTGTTACTTGAGGCTCAGATGGACTCACTGGTGCCTTCCACAGTTTTGAATGGTGGCCCAGCTGCACTCCTTTCTGGACAGCAATAACCTAACCCCTGCTCTGGTAACCTCTAGGTTAGATTAGTGGAATGTGTTATACATAGGGCTGCATCTGAAGATGATTCAGAAACTTTAGCTGGTGCAGAATTCAACAGCCAGGTTGCTCACTGGGACAAGATGGTTTGAGCATATTCCACCGATCCTGGCCTAACTTCACTGGCTGCCAATTAGTTTCCACACCCAGTTCAAAGTGCTGGTTTTGACCTATAAAGCCTTAAATGGCTCAGTACCACAGTGCCTCAAGGATGTAAGTTGTGTTGCTTTAATGGTAAAAAGTAAAGATAAAGGACGCCTGGACCATTAAATCCAGTCAAAGGTGACTATGGGTGCGACACACATCTCGCTTTCAGGCTGAGGGAACCAGCATTTGTCCACAGACAACTTTCTGGTTCATGTGGCCAGCATGACTAAACCACTTCTGGAGCAATGGGACACTGTGGCGGAAGCCAGAACACAGAGAAATGCTGCTTTCCTTGTACTCACACTGGTATGCTTTTGAACTGCTAGGTTGGCAGAAGCTGGGACAGAGCAATGGGAGCTCACCACCGTCGCACATATTTTACAGGTTTTCAGCCAAATCCTAACCCCTATTTACCTTGTATGTGCAAATTTAAAAATGTAAAGCTGTGGGCAGGGTCATGATTTTTTGTTGTTGAAAGTACTGTTGTATACCACTTAGTAACTTGAGTGCTCTCTAAATAATATATGTTTATAATGATATCAGACTGTATATTGCTTTGCCAAAGAGTTATTCTCCATTCAGCCTGTAGTAACATAAATAGAAAATAATTTATGTGCTGTACTTAATGGGAATGATTGTAAATCTGTACCTATTCAGCTAAAATGGCTGCTTGAGTGATGATGTAGGCAAAAATAATTACTAAATTAATCCTGACATTTCACAGGAGGAAGCCCATCAGGATAATGTATAAGGTAGAGCTGGAAATTTCCTGCATGCTGGGAGACGAGAACATTTCACCAGAGTGTACAAAATGAATATATTTTACAAATTGTATGGATATTTTAATGAAGCATGTGGGGGTTGATGCTGTTTTTTCCTATATATCAAAAAACTGTAAATGAAAGAGACCTCAGGGACTTGTATACCTTGCAAATAAGCCCCTATTTCCTCTTACTCTCAAGATAAATTTCATAAACCATAAAATAATTATAGATGGTGCAGGATGACACCGTGTGGCTAATGTTTGCCCAGAGTTTCATTTTTAAAAATGCCTCCGTTGCTGTGTTGATTTCTATTACGGATTTATTCTGTGCCTTCTGTAAGATAAATATAAAAGACAAAAATGTGGGATTGAAGCCATATGTCTCTTAAGTGAACAAGTGACAGGTTTGTTGGATTACAGCCTAGCTGAAGATATCATCAGCTGGTGGGACCAGTTTGTAATGATATATTTTAGTCTACAATTCAGAGGTGGGGTGGGAGGAATCCTACGTTGAAGGATGAAGATCATCTTCCTCCAGACATTGAGGAAAAACTGCATCATAGAAAGAAAGAGGTATAAGTTGCACCAGCCTTCCCCAACCTAATTCCCTCCAGATGTTTTATCCTACCTATTGCACTGTTTGTGAGAAGACTGCATCCTTGTACGTAGAAAACAGATGATACAAATATATAATAAGGGTTTAAATATCTGGGAATTCAGATCAACCAGAAGCAGTAGCTGGAACCGACTGCCCATTTGAAGACACAATGTTAATTTAAAAAATAACCTGTCACAATACCCATACACACAGGGAGTCACTAGCATGGCCATCTTAATTATACCATCCCCATTCCTGACATGTATACACCGATATGCATTAAGATGGCCACATTAGTGGCTCCTTGTGTGTGAAGCAGATTCTCCAGCCGACCCATACCACCATGGCGTAGGGTCTTCATATATAGAAATACCTAGCTTGTTGGGCTGTGTATGTGATAAAGGGTACCCATATCTCACCATTCCCCCCCTCCACCTCTTTCCCTCTTTTCTTCCTCATGTTAACACTGTCTCAACAAATGAAACTTATCTGTAGGAAATGTAACTTGAATAAAAGAGACATTGTACATACTTTTGTAAACCAAGAAATCTTTAATAAAAATATTTTTTAAAAGAAAGAAATAAACACCTAGCCAACCACCTCCCTGGTGATTTTCTGCAGATAAGAAAAGCATCTTTATTTAGAAAGGCCTTTAGCCCTCATAAACTGACATGGAAATATGTTGAATTTTTTTTTAAATTTTTTTTTTTAATACTAATGTTTTGCCTACCTGTTTTATGTTGTTGGTTTTTTTACTGATATTCTGTTTTATTGTACTACTATTGGTTTGTTTTTGTTTTTTGTATTATTGTTAACAACCTTGAGCACCATTTGATGGATAGGCAGAATACAAATGCAATAATAAAAAAAAAGAAATAAGCAGGCAGGCTGCTCTCCAGCTGTGGAGACCAACTGAGGGAAGCTTTCAGGGACTCCCAAAACTTTAGCCAGCCCTATTCACTATTTATTTATTCAATTTGTATCCTGCCTTTCCCCAAAACAGTCTGGTGTGGCAAATATCAGTATCATACAATATTTTTTTTCCATTTTGCAATCTCTAATAAAGAAGAACTGTTACAAACATCGTGACTGCAATTGCATTATTCACTCATAATACACCCAAAGCATTTTTAAAAGCACTCTAAAAATGTTTGGAAACATTCAGCCACTGATTTCAGGGTTGCCAGGAACAGTATCTTCAAGCCACCAGACATCTGGGGAAGCAGGAATGAGTGAGACAAACCCACCTCACCAGGAAGGCCCTGTCATGGCTCAGTGCTAACCAGGCAGCCTCCAAGACTTCACCTGCTGACCATAGTGTCAGTCTGAGTCTTGGAAACAGTTGGTCAATCTTTTGAAGAAAGAAAAGGGAAAGAGTGAAGGGAAGTGCGGGACAGAAAGGGAGGTCAGAACTTGCTTGATGTAGGCAGAGAGTAAGCACCTGAAAATGGGTTCCATTAGGATTACAGGAGGATTGGAAGTGTTAAAGGCCACTCATCTAGGGAACATAAAAGCTTTCCTTTTAGGTTTTAACACTAGAAGTCGAACCTTTATAACTATTTTTCAAATGCTCCAAATGAGAGAACATTAAGAAAACTGGGGCAAAATGTATTCTGTCTAAGAGACAGGGCACGTTTTGAAAGCACTTATCTAATGATACAGAGCATATTATGTCAATAAATAAATAAATCATACTTACTTTTTATTGTGGAGGAGTACTGGTAAAAAAATAGGGTGTGGGTTTAGGAGCTCCAACAATGTTTGAGCCATAGGAGCATATTTGTAAAACTAGTAATCATTTTTCATTATATCTAGATAGTAGTAAAAACTGCTGTAAAATGATGACCAGATGGTATATGGCCCCTGAAAGACTTTATAGGATAAATGGAAGCTTAGATGGTGAATGTGGGAAAGGTGGAAAGAGTACTGAAAGCTTTATCTATGTATGGTGGCTATGTTACGAAGCAAAGGATATTTGGTATTAAGTCAGGAATGGAACAGGGAGAATAAGCAAAGTACAATTCAGTCAAGATCCTGTCTTATTTTTATTAACCATTTGGTTAAAGGCACAAATCCCTCTCATAACACAATGGGAAGCAAAAATGTGTAATTATGCAGCCATGGCAAAGTTTACAAGCTATTGAAGAGTAAAAGATGGCAGGCAGAAACTTAATATGGTTAGACAGAATTGGGCACAGCTTTTGGAATGCTGACATAACAAAACACATTCTTCTCATGATCTACCATACTTATTTCAGATTATATAATGTATGCCAAATTATGAATGTAATGCTTCAAATTTCTCTATTTTTTGTTAATTTTCTTTTTACGCATGGTTTTACTAAACCAAATCAAAATGTAAATTGAAAAAATAAATAACTAAAGGAACATGAGTTTAATCTATTGAAATTTAAAATATTGTTTATGTCAATGACGTGTCTGACAGCCAGCATGGTGCAGAGGTTAGCGTGTTGGACTTGGGCCTGGGAGACAAAGGTTCAAATCCCAAAGTTCCCTGAGTGATCTTGGACCAGTTTCTCAACCCAAGGTGCCCCTACAGCAGTGGTGGCCAAACCTGGCCCTCCAGCTGTTTTGGGACTACAGTTCCCATCATCCCCGACCACTGGTCCTGTTAGCTAGGGATGGTGGGAGTTGTAGTCCCAAAACAGCTGGAGGGCCAAGTTTGGCCATCACTGACCTACAGCATGGCTATGAAGATGAAATGGGGAGTGGCAGAAAATAATATATGCCACCTTCAGCTCCCTAGAGGAAGGTTGGATTTAATATTCCCTCATCCTTATCTATTGGTGAGTGATAGCTACCTCCCCAGTCACCTACTAGGTCCCTCGCATCTGAGGGGAGAGAGTTCCTAGTTAACACAAAGCACATGCCTCTTCTCAGCCCTCTCTTCTCCTTTTAAGAACTTTCAGCCATCAGATAAAGACGGGGGATTATTTCTACAAGGCTGCCCTTCATCTGTCAGCCTAAACATTTCCCTGGGGTTTCCCTGAAGCTTCTCAAGGTAGCACAGGCTATGGCTCCCAGGCATGAAGGTGTTTGAAATCAGCTGAGACCACACAGGCTGACGGAACAAGTTAAAGGTTTACTAAGATGCAGGGAGAGGGAGTTTTAAGAAAAATACACTGTATGTAAAAGTTACAGAAAACCAGACCTTCAAAAGAGTAAAATGCCATCAACTTCCCCTGAACTTAAACAATCCCTCACATCACCAGACTCCCAGAAGAAGCATACCCTTAGAACAGCTGCCTTTTCTGAGTTGTCTCAATGCAGTCCTCCTTTGCCACCTTTCATTTCTAAGCTGATAAACCCTTGAGATCCATTTTGACCTATCTTTCTGCAAGCTAGCTGCCTTTTTAAAGCCTTCATCTACCTGCCTTCTTATAGGGGAAACCTATTGTGGAAGAATTTTGTATTTTGAGAAGTTAGGTTAATTGGTTTGTACATTCTTCCTCCTTGCTTATTAGCACATCAAGGGTTCTTGGTTTGGTTCATTGTCTTGATTTACCCTTTGTGCTCAAGGGATAAGTACCTGCAGGTTGTGAGAGGATCTGCTTGTGAGCTAACTGAAGGTTGAGTGCAGCTACAATTAACTACACCGGCCCCTGTATATTGACCTAGCTCAACAGGTGGAAGGAATTTAGATATCAGGCCAGCTAGCACATAACCACTAAGAGTCTAAGGTATATAAATCTTTCTTATGTGGTCTGACCTTCAAGCTTTAACATGGGCCTTGAGTAGCTGGGTGCTGTTTATTGGCCAGCGGGAGTCTTTCTGCTATCATTCCCTTGAGCTATCAGTAAGAAGGTAGGTGTATTTTATCTTGCTTATACTATGTTATTGCGCTTTAAGGCTTTTCCACTGCTTTTTATTCTGTGTTCAAGCCTGCTCCTTTATAAAAGCACTTACTGCTTCTGCACTAGTGCACTTAATCCAAAAGAAGTCTTACATTTGCCATAGCATCCCTGCCAATCACAGGCTCTGCTCCTCAGGGTATGGACTCCAGGAAGTTCAGAGCTTTTTGGAGTTTTGATTTTTTCCTGCCCTTAGACTAGAAATGTGTGATTTCTCACATTTACAGCAGAGCTCCACTGCCTTCACATTTGAGTCACAGGGCAGCCAGGTTTCTCAAATTAACCTTGTATTCCACAAGTGGACAGGTATTTGGTAGAGAACACACATTTTTATTACTGTATGCTTTTGTTTAGTGAGAGCTAAAGAGGTTTCCTTTATGGGGTTTGATGGCTAGAAGAGGGTTGTTGAAATGTGTTGGTGTTAGCTTTAGATGGCTGGTGCATGTTTATCTAGCTAGTGGACCTATCCAGAGCCAATGGTAAATGGGTACAGGATTGCAGCCTAGGCTTTGGTTTAGGCTTGTCATTGGAAGGAAGAAGGCTGTTGTGCCTTTAACAGCTGTGGGAGGTATGAATTTGACAGGCTAACCTTTTCTAGTGTGGAAATTCAATTGTGGGGAAAGTGTCACTGTCACCTATTCAGTCTGTCTGTAAAATATGTGTGTGTGTACCCCGATTTATTGTTCAACCCTCCACTTAAACTGCAAAGGAGGGCACAAAGTATATGCAAACTGGAAGCAAATCTGTGTCCCCTTTTGCAAGGAGGTTGGAGGACTCAATCCACATACACTGCCCAAGACACAGCAAATTTGTTGGCATCTCTGTATTGATCAAGATTTGAGTGGCTTTTGATCGTACCTGTGATTCTGGTCGTCTCCATTTCAGGAAAGCATTATCGTGCATATTGCTATAAGTGCAAAAAACCCCAGATTTTTCAGTGGAAGCGTATTCAGTAGCAAGTCAATTTGGCTGTCCTTTGAAAGTGCAAGCTGTGTTTATTAAAGAATCCTGTAGTACTGTGCAAAAACCTGGCAATCTAAATGGAAAAGTTCTATTCATATTGTAATTTTGTGCATTTGTTTTGAAACTGATGAATACATTTGGATATACTGATCAGAAGCAACTGCTGATCTCCTCTTTAACCACTGGATGGTGCTCAAAACATGCATAAAGATATTCATGATCAAAGAAGCTATGATCCTCGCACTCGTTCCCATTTTTTACAACAGCAAAATAAAGTTCATTTCTCTTAAGGTAGTTAAGTTGTTAAAAAAAAGGTGGGGAAACAACATTGACAGTCAACATGTGACCTTAATAACAACAACAACAACAACAAAATCAATTGTTGAAATAAGACCTTCATTTTTTTAATGGCATTTTGATCATAGTGATCATAGTGCCATTATTTTCTTGTTAAACACATCAGTTTACCTGTAGAAATGAAAGGATTTATTAAGAATTATTAGAATATGCTAATCAACAGAATTTAGGGATCTCATGCATCATGAAACAAATATGGGCAAAATGGTATTTGGAAAGACATTCTTCAGCATAACTTTCTCTCTTCCAGCCCACTTCTCCCCCCGCCCCAAGTGTTACCTAAAAATAGCGCATACCTCTTTACTGGCATCATACCATGCAGAGACTGCCATCAACATAGATATCAAGCTGCTGGGTGCGTTGTGGAAAAGTTGAATGGGGTTAGGAAAAAGGTCTTTGAACACATGGGAGCGCTGTACAGCCAGAGAAGAGAAATATCTTCAAATGAGGCAGTTCAAAGACTATAAAGACAGACATTAAAAGATGGAGCCTTTGGCCTGCCTGATGCTTGACCAGCCCCCCTTTTTGCAGTCTCAGCAGATGGTAAAGCTGCTGCTTTATTGAACCCCTGGAAGGATTCCCTACGTGACAAATTTGCTCTGTGAGTGTGTGTCAAAAGCTGGGCAAGTCTGGATTTTAGCTTTCTTTGAAATACCAGGAAAAGACGTAATTATTGTGCTTTTAATAATAGTAAGAAACCTTCCAGTCAATGCTGTTCGAAGGTTGGGGGAGATGTGATTGCTTTCACAGTGTTCTTGTTTTTGTTGTTCTTGAGGCTTTATGCATTATAATTTTGTTGATTCACTAACTGCGAACGTCTCTGCCGGTGTGTCCCTGACCTTGTTTCTGCATGAAGGGCTTAACATGCCATTTGATGAGATAAAAGCAGCTCAGGTACTCCCTTCATTTTAGATGGAATCTTGGAAGGAGAAGACAGCGAAAGCAATGTTTGCTAGCATTACTGGGTGAACTTTACACCTCTGCACTATGAACGCCCACAAATAGGTACCATCTAGAATGTGTTGTGCAGGCCTCATGAAATACTATGTTAAAGCAGAAAGGATGTGGCTTGAATATTTCATTGTAAGTAACTTATAGAGCTATTGACCTGTATTGCATATAATTGCAATTTCAGAGCAATGGCAAATTAGAAGCACCTCAGCATTACTATCTCCTTGCCACATGTGTAATATTTAGAACTCCAGAACTAGTAAAGTGTAAGTAGTTCTTTTATTTTAATTCTTTAAAAAGTGGAAATGCAATAAGATCAGGAGCTCAGAATGGGCCTGGGCTTAAAAATGAATTTGACGTCTTCAAACTGAACCCAAATTAGCTTGTTTTAAATGGAGCCTAGGAAAACTGTTCCAGTAATATTCTCCACACTCATAACAAGAAAAATCGAGGTTAATTTTTACACTGGTTCGAATTTATAAATTCGGGTCATTAGCTGCTTTATCAAGTCCATTCCTTGCCGCACAAGCCTCTGTCTTGTCCGTCTAATGGAGATGAAAGCCTGCCAATGAACCGTTTCCTCCTTACTGCTGCATAAGCATTAAGGCTACTATCCTACTCTTGTTCATGCATAAGTCAATATGCCTTAACTGTGCATAACAGTTGACAGACCACGCTGTAATTGCTTTTTAGAAAATGTTCTAGCAGAAGTTAATGCGATCTTTGGAAGAGATATTTCTCAAATAGTTTGGAAGAAATGTAAATAATATCAAAGACAAAGAATTCAATCCTAACCAGTAGATCCAATGGCTGGAGGGGTTTTGCATGGGACAGAAGTGCTCCTCCATCAGTGGGGAGGAAATCTGCCTCCAAAGGCCCTGATATGTCGACGGAAAGCTCTGCAAGTGAAGATCTCTTATTGCTAGCATTCTGGGACGTATTGGAGTTGATTATGGATCTAATGGGGCACAGGCTTTTTAAGCACAGGCATTCTCAAACTTGGCCCTCCAGGTGTTTTTGGCCTACAACTCCCATCATCCCTAGCTAACAGGACCAGTAGTCAGGGATGGTGGGAGTTGTAGTCCCAAAACATCTGGAGGGCCAAGTTTGGGGGTGCCTGTTTAAGCACACTAGATCTTCTGCTTTGCCCTAACCTTTTTAAAAACAGCTGCAGCTCAGTGGCAGAGTACATGCTTTGCATGCAGAAGATCTCAGGTTCAACTCCCAATATCTTCAAATAAGCCTGGGGAAAGACTCCTGCCTGAAACGCTGGAGAGCAGCTTCCAGTTAGTATAGATAATATTGAACTAAATGGACAAATGGCTTGACGCCATACAATGCAGCTTGCTATGTTCCTAAACCCTGGATTCAGATCATGCGAAACATTCAGATGGCACAAAAAAACAAAAAAGCACCAGCCTTGAAAGTGCATAGGGATAAGACCTAAGGAAGTACTTCTTCACATAATGCATTGTTAAACTATGGCATTGGCTAGCCACCAATCTAGATGGCTTTGAAAGGGGTTTAGACAAAAGCATGGAAGAGGAGGCTGTCAACAGCTACTAGTCATGAGGGCAATATATTACTTACAGTATCAGCATCTGAATACCAAAAGCTGTGGATCACAAGAGTCCTGCTGCTTATAGGCTGCTCACAGGTACCTGGTAGGCCACTGTGAGGATAGACTGGAAGGGTCTTTGGTCTAATCCAGCAGGCTCTTCTTAAAAGAAATATATTTCTGAGAATCAAGATGATGTCAATCTTAGCCATTAAAATACACCTATATATCCTATGCTACGAACAATTCACACAAGTCAGCTGCCCAAATTGTACCACCTTATGTTTCACAGGTCAGAAAAATGTGTAACATACCTGTGGCAACCTTGCAAGAGTTCATGCAGATCCCATGACTTCAGGTGTTGAGAATATCCTCTTTAACCAATGTGCTGTCGGTATGAATTTTCCTCCTGGTCCTGCAAATAGGTTTGTACAAATGTTCACCTTTATTACCAAAGAATGCCTTTGCTAGAAAGGAAGGTTGATTCACAGCAAAGGCTGTGAAGGGAGATACTGTAGGGGATTCCCCCCCCCCCTAGTTTTCCTAATCCTGACAAACCTCCTACAGTATCCTCTGACGGAAGCTATTCTTTAGAGATAAGAGCCTTTGAAGTTTCTGCTGCTTGTACATTTTGGTTGCTACAAAAGTAGTTGAGTTCAAAGAGCAGGAGGGAGGCAATTGCTGGAGTCTGCAGAGCTAGCAGCTGATACACTAAAAAAAGAAAATGGTTCCAAGTTTGTTGGGATGGGCACTTCCCAGTGGGATCTAGATAGAAACTGCCAGTGCATTTGCTTGCAGCCCTGACCCCGTTTAAGGTGCCTTTTAGTAAATAATTTTAAATACTTTCATAAAAATGTTTCTTTTATGCTTCCTTCGTTTCTGACAAGAGAATCCAAAAGCATCTGCAAACTACACTTTGCACTTCTCCAGATTTGCAGCGTTCAGTAGCCTTTTGGGGCAGCATGGGGTTTTTAGGGATCAGAATGTTTTCCTCGCCTATTTGAACGTTCTTTACTGGACTGTCTTCCTAAGAACAGAAAACTCCTCTCCTCCCCCCAACAAATAAATTCACTGCAAACTTTCAAATGACAGTTCAGCCAAGTATTTTGCAATGCCAAGTTGTAAATCAGCACTAACTAAGCCATAAACCAGCGCTAATTAAGCCTTACTACAAAGCCCATTTTGTAATCATTTCTATATTAGACTGTATTTAATATCCTAATGTTAATAGGTGAATTGTCTTAGTTATTAACACTGAATGTGTCAAGTAGTGAGTTTTCAAAGTATCCATTATCTTCAATGCTTTATCATAAATTTCTTTAACTTTCTGTCAGTGTTTATTAGAAGCCAGCTTGAGGAGAATGAAATTTACTTGCTAGTAAGCAAGTTTAGGATTGTTGCCTTAGAATAAAAGGCACTTTGCGAAGCGGAGACCCACATCGGAAAACTGCAGGCGGCAGAAGCCTGCAGTCTTGGGACCCGGCGGGTGCCAGGAGCTGCCCCCGAAACGTTGAAGGAACCCCGTAAGGGGCTCCGGATCGCGGAGGAGGCAGCGGCGCTGAGGGTCGTTCCGCAATCGGCGGAGAGAAGCCGCGAAGCTGTTGCCGGTGAGCGCTGACCTTTCTTCCTGGATTTGGCACTTTGAAAATAGCAACCCGTGAGTAATAAAGACTTTTAACCAATTCGAGACTAAAAAGTAACTGAATTTGGCTGAAAGCGGAGGACGAAAAGAGAAAGGAAGTCCGTCTTCCGCTGCCATTGAACTTCAAAGCAAAGAGCTGGAGGAGTGGAGGCTGTAAGTGAATCTTTTACTGATTGGATCTGAGCATTTACTGAACCGCATTTAAAGGCAGAAAAGGAGTTTAAGCATTGGATTTATGTGTTAGTATGGACTGTGAAATCTTCCTCTGCTGAAGTTACAATTTAAAGAAGGAAACCAGGGGCTGGAACTGCCTGGTAACAGTAGCAGTCAGTTTGCAGACTCAAGCATTTTGATACATAAACTGGAAAAATTTGAGAGGTTTGGACTTTGTTACTTTATAACACCAACTGAAGTGCCAGCAAGCACGGTTTTGAGACATTGTGTTTTTATAACACCAACTCTGCTAAAAATTTAACATTTGAAGGCTTTTGGACATTAATTTTATTATTTTTGGGCATTCCTTCCTGAAAGACATTTTAAGATCCCCCTAGAGGGTTTTGGACTTAACAGCAGTGATATTGTTTTACTTTCTATTTCCCGGCCTGCTGGCTGAGTGCTGCCATCTGGGCTGTCTTTTTCTCATGGGAACAACTCAGCTTGACCTTGACTACCAGATAAACCTGGAATGAGTGGCGCAAAGAAAAAGGAGACTAAAGAAAAAGAACAAAGACCAAGAACGAGACAAACAACCCTAGCCTCAACTTTACAACAACGCAGATCGTCTGTGCCTATTTTGCACTCTGAGGAAGAAGCTGCCTCCTTGCCACAGGCAGGGGGAGGAGAGACAGAGGAATTACAATTGGAGGATATGGCTTCAGGATCAGCTGCTTCCATTTTAGAAAAAATCTATGAAAAATTGGAATCTTTGGATAAGAGAGTGGAATCTTTGGACAAAAAGGCTGATGAACAAACATCGAAAATAGATCAGAACACAGAATGTTTAAATAGATTAACTGGACAAGTGGCACAGAACGTTCAAACGATTGCAAAATTGGAGGAGGCCTCAGGGGAGAACAGGAAATTGGCTGAAGATACTAGCCAAAGACTTGGAAAGTTAGAAAAAGAGGTGAGACCACTCAACAAACAAGTAGGTGAACATCAGACCTATCTCTCGATGATTGAATTGAAAAATAGGGAGACCAACTTAAGGATAAGATCTGTATCCGAAGTAGAAGAAGACAACCTGGCTGAGTTTTTGACCAAAATATTTTCCAAGCATTGGAACCTTGAGGAGAAAGACTTTAAAATTACATCAGCTTTTAGACTTGGAAGACTGATAAGAAAAGACAAGCCCAGAGACTGCTTGATAACAGTGAGATCAAAGGAGGAGAGGGACAAGATTCTGGGCCTACACTACGGAAAATCACTGGACATTCTGGGTAAGAGAATTGAAATTTACAAGGATATTCCTAGACAGCTTTTGGATTTGAGATCTGAATATTTGGAACTAGCAAAACTACTGAGGAGCAACTCAATCATCTTTAGGTGGGACTTCCCTCAAGGACTATCTTTTACTTTTAGAGGGAGGAAGATTAAAATTAGAACATTGGAAGACAGAGACAAATTTCTGAACCAGTACGGAGAAGACCTTCATAAAGATTTTGAATAATTTTTATTAAGGTTTTCCAAATTAAAACAAATAAAATCCAATTCATAAACTTTTTCCAATATCCAGGACTTCCCCTCCCCACCCCCTCTTGTGTTCCAAATCTTCCAAAAAAGCAATAATATTCAACAAATTCTTATTCCCAAAATACACTCATCATCAATAACTCAATTTATCCAAATTTCCATCCCCTAAGGTCGACCTATTCCCTTCCACGAGTTCCCCCCTTTCAAATATAGTACAGATGAAAATAGAATAAAAACAAACAATAATTTTACAACCTTTGGATTCCAAATTTCCCTCCCCTCTTTCCCTGTTGCGTTCCTCCTATCCCTCCACTTCTAATGTCTTCCTGATGAACCCACATTTCACTAAACCCACATCCCTCTGGTTCTTTACCGGTCTTTTTTTTTTAAATTACAGATGTCCAATCATAGAAGGAGTCTATCAAAGGGGGCCCATTTCTTCTATCCAGATTTTTATATCCAGGAGTATAAACTCCAATTTTATATCCATAAGCTTGTCAAATCTGGATATCCCAAATGTTCCCACTCCAGTTCTGTCCAGTTCTTGTTGTTTCCTTGTTCTTGTCAATCACTCTCCTCCTTTTTACTTCCCTGTTCCCTCACAGAAATGTTCTTTTTCCAAAGGCTTCTAGTGTCTCTACAGAGGCTTGTTATTCAGGAGCAAAACATTACATCATGTTCCTTTCATTTTTCAACAGATTAATCCATTGTTTCCAGTAAAGTG
Source organism: Podarcis melisellensis (assembly GCF_964234715.1). Classification (NCBI taxonomy): domain Eukaryota; kingdom Metazoa; phylum Chordata; class Lepidosauria; order Squamata; family Lacertidae; genus Podarcis; species Podarcis melisellensis. Next base: position 45,750,162 of record NC_138531.1, read on the forward strand.
TAGGCCTCTGTAGACAAAATAATGTTCCATTTCTGCAGTTTCCCAGGAGATTAAAAGTTCTATCCAACTGTTCAAGTTTCCCGTCGAAAACACATGCAATGTCCCTCAGCTCCTCTAGGTGGATTACAATAACAAAGTTCCCTTCCAGATCACATCCGCCAGTCCAAATAACTTGTAAATCCTTATTTGAAACAATTTATCTCCAATTTATAACAAATGTAACCGGCAAAGTCCTCATAACAAAGTCTCAATTTCATTCTTCCGTTTTGACAGCTCTTTGACAGCTGTCAAAACCTCCGTTATTCTTCTCCAGGCATTTTCACGAATCGCTCCAGGGATTCCGGGGGGGTTGCTTTTTAATACGAATTCCACTTTTCTCCTCCAGCTCAATCTTATAAATTTCCCTCGCGAAGTTGCTAGTTCGGCAAGATAAGGTTCCTCTCGATCTTAGTTATCCAGTCCTTTGTTTTGGCTCTTCTACAATTTGGGGGGGGGGGGCTGACTTCCTTTTTTCCACCTCCCCCGTTCGCTCCAAATTCTAAAAATTTATCCCTCTTTTTAGTCCATATTCCAATTACTCACGGGTTCTTCTTTTAGGTCCAAATTTTCAATAGAAGAAGTCAGCGCTCTCCGCCGGATGGCATGCGGCTGCGCTCGGCAGGGATAGCAGAGGACTCAAAGCACCACGCTCCTCCCCGGCACCCGATCCGTAGCCTTTAAAAAGGCTCCTTCACGAATCGAGAGGGCGCTGACGGTGCCAGCCGAGTCTCCATGTCCACGGCCTCCGTGGCCGTGGTTTTTAAGGGTCCCCGCATCGCCGGTGCGGTAGGACCCAGCCCCTGCCGAGCAGGCTCCCTCCGGAGCTCGGAGGGAGCCCGCCATTCGGCGATGGCGCCGACCCGGAAGTCGAGAAGACCTTCATAAAGGACTTGGATCATTGCCGGAGCCTGGAGCACCAAAGGAACCGGCACCCTTGGATCCTGAAGATAAGGTACCACCCCCTGAAAAATAACCAGATCTATACAGGATGTCTCTGCAACTTCTGAGTTGGAACATAAATGGCTGCAACATTCCGGAAAAAAGGAAGAAAATCTTTCATATATTAAAAAAGGAACAATTGGACATTATTTGCTTGCAAGAAACACATGTGACTAGGCTCCACAGAAAAGTATTGGTAAATAAAAGACTTGGCCAGGAATTTATATCTTCAGATAGAGTAAAGAAGAGAGGGGTGGTGATATATGCAAAGGAGAGCCTTTCACCTAAATTATTATTTAAAGATGAACATGGCAGAATTTTGGCAGTCGAAATACAACACCAAGGAGAAAAAATTATGCTATTAGGAATTTACGCACCAAATGAAGGGAAATCGGAATTTTATAAGAAGTTGCATGAGAGCATGCTGGAATATCTGGACTTTGACAACATCATTATGATGGGAGATATGAACGGGATTGTATCAACTAACATGGATAAGTCGCAAAGCCAAAAAGTTACTAAAGATGGCAGACTACCTAAGACCTTTTTCGAAATGACAGACAATATGGACTGGATTGACATTTGGAGAACGAGAAACCCCTTGGGAAAAGAAGGAACATTCTTCTCTGAAGCCCATCTGACATGGACAAGAATCAACCAAATATGGATTACTAGAGGTCTGGCACCTAAGGTCAGGAAAGTGGAAATCTGCCCAAAGACCTGCTCCGACCATAACGCTCTGAAAATGGATTTGACATTGTTACCAACCGGTTCCTTTCGATGGAAGATGAATGACAACTTATTCAGAGATCAGGAGATTACCAAAAAGGCCCAAAAAGTTTTGAAGGACTATTTCGAAATAAATTTGAGCACAACGGTGGAAAAAAGAACAATTTGGGAGGCAAGTAAAGCTGTGATGAGAGGGTTCTTAATACAACAGAATGCTATTAAGAAAAGGAAACAAAATGAAAAGAAAGACAAGATTTTGGAGAAAATAAAAGAATTAGAGAAGAAGTTAAGAGTAAATCCGAAGTCACAGCTGATTCTGAGAGAAATTAAACTTCACCAGGCACAATATTCTAAACTGATAAATCAGGAAATAGAATGGAAGATTAAATCAATGAAACAAAAAACGTTTGAATCGGCAAATAAATGTGGGAAACTGCTGGCTTGGCAGTTGAAGAAGAGACAAAAGTTGAATACAGTAACAAATTTGGAAATCGAAGGAAGAAATATTCAGAACCCCGTGGAAATTAGAAAATCCTTCCAGAAATATTTCAAGAAACTATATACTCAAGGGCCGCAAAATGAGGTTGAGATTGAACAATTTTTGAAGAAAAATAGTCTTAAAAAATTTACACAAGAAAATAGACTACTCCTGAATAGCCAAATAACACGACAAGAAATTGAACATGCCATTCAGAACATGAAACTGGGCAAATCTCCAGGGCCAGATGGCTTGACCTCCAAGTATTATAAGACAATGAGTGACTATTTGATTCAACCTTTGATGGAGGTCAGCAATGAAATTCTGGAGGGAAAGAAGGCGCCGGAATCGTGGAAGGAAGCTTTTATCACATTGATACCAAAATCAGAAACTGAAAAAACACAACTTAGGAACTACCGCCCCATCTCCGTATTAAATGTGGATTACAAAATATTTGCTGATGTTTTAGCAGGCAGACTTAAAAGAGTTTTAAATGAAGTAATTCATAAAGACCAGGCCGGCTTTCTCCCAGGTAGACACATGTTTGCAAACACAAGGAACATTATTGACATCTTGGAACTTTTGCAAACAGACATAAACACTAAAGCAGTGCTGATTTTTATAGACGCGGAGAAGGCCTTCGACAACATCTCTTGGAAATTCATGAAGGGAAATTTAAAAGAAATGGGAGCGGGGCGGGGTTTTGAAAATGGGATTGATGCAATATATTCAGAACAAAAAGCTAAATTGATAGTTAACAATGTGGTAATGGAAGAATTTAAAATCGAAAAAGGAACACGACAAGGCTGCCCGATTTCCCCTCTGTTATTTATTTCAGTTTTGGAGGTGCTCTTGAACTTGATCAGAGGTGACCGGTTGGTGCAGGGGATTCAGGTCGGAGCGAAACAATATAAACTTAAAGCTTTTGCAGATGACTTAGTTTTGACACTGCAGGAGCCAGAATCTAGTACGAAAAGAGTATTACAACTAATACATGATTTTGGTCAGGTGGCGGGATTTAAGCTAAATAAACAAAAAACGAAGGTGTTAGGGAAAAATATGACAGATACAGAGTCAGAACGGTTTCGGAGAGAAACAGAATTATCACTGGTGAAAAAGGTAAAGTACCTAGGGGTTAACATTACAGCCAAAAATCTGAGTCTATTTAAGGATAACTATGAAAAATGTTGGTCTGAAATTAAGAGAGACTTGGATAGCTGGGCAAAACTGAAGCTTTCTTTGTTAGGCCGAATTGCTGCTATTAAGATGAATGTATTGCCAAAGATGTTGTTTCTGTTCCAAACATTGCAAATTGTGGACAAAACGGAGTGTTTCCGGAGGTGGCAGAGAGATATTTCCAAATTTGTCTGGCAGGGCAAAAAGCCCAGAATCAAGTTTAAGATATTAACAGATGCGAAGGAAAGAGGGGGCTTTGCCCTGCCAGACTTAAGGTTGTACTATGAAGCCGCAGCTTTCTGCTGGCTAAAAGATTGGCTACTTCTCGAAGACACTGATGTGTTAGATCTGGAAGGTTATAACAATGCTTTTGGTTGGCATGCATATCTGTGGTATGATAAGGTTAAGATCAATAAGGCCTTTAAGAACCATATTGTCAGAAAAGCAGTGTTTAATGTCTGGACAAAATATAAAGACTTACTGGAAAATAAAACTCCAAGGTGGCTCTCACCTTTGGAAGCTAAGGCCTGGAAAAGACCCAATATGGAAGCCTACTGGCCAAAATATTGGGAACTGTTAGAAAAAGACGGAGATAATTGGAAATTGCAGAGTATGGAGAAAATGAAGGATAAAGTGCGAGACTGGTTACATTACGCTCAGATTAAAGAAATTTTTAAAAGTGACAAGAAGTTAGGGTTCCAGGTGGAGAAATCGAAGTTGGAAACAGAATTGTTAGAACCTAAGACTAAGGTACTTTCAAGAATGTATAACTTGCTGCTGAAATGGAATACACAAGACGAAATGGTTAAGTCGGCTATGATAAAATGGGCACAGGACATTGGGCATAACATTATGTTTGAGGATTGGGAAAGGTTGTGGACCACTGGGTTGAACTTTACTGCATGTAATGCTTTGAAAGAAAATGTAATGAAAATGATATACAGATGGCACATGACCCCAGTTAAACTTGCCAAAATATACCATTTGTCTGATAATAAATGTTGGAAATGTAAAGAAAATGAAGGAACATTCTTTCACCTCTGGTAGACCTGCCCTAAAGTGAAGGCCTTCTGGGAAATGATATTTAATGAGCTGAAAAAGGTATTTAAGTATACCTTCACCAAGAAACCAGAGGCCTTTCTTCTGGGCATTGTCGACCAGAAGGTGTTAAAGAAAGATAGAACATTTTTCATGTATGCAACAACAGCAGCAAGGATACTACTCGCTAAGAACTGGAAAACTCAAGATCTACCCACACTGGAAGAATGGCAGATGCAACTGATGGACTATATGCAATTGGCGGAGATGACTGGCAGAATCCGAGACCTGGGAGAAGAAAGGATTGAAGAAGATTGGAAGAAATTCAAGATTTATCTACAAAAACATTGTGATTTAGTGGAATGTTAAGAAGGATGCTTGGTTATAAATAATTGGCCATCACTAAAATAGATCAGAATTTGATGATAAGAGAGATTAAGAGAAACAAAATTTGTAGGAGAAATTTTTTTTTATGGTATTTAAATAAGTGGTTATAAATTTGGAAATAAGATGATAATTTGCTTGACAAAAATTTATTAATGATGCAAGTGGGAGCGGGAGACGTGAGGAAGTCTAAGGATGTTATGAAATTTTGTAAAAACAAAGCAACACTGTCTATTATTATTGTATTTCTTTTCTAAAAACTCCAATAAATATCTATTAAAAAAAAAAGAATAAAAGGCACTTTGATTCACATTCAAGCCTTTCAACAAGCTTTGTTCTTTTCCTGAAACAGACGGATAATGTGTGTGTACACACACACACACACAAAAGCTGGGAGATATATTTATATATCATCAAAACCAGGTTGAAGTTCACATCATGAAAATTGTTTCATAATATTTGAGCTGGCAATATATCACGAATCACAATGTGTGTAAGGGCTAGGTGGTATCTGGTTTTCAACAGCGCAATAACTCACCAGCTAAACACTGCAATGTTATCACCAGCTAAACCTCACAATATCACCAACTAAACATTGCAGTCTACCACCATGTCTGAAGTAAGGATGGAACTATACAGTGGCAAACAGGACAATGTCCTGGCAACTGTTACTACTTAGGGGTCTAAAATGGATAAATGACAATATTATCAATCATCACACACTCAGTTTCATCATCAGGCAAGCCAAAATGCATCCCAATAGGATTTTTGGTTTTGGGCTTGGCTACCAAATGGTGGTATTGAGGACAATCCAACGTATGGCAATGAGTCATGACTCATAGTGAATACAAATAAGCCTCATTTGGGTGCATTTTGGTTTGCCTGCTGCTGAAAGTGACCATGAGGTGATATAATCATTAATCAGTTTTAGACCCTTAAGTAGTAGCAGTTGCCAGGACATTGTCCTGTTTGCCTTTACATAGTTCCTTATTTCAGATATCGTGATATCTCCCTCAAAATACACATTTCTGAATGTGTTCTGATATGCTTTTTGACTCAGCTGTGTTGCCACTTTGTTAGGAGTGTGAAATTTGCTACAATCTGATCATATTGTGATGTTTAGCTGGTGATATATTGTAATATTGAAAACCAGTTATTACCCAGCCCTAATATACATCCCATTTCCTGACCGACTCTCAAGGAGAACAGAGCAGGCATACAAAAAAAGTAAAAAACTATAAAATATAACAGACAATGCAAAACAATAGAAGATAATAGCCAGATGTGGCTTTTTAAAACAAATGCATGGGGGGGTGGTGGCTGTTTTTCGAAACAAATGGGAGAAAGTTAAGGTGAAATGTTAATTCTCCTCATCATTATGAGTTTGCTTTTGCTTAACCTTGATAGACCTTTTCTGTTGTGATGAGCGGAGCAAATCACTTTAGCCAAACTGTCCCAAGCAATTTTCTTTCCATTTGATGGGCTGAGGCAACGTATGAATATTTTACCACATACTTCAACACACCTCCAAAGAAAAAAGCTATTTCTGCTGTAAAAATAAGTGAGAAGCGAGTTTGGGGGAAGAAGTAACTTTGTCTCTTCAAGAAAAAGGATAAAATGAGAATGGTCTGCTGCCTGAGATTAGTCTCAAGAACACCCTAGGCTTTTTGCAAGTCAGCTGGAGCAGAGATTTGTGAGGAGATAATGCATATGTAATTCCCAGTGTGTGACTATATTTGACAAGGCTAGAGGAAAGTACAGCTTGGCTGCTTCCAGGCGGGTGCCTCCTGGTGCTAATATATCATTGCTCTTCCACTGTAAGCCACAACTGAAATTGGCTTCCTACACTGCCTGGGATATTGTAACTTTCCCTATACGTTTACGTCCATCCACACCAGAGGGCATGACATAGCTTTTGAGTGGTTCATCCTATTCACCTGACTGGCTACTGGGTGTAGGTGGGTGGAATTCTGGGAGATTTTTCTTTATTAAAAAAAATCAATTACTTATCCAGCACTAAGTGCTTATCCATTTAAGTGGAATTACCTATTTCATGACATGTCAAAAAATGTAAAAACCCCTAAGTGTTTAATGTTAGTTTTAAATTAGAAATGAAGGTTGGAATTGGGGTGCAGTGAAGACACATGACACTGCATTTTTTTAATTTTAAAAAAGCATGTTACTGTTACAGCAATGTAGCACCTTTTAATTTAAGCAGTATTTTGCAAATGTGTTTTAAAAAAATTAATGCTGGAAAAGCATTTTAACACTAGTTAAAAGACTGATTTAAAACATTAAGAGGGTTGTGCGATGGTGCCCACTGAAAAGGTTATATATGGTGAATGTGTGCTGAGCTGTAACTGGGCTCACCTGCCTGATATGACACCATTGACATCAAAACCATGCCTGCTTAAAGACTAAACCTGTCGTCTTATTATGGTCTTCAAAAAAAGTTTAGTTCAGTGGACTTGGTGGCCCTGCAGCTCTTTACCAGATGATCTCCAGAAGGCTGTCTCACCTTAGTCATTCCAGAAGACTCTATAGACCTGCTTGTTTCTGGTTGCCTAAACAGAAACTACATTTTTTTGACATGCCATGTTTTGATTGTGTAACTGTTGGTATTGTGTAGGAAACTGCAGGAGTTTAACCTTGTTCTCGTGCTTTTTGTTCATATCCACATTGTGTTATGTAAGCTGCCTTGGAAAAATCTGCATTCAGAAAGGCAGTCAATGAATATTTTGTAACAAGAAATTTGTTACTTGTTAAGGTGCAGCACAAGAAGCTGCAACAAAACTTTGGAAATCTCTCTTCCTGACGATTTGCAAGCCTCTGAGCACCTTTGGGAAGGGTAATCAATGAAGTGTTTTTTAATGATAAGATGTTGCAAGAAGTTACTCCTTTGGAGCAAAAACCAAGAGGAGACATTTGTCTGTTAATTTAGAATCTGGGAATGTCAAGTTTAGGCCAAGAAAAGAGACAACTAAAAAGGAAACTGGAGACTTGTAGATCTTTGTTCCTTGACCTTTAAACTTGCAGTTCAGATTCTAATTCCACCTCTGCTTTTATCTTATAATTATACCCACAGATTGTTTTAAAAAGGAATCATTTGGAATCCTCTCAATCTGAAATCTCTTTGATGTGTTCCTAATTTGTGCCTCTTATCTCTTTCTATTTTTCAATGTCCAAGGAAATGAGTATTGTGTAGTTGGTGGAATGCTATTACAATCCACTCAGCCTTGCAGTTTCCTGTTCAAAAATTCAATTCATCACACTGAGTTAAAGGATGCTTCCGAATGGGAGCTTAATATTGTAAATGGGTCATTGAAAATGGTTTTAATGGGGACGGGGATCTGGCAGGCCTTCAAAGAGTGCGGGAACAGCCAGGTACACTTGCCCCGGGCCTTAGAGGGCTAAGCTGGCCAGGGACTGGCTGCGTTTTTGTTTTATTCCAACAAGACTCCCATCCTGGGCCTCAAACAAGTTCTGTACAGGCCTGGGATGGTACTTTTGTGACAACTGCATCACTTGAACATGCTTGCATGAGGACCACCAACTGCCACAATAAACACTCTTCTGGTTTGCTCGAAATTGATTAACTTTAATACTAAGTTTTATCATTTGTTTTCCTAATACCATTACTATAAAGCTCACCTTTTCCAAGGGGTAAAATATCTTAATGCATGCCCATTACATTTTATGGTAAGTCATTAGACTTGGTAACAGAAAAAGTGCAGCCAAAGGAACCAGAAACCAAACACTACATTAAAGTAACATTTTATTGAAAATTGGATTCTTTATCCTGTTCTCAAGGCTAAGAGCAGTACTTACTAATTCTCTCAAGAAATGACCCCTCATATCACTGATGTGCTCATTATTTAGTTAGCCTTTAACATGATGAATCTGAAGTCTGATATTTTCCTAGTTAAAATGAAATGCATTTTTGAAGCTTCAATAATACATTACAATTCAATTTTATAGTTTGCTATACAGAGAGATGTTGTTTATTTGTGTAGTGAATGAGGAATACTTTTATAAAGGGAAGTTTTCCTTCTGCACATAACTGTGGCCTTATGGGAAGTCTTGCTATGGGAAGTCTTGCTTCTCTCCTCTTGCATTCTGGGAAGTCTCGCTTATAATCTTCTCTCTGTTTCTGCACACACTGTACGAACCTGTTCCAAACACCAAGACATTCCCTCCTTGCTCAGTTCATCTTAAGTTCATGATGACCTGTTCTCAGTGCATAGCTGACCACATCTACGGAACTCGATTGTTATATGTTATGATCAATCATTAGTAATTGTTTTATGCTATATTAATCTTTAGTTACAAATTAATTAGGAGGCTTCATGCCTGTCTAGTCCCAACCTCGTTTCCCAGCCTTTAATCCACCGGTGATTAATGTTCACGTGTAATTCCCACCCCTCACATGTAATTCCCGCCTTGCATTTGCATTAACCAATAGGCAATGAGTTTCTTTGTGTTTGTATCAACCAATCAACCACAAGTACACCTGTGGCAATGTCTGTAATATTCAATAAAAGAGAGTTCCCGGGACTTCCCCGGCAGACGCCTCTCACATGACACCTACTACTCGTCTCCCGTGATTTTCATTCCTACATCTGGTGACCCCGACGTGCCAGATCCCTTACGCAGCCAAGCCCCTGTACTTCACTCGACTGGAAAAGTCTCAGCGCGCTACTTCGTGAGTATGGGGGGCGATTTGACAAAGTTGCAGAAAGAACATGCCAGGGAATTGTTTTCTCTAGTTAGACAGCGAGTTGTGGGTGTTAATGTTTCCTTAAAAGAAATTGAACAGCTCCTTGGTGAGATTGCTTGCCAATGTCCCTCCTACCCCGAAAGGGGGTCCCTTGAGGTGGGGACTTGGCAAAAGATCGGGAAGATCCTTTTTGCAGAACCGAGGGCTTCAATTCATTGTCTGCTCACCTGGCAGAAATGTGCAGCTGCCGTTGCTAAATTAGGATCCCAGGCGTCTCCTTCGGCTCCTGCCCTTCTGGCTGTTGCAGACAATCCCCCCTCCTTATCCTAAGCTTTTGCCTCCATTGCAGCCTTGCCAACCCCTCCCTACACCTCAGCCCACAAACCCATCCACCCCTCCCCTTCCTCCTTTGCCTGCTTTGCCTGCCACAACCCCTGCGTGCTCTCCTACAGGAGCTGTGCGCACCTCACTTTCCCTGGCTAGGCAGAAAGGAATTCTGTCCTTAGAGGAGGAATCTGTGTGGGCTGGGGAATTGCCTTCTGCTTTCCCTATTAGCTCTTTTGTTAATATTAAACAACAACATTCAGAGCCCTACCATCAATTTATAGATAGATTGAAAGAAGCAGTCACCAGGCAGGTTGATAATACTACAGCCCAGAATGAACTGATGAAAAAATTGGCTTTTGAAAATGCAAACACTGACTGTAAGAAGGCTTTGCAGTCAATCATTAACCGTCCTAAGTACGATCTGAGCCATGCCATGTACTTGCTTGCCGGAGCCAATCCAAATTTGGCAGCCAACCAAAGTGAATTTAAGCATAGCGCAGTAGCTCTGTCCCGTTGGATGCCCTTACTGTGTTTACTAATGGAGCCCCCTCCAGGGGGGTCGTTGCATGGCTACAAAATGATAAATGGCACAGCCTCTACATTCTTTCACAGAAGTTTGCCCAGCATTCTGAGCTGGCAGCTGCTGTTAAAGTTTTGCATCATTTCTCCACGCAGCCAATTCCATGACCCCATACGTGGCTTCCTTTAATGTTACTTGTGCCCGTATGGTGAGCTGCACAAAAACCAACAGTGTAAAAATGGGCAAGGATAACTTCAATTGTTCTGATTATGTAAATATTTCATATATATATGCCTGAAGGCTGGTTCTGGTCGTGTCCAGGCTTCACGTTTAATTACATTCCTGCAAACATCAGTCATGGCACGCCCTGCTGCTTAAGCCGTATGTCTATTATTTTACCAAAAAAGCATCATTTGTCCCGCTCTCGATATTGACGCCCTGTGCAATTGACTAATGATTATAACGATTCTCTCTCTCTCCCTAGCAGATCTGAATATATTTCTTTAGCTGTCTCTCTTTTAGGAGTCCCTGGATTGGCTGTACGAAATAGCAGGAATATTAACTCTTTAGCTTGCTCCGCAGCAAAAGCCTTGAATTCTACTTCACAAGCTCTTCACCTTTTGAATAAAGAACAGAGTGAATTGCGTCACGGACTCTTATAGAACCGCTGCTATCGATTATCTATTGATGCTCCATCACTACGGATGCGAACAAGTGGAAAACATGTGCTGCTTTAATATCACTGACAATTCTAAGGCTATTCAAAAACAAATCTCTCATTTGCAAAATCTCACACATCACATCAAACAGGATGTTGGTTTTTCTGCTTTCTGGGATTCTTTCACCCAGTGGCTTACCGCTTGGCTGCCAAACCTTACTTGGCTTCGTAGTCTCTTTCAATATGCTATTGTCATAATTTGTATATTAATTCTATTATGCTGCTTCCTCCAATGCATTCCTGGCCTCATAAGTCTTTTCTCTCGGCTTCTCTCTCCCCCTCAGCCACCCAATAAAATCCTCGCCGCTTATTTTGCGAAATGGCAACACCAACAGTAAACCAAAGGGGAGATATGGGCAGATTTATTTCGAGCATGCGTTGGCAAACCACGTATCTCGTAGTATTTTTTGTCCCATCCTCCCTGGCGAATTTATTTTGGGCATTCGCTGGCACACCACTAATCCCGAAATATTTTTGCCTTATTTACCCAGAACGCCTCGCAAAAAAGAAAAGAAAGGGGGAGATAAAGGGAAGTTTTCCTTCTGCACATAACTGTGGCCTTATGGGAAGTCTTGCTATGGGAAGTCTTGCTTCTCTCCTCTTGCATTCTGGGAAGTCTCGCTTATAATCTTCTCTCTGTTTCTGCACACACTGTACGAACCTGTTCCAAACACCAAGACATTCCCTCCTTGCTCAGTTCATCTTAAGTTCATGATGACCTGTTCTCAGTGCATAGCTGACCACATCTACGGAACTCGATTGTTATATGTTATGATCAATCATTAGTAATTGTTTTATGCTATATTAATCTTTAGTTACAAATTAATTAGGAGGCTTCATGCCTGTCTAGTCCCAACCTCGTTTCCCAGCCTTTAATCCACCGGTGATTAATGTTCACGTGTAATTCCCACCCCTCACATGTAATTCCCGCCTTGCATTTGCATTAACCAATAGGCAATGAGTTTCTTTGTGTTTGTATCAACCAATCAACCACAAGTACACCTGTGGCAATGTCTGTAATATTCAATAAAAGAGAGTTCCCGGGACTTCCCCGGCAGACGCCTCTCACATGACACCTACTACTCGTCTCCCGTGATTTTCATTCCTACACTTTTATATCAGCAGCTTCCATGTCAGAGCTTGAATCAAGAAATAGCTTTTTGGAGATGTTGGATGCTGGCTTATACCAGTTCTGATTATTGGTCCATCTTGCTCTAAGAGATGCAGTGGTCCTTCCCCATCCTGCGTTTGTGTGTCTTTCCTCACCCTGTGAATTGTGTGTGATGTGCCAAACATTGAACCTGAACCTTTTGCATGCATCTCTGAGCCACAACATTTCCACTACAAGCTTTAAAGAGGAATGTTTGGTGTGTCATATAATCTGTACATTGTATGGAGTATAAGTCAAAGGTTTGTCTTGGAAGGAAAATGCATGTGTTGAGGGCACAGAGAAGGAGCCCTTAAAGCTCAGAATCATAACAGCAGCAATGCAAATGCGAAGGCTAGGAGATAATTGACTCATTTCCTCCAGTCTTGACTTCAGTAACTCGGTTTGCACTTCAGCTTTCCCACTCCCCATTGTTCTCCAGCTGACTATTTGAATTTAGCACATCCATTTTCTTTGCTATTTTTCAATTGCACCTGTGGGAGACAGTCTTTTCTGTTTCATCCTTTATTTCTTTTACTGTTCATTCACCTAGCCTTGATTTGGGAGTACTATGTGAATTAAGGAATGCCAGAAGTAGCCTTCAGTCTTGCTTTAGGGTGTTCTCTTTTGCTACCGATAACTCAAAACACAAGGTAGCAGTGAAGAACCCATTTTGATTTTTGGTTGAACCTCAATTTTTTTTTTTAAAAAAGGAGGCAAAATATTTACTCCCAACACTTTGATGCTGGTCCTTAACAGAGACTGTTCAATGTCACTCACTGCCATTGTTTCCCCAATCTGTTTTTTCAGCACCAATGCTTTCTTTAGATTATTGTGTAGGGTTTTTCCCCCTACCCCATCAAGCCAGACATCACACTATGACTGGATGGCTACAGGTTTGGCTGCATGGCAGTGTCTCACAGAGCAAATGGAGTGAATTCAAAGGAAAGGCAACACTTCTTGCATCAGTCACTTGGATGACCCTAGGCAGCTAGATCACTGATTGCCCTCACTCTTCCTAGGTTGCAGTAAAGCCCCCAGATTGAAAATTCCCATGGCTCCCATTTCTCATCCAAAGTCTCATGCACACTATAGGTAAGGAGAACTAAACCAACCCCATACCCAACACCAGGGGTGGCCACCCTGGTCCCTACAGCCCACTAGTGGGCGTTTCAGGATTCTAGGTGGGCAGTAGGGGTTTCTACGGCACAAGCTGAATCCTCCTTCCATCGAGCACTGGTAGGTGGTAGGGAAATTTTATCATCGAGAAAGATGCATCAGTGGGCGGTAGGTTGACTACCCCTGCCCTACACAGACCCATCCTACTCACCCAGCTCCAAAGGTAAGGTGAAGTTTAAGATAGGGTGAGCAGGATATGCATTGAGCACTAGTTCAGCAGTCTTTCACTATTGCAACACACATTGGATGCCCTTGGTGTTTTTCTAACTTTGGTTGTCTGGTTGAGACTTGGGACTCGGCTACATTAGTCAAAGTGTTTTGAATACGTTATAAACATGCAACATGAGATGGTGCTGTAGAGCAGAAAACTTTTCTATGCAATTTTATAGCGTCCCCCCCCCTTTCGTTATAACGATTTAATTTCTGGCTTATTTATAGCGGGTTTTTCCCTTTGTATAGATCCACCCTTGACTTCTTGTCCCAGGAAAACTGTTTGCCCTTTCTGCAGGCAATCTGCTCAGGGAGATATGTGGGGCTTGTGTTCTGGTGTGTCTTCTCCTTCCTTCCCTTTGTCTGTATCCTGTTCATGAAAGAGTGTTTGTGAGTAGCTTAATGGGATCTAACCTCCTGTCTGGATGAATGTGTGGGGACTTGGCAAAAATGGGTTCATTTTCACTAGGGCTGATGGAGTGTGGCATGCTGCAACATCATTTTGTGTGTGTGTGTGTGTGTGTGTGTGTGTGTGTGTAGTGATCTGGAGGGCATGCTAGGGTATGTCACATCATCATGAGTTCATTGGCTGCCTCTGTGGGGTGACATTTGGATACTGGTGTCAGCACAGTGCATGGCCGGTGTTTCCAGGGACACCTTTGCCATTTTTACACATTTCTTGTATTTTCTGGTTACATACAGCTGTGGTATAATCTGTTCTCTGGTTTATCAAAAGTTTTATTCCTCGATAAGAAACGCCTCCTTCTCAGGGTAATGTTTTCTTCAGAATGTTGGTGTGTGCGGGGTTTTGAGGGGTTAATGTGGCCAAGGGTGGTGCGTGTGTGTTTCTATCCAGTAAACACTTATCCAACACTCTGCAGCCTCCCTGACTACCCATGCTTCCTAATTTGAAAAATCCCCATGAGGTGAGTTAACTCATGGTGCCCTTCCTCGAGCTTTAATTGATGAGCAGGCACCTGGGGAAGCTGCAGATGCAGACCACCGGTGATATGATTTGTTGAATGAAAGATAGGAGAGTCACAATCACTCCTCAGCTGGCTCAAAAGTAAAGTAAGGGCATCAAAAACTCCATGAAAACCCCACTGCAATTTTTATCTCACATTTGATGATTTTCAAGTGCAATTTCTTTTCTCATTTACTGATGGAGAATGATTGGGTGGGGGTGGGAGGTGGGAATGCAGGAGAAATTTGCAGCACCACACAAGTGCTTCCCTATCCTCCTTCCTGGACTGAGGCTATTCCACCTGCATAGTGACAGCAAATCTTTGGTCCCAGTATAGAATTGATCTGTCCATCCATTAACTGATTAATTGGTGTACTTAGTCATTTAGTTCATTAATTGAAGATCTCAAACATGGATTTTTAATCAGAGCTGAATGTAAATGAATTTTAACAGTATTATGCTTTGTAATCTGTTCATGGTGCCATATCTTGATTATCACTCTGTATCTTTGCTAGAGCCCAGAAGCTGTACTTACTTGTTGCAATAAATTTGCTGTTGCATAGTATCCATGATGGATTTTTTAGGGGAACAGCTTGCTACTATCCTCTGTGAGCAGGTGTTCAGCAGTCTATATTTGTTTACAACATTCCATTTTAAATAGTTTTTGTCAGGCAGTTCCTTGCACTCAACCGCATAAAATTCAGAATATAACGACAACTTGTCATTCAAGGAGATGAATTTGTAATAACATCCTGGGATTACAAAATGAAAAGAATACATTGTGGCATTGTATGATGAATCTATCTATTTAAAAGTAGAATCCTCTCTAAATATATTTGGTAAGACTTTCTAAATATATTTTGGAAAAGTTGTCAGAATGGGGCTGAGAACTTACCTGAGAGTAACTCCATGGGACTTGTTTTTGAGTAGTCATGCATAGGAGTGCACTGCAAGGATTGCAAAAAAAGGACACTGGCTATTATTATAAAGTAAGAATATTTGTAGAACACCTTTTAAAAAACAACCAACTGATAATGAAATACACAATAAAACATCAGAGGAAAAATGTGACTTCTGTCCAAATAGTAAACATGATTAGGAGCAAATCATAATTTTATAAACCTGAACTTTCCACAGAATATAGTTCATTTTCTTTAGAATGGTAATTCCCATCCAGATAAATAGCCTTAAATAATGTACTTCTCGCAGGCCATTGTTTCTGTCCCAGCCATTTCCCCCCCTTTCACTTTCCACCCAACAGCCGAATAGTTATGATGCCATGTCACTATGCTACCCTGCTTCCCCCCCATACTCTCCAACATTTCGCCAATGAAAATTGGGATGCCCCATTCCATAATGATTTTACTATTTAAACCCCACACATCCTACTGGGTTGCCTGAACCACTCAAGGTTCTCTAAATCAGGGACATCCCTGGAAAATAGTGGTAATTGGAGGGTCTGATTTCCCCACCCTTGCTGCTGCTGCTGCTGCTTGCTCACATTGGTGACGGCAGCAGCACAGTTACTGCTCTTCTGTCTCCTTTGCCAGCACTGAGAAATCCAGCTCCTTCTCCCTCCCTTGCACTTCACAGCTCCTGGACAGAAGGAGGGCAAGACCCATTTTGCCCCCGCTACTCAGTTGCCTATGTTGACACCCACACCCAAACACCCACCCACACCCTCCTCACTGTTTGTTGGTGTGCTCTGTTTGGGCTCCCTCCATTTTCATGCAAACACCCATCCCTGAACAAAACAAAACCTTAACAGGCTCGGCCAGTGGCAAAGCTTCCCCTTGATCTGCCTGACACAAGTGAAGCCTCCGTAGCCAGGCCAAACAACAAGATAGATATATTCCCTTTATATATGTGCATATATATATATGGTAACCATTGGTTGGTTGGAGAACTGCATGCTGAAATTTGTATACTTTTGATTTTCAAAGGGTGGAAGTCATTCACTTCTCATGCTTCACAAAATGTGAAATTGATGAACTCACCAGTTTCTCCTTCATCTTTGCCACTCTGAGCCATTATCTTTGTAGAAGAAACAGATATTTCATAACCCTTCCCACACTAGAAATACAATTATAAATTCAAATAGGCTGCAAATGTCACAGGGCAAATAGATTGTTAGGTTTTGCCAGTGACCAATGGGCATTCCATTAAGTCCATGTGCTTTATAATTGCTACAATGAGCTATAGCTGCAGAGAACACAAATTCCAGTCCTAATATTAAATTTGTTGAGGTGGGAGAAAACATTTACGGCATCTGTGTGGTAGTTTTAGGCTTGCAGTACACAATAGTAACATGCAGCACTCAAAACTAGGACAAGCCTGGTTTACAATATGTAGTGAGAAAAGACATAGAAAAGTCTCATTGGAGCTGGCCCTACTATTAGACAATGTGAGCAGCTGCTTCAGGCAGCAGGTGCTGGGAGGTAGGAAGCAGTACAAGTTGTATGCACTATGTAGTCTGCCCTGCACCCCTTTAAGCTAGCCTGCTGTCCTTGGGTACAGGAGAAGATGCTGTCCTATACTATTGCCATGGTTGAAGTAACATTCAACTGCCCATCCAGTTCTCTTCTGTATGTGTAATGGGGTGACACAGTCTTGTCATTTGCTTCCAGCAGTAAAATGTCTTCACCCAGTCCTGACTGGATCATACCTATTTTCCACCAGGTCCAGCATCATATTTTCATCAGTGGCCAGCCAGATGACACACAAAACACACAAACCTGATATGAAGGTAACAGTCCTCCTGTGTAGACCTTAAAATCTGTGGCTTGTTATATATATATATATATATATATAGATATCCTTCCTCTTCTGAACACAAAGGCTAGTAGATGAAGTCTTGTGCTGATGGCAGAGAAATCAGAATTTCATGCATGATTTGAAAAATCATGTACTAAACTTGAATTTGCATCTGTGGTCCACAAGTTATTTGTCAAGTGGACAGCAGAATGTCACGTATATGGTGCAGAATCAACAAATGCAACCAATGGCATTTGGCATAGAAGTGGCTCATTTTTCATGCAAGACATCAGTACTAACAAAACTATCACCGCATAAGCAAAGCTGATGCTATTAATAACCTTCCTGCCTAATAGAACACACACATCATACTCCATTGAATTCACAGTGAGGCAAGATGACGACGATTAAAGAAAATCATCCCTTGGCACTGACTTGTTAAATAACTAATAGGGCTGTCCCCTTCTAGCACCAAACACAGGTAATCTTCCTCAGTGATCTGAAATAAACAGAGTTCCTTGTTCCTTTCCTATTCAAACTCACTTAAATTGCAGAGTATGGAAAGAGAGAAACACCTTAATTTTTTTCATTTCGGTTGGTCTGTATCTTAGACTGCCAATCTGTACACAAGACTGGCGATACAGCAGCCTGCTGGAGAGAGCTGTCCCCCCACAACCCAAGGTGGCTGTATGGATAGGCCTTGGATCAGGTAAGTTTATTTTGATTTGCCTGAGAAACTGCAGACTCTGATCAGCTGAAGGTTCTAGCTAGTGAAGACGGGGCAGTTAAAATGCCAGTTGAGAAAATCAATTGATGGAGATGTGAGATGAAGACCAGAGAAAGCAGAGTTGGTGGATAGCTGAGGCCTTATTAAACTATTTCCCCCGATGGTGTCTTTGCTGCTAAAGATTGAAAGAAGGGAACTAGGGTTTGAGGTTAAGAGGCTGTCGTGTGTAAAGGTCTTAAAAGAAGGTTGCATAAGCAGATTTTTTAAATCGGCTATGCTAGCCAAGCAGCCACAAGTACAACAGGAGAAGCTTTCATGCCACAGAAAGATGGTACCCAGGGGCTTTACTGAAGTGTGAGGGAATTTGGCTGGGATGGAGGTTTAGGGAATTCGGCCTGAAGTAAAATCCTCTTAGAAGTTGGTGCCAGCAGCAGTGTCTCTTGAACTGTAATCAAGCACATTTAAGACCCTAAAGTAAATACCAGTGTTCCCTTAGTGTAGAAAGTACCCCTATAATAAGCCACCTTAGTTAATAGTTCATTCTGCTCACTGGTGGTGGCCATCTCACTTCTAAACCTATTACATCAAGCCACTAAGAGGTTTCAAAAGCTTTCTGTGGGAATGGGTGGCAGCAGAAAAAGGAGCTCCAAACTGTTCTGGCAGGAAATCCCATGCACCCTGAAATGTAAAAATTAAGTGATCAGCCAAGATGACAGAGGGATTTGCCTCTGTCATACCCTGTGAGCAAATTAGCAAATGCTGTCATTTAAACACTAACCAACTTTCTAAAAAACAGGAGCCCCAGATGGGATATGCCTCATAGAAAAAGGAAAAACAAACCTCGGCCACTCAAGTCATGGATTTCCTACAAACTCACCCGCTCCCTTGGGCCTACAGAGAACACAATGGCATCTGGAGCTATGGGTGGGAACACTGGAAAGGACAGGTCTGACAAGCAGAAGCAAGTAGAAGAAATAATAATATCTGAGCTTGTGGTCCAGATCCACAAAGAACTATCTAAGGCTCTTCTTCCATTGAGGGAAGATATTGCTAACTTAAACAAAATGGTAGCAGAAATGAAGGCCTACACCCACCCACCCATTTATCCTTTGCTGTAGGGTTTGGTCTGTTTGTCCAATACAGAGCGCGGAAGGGCACTGCTGGCATTTGATGGCATACATAATGTTAGAAGATGAGCAATTAAATAGGCCTGAGATGGAATGTTTAATGCTGTTGGGTCTAGTGATGGTATGTGGCAACAAAGTTGGCATCTGAGTTTATTGCAGGCTCTAGTACCAGTGTCCATGTTAAGTCTGGTTGCTGTATTATTGTGGGTGAGGAGTTCTTTAAGATTAGGTGGCTGGCTGTAGGTAATGAATGGACATAAATCTGACATCAGGAATCACAATACAGAGAAGTTAGTAGGAGAACACTTCAATCTCCCAGGACGTTAAATACAGGATCTCAAAGCAGCTGTCCTATTACAAAAGAATTTCAGAAATAGACTTGAAAGAGAAGTTGTTGAATTACAACTTATTACTAAACTGAAAACCATGGAGAGGCCTGGTCTGAATAGAGATAGTGGATTCTTGTCTCATTACATATGCTAAAGCTATTTTTGGTCATCTGCACACTATCCCTTGCTTTTTCCTGTAGGACGAATTGCAGTTGTTAACAGTCAACAGGTTTACCATACCCATTGAGTCAATCACCCATCTCCTCCTACTCTTCTGAGAAAAACCCCACCCCACCCTCTCACTATATATAAGGACCATACCCTTTCAGTGTATCTGAAGTATGCATGCACACGAAAGCTTATATCAAGAACAAACTTAGTTGGTCTCTAAGGAGCTACTGGACAATTTTTTATTTGACTGCGTCAGACCAACACGGCTACTGTGATGGGATGATGAGCTGCTTGTGCGTAAAATGCAAGTCCCTCAGAGTTTGATCAGGTTTTCAAACCTCTGCCTGTGACGGAGCCCCTCCGGCATGGCTGCGTCAATCGCTAGTAGAATCTGAAAGTGGTTGCTTTCGGAATCGTTTCCAACATAAAAGCTCTTTAACGGAAACACGTCTTCTGGACTCTCGGCGTGACAGTTTCCGGCGAGGAGTGGGTGTCCCTATAGGAGGTCCTGAGACCTCCCCACTGTTTTCGCTGGAAGCGTCTCTGAGCCATCCCTCCGACTCACTTTCCCTTGGAGTTCTTGCTCGCCCTCTACTGGTTCCCTCTTCCGCTGCTACTTCTCTCTCAACCTCAATGAGCCTTTGCACCTCTGGTTCTTCCGATGGCAGTTCCCTGACATCCACCTCCCCTCCAGGGCCCCCTTCACCCCCTCCCGCCTCCTCCCCTACGGGCGGTGAGGAGGTAAAACCCCTGAAAGAACCTCCCTCATCTTCCGAAGTCTCGAACACTTCCCTCCACTTGTTGCTGTGTCTCTCGGTACTCTTCGTCATCAGAGTCCACTCCCTCTTCCAACTCCGACTCCGCGAACCCTTCCAGTTCCTCTTCCTCGTCGGTGGTGCCGAAATACTCCCTCCTAAACCTTGCTACCGGCTGAGGTTTCCTCGGGAATCTTTGGTGGAACGTTTCTATTAAAACCTCGTCATTGACTTCCTCTGCAGTCACCCAGGTGTTTTCTGACTCCGGTTCCCCTTCCCACGCCACCAAATACTCCACCTGATTTCCCTTCCACCTGGAATCGAGGATTTCCGCTACATGGTTGCGGCGTTCCCTCTCTTCCAAGGCTGGTCCCCTGACGTGCTCCCCTTCACGTCCCCCCCTGTATGGTGACAGTAACGACCTGTGGAACACTGGGTGCAATTTCATGTGGTTGGGTAACCGGAGTTTGAAAGCCACCGGGTTGACCTGCTGTATGACCTCAAAGGGTCCCAATCTTCTGGGCCTCAATTTCTTACAACCCCCTTTGAACGGCAACCCTTGGGTTGACAGCCACACTTGATTCCCCACCCTTATGGTTTCACCTTCCCTTCTGTTCTTGTCTGCCTGCTTCTTATATTGTGCCTTGGCCCTTTCTAAGTTGAGCTGGAGCTGATGATGGATCGCTTCCATCTCTTCTACAAAATGTTCAGCCGCTGGGACGCTCCATCTCTCCCCTCCTTCCCCTGGAAATGCCCTGGGGTGACACCCGTAATTAGCCAAAAAGGGGCTCATCCCTGTGGACACATTCTCCGCATTATTGTAGGCAAATTCTGCCAGCACCAACTTTTCGACCCAATCGTTCTCTCTGTCATTGACATAACACCTCAGATATTGTTGAAGAATGCCATTTGCTCTTTCCGCCTGCCCGTTGGTTTCAGGGTGCCGGGCAGTTGAAAAATTGACTTCCACGTGCAGCAAGCTCATGAGCTTCCTCCAGAACCTGGAAGTAAATTGTTTGCCGCGGTCTGAGATCACCCTCAAGGGAGCCCCGTGCAACCTAAAGATGTGTTCTACAAACAACTTCGCTGTTTCTTCCGCTGTGACTGCATGTGAGCATGCTACAAAGTGGCACATCTTAGTTAACAGGTCTACTACTACCATGATGGCTGTTTTCCCCTTGGACTTCGGCAGATCCGTCATAAAATCTATTGATACCGCTTCCCAAGGCCGTTCTGGTGTGGGTAATGGTTCTAATAACCCTGCCGGCGCCCTTCTTTCCCCTTTGGCTCGCTGACATTGGTCACACCCTCTTACATACTCCCTTACATCTTCCCTCACCTTGGGCCACCAAAATTCCCTGGTAACCAACCACATGGTCTTGTGTTGCCCAAAATGTCCCGCCGTGGGGCTATCGTGCAACTGCTTGAGTGCTCTCCCCCTCAATTCACCTTCGGGTATATACAGTGCCCCTTTGTAATACAATGCCCCATTTCTTTCCTCAAAACCTCCGGGGCTCTCGCCCTCCCCCCTGAGACCTCTGAGCTTATCCTGGGCATATTCATCATTTTCCGTTTCCTCTACCAGTTCTCGTTGCCCCACCAGCGCCGCCCCACACACCCAGCGGTCCTCAGGGATGACATGTCTCTCTTCGATCGCCCCCTCCCCCTCCCAATACTCTGGTTTGCGTGAGAGCGCGTCCGCCCTGACGTTTTCTGGGCCTGGCACATAACAAATTTCAAAGTGGAATTTGGAGAATTCCTGTGCCCATCTCACTTGTCGTTGGTTGAGCACTCGAGCGGTTCTCCAATACTCTAAATTCTTGTGGTCGGTGCACACTTGCACCTTGTGTTGTGCCCCAATTAATAAATGTCTCCACCTCCGGAACGCTTCGTGAATGGCAAGTAGTTCTCTGTCATACACCGTGTAGTTCCTCTCGGATTTATTCAGCTTCCGCGAGAAGAAGGCACACGGTCTCCACTCCGACGTACGCCTCCCCGGTTGAAGAAGTACCGCCCCTACCGCCCGGTCGGATGCATCGGTTTCCACTCTCATGGGTTTTCGTAAATCCACATGCAGAAGTTGTTCTTCCGAGGCGAAAGCCCTTTTCAGTTCTTCAAATGCTCGCTCCGCCTCTGCCGTCCAAACAAATTTCTTCTTGCTGCTGAGGCAGTCGGTGATGGGCGCCGTCAAGTGGGCAAAGTTCTTGATGAACTTCCGATAAAAGTTCCCAAACCCCAAGAATCTTTGCACATCCTTCTTGGTCTTCGGTGTCTTCCATTCCAGTACCGCTTGGACCTTGCCTGGATCCATGGCCAATCCCTTGTCTGACAAGCGGTACCCCAGGAATTCCACCTCCTTGGTATGAAACTGGCACTTCTCCAGTTTCACCCACAGCTGGTTGGCTTGCAGCCTGCCCAACACTTCTTGAACGTCCCTCACATGCTGCTCCTCATCTTCCGAATACACCAACACGTCGTCTAAAAAGGCCACACAATTCTTGTAGAGCAAAGGTCCCAGAACGTGGTTAATAAAAGCTTGAAAGCACGCGGAGCCTCCTTGTAGACCGAAGGGCATAACGAGGTATTCAAAGGCTCCCAAAGGGGTGAACATGGTGGTCTTCCATTCATCCCCCTTCCTTATGCGTATCAGATTGTATGCCCCCCGCAGGTCCAGCTTTGTAAAAATCTTTCCCTTCCTTACCCTGGTCAAAATGTCATCAATTCGGGGCATAGGGAAAGCCAGGGGTTCCGAAACTGCATTCAGGGCCCTAAAGTCACACACAAGTCTCGGCTTATCTGTGTTTTTTTTGTCCACAAAAAACACTGGGCTGCCCCCCACCGCTCGGGACTCTCTGATGAAACCTCGCTTCAGGTTTTTGTCAATGAACTCCCTCAGCTCCTGCATCTCCCTGTCTGACATGGCGTACAGCTTGCCCACTGGGAGTTGGGCCCCAGGGAGTAGGTTGATTTGACAGTCAAAGGGTCTATGCGGTGGCAGTTTGTCTGCTTCCCTTTCGCTGAATACGTTGCTCAGATCTGCGTATTGCGGGGGCACCTTCCCTTTGTCCATTACTTCCATCCCGGCTAGGGTGACTCTGGCTCCTCCCGGAACCTTCCCCTCCTTGCAGTGTTCTAGGCAATGCGCTGACCCAAAGGAGACCACCCTCTGATGCCAGCCCACTAGCGGATCGTGTAGCGCCAGCCAGCTCATCCCCAAAATGATGGGAGCTCCTCCCAAGGTGGCCACATTAAACGCTATCCGTTCGGTGTGCCTTGCCACCCTCATTATCATCGGGACAGTCTGTTGGCTAACTTCTCCCCCCAACAGCTCTCTGCCGTCAATCGTAGTCACCTGCAAGGGGTTACTTAAAGGGATGGTCTGTATCTGGTGCTCAGCTGCAAACTCCTTACTCATGAAATTACAGGAGCTGCCTGAATCCAAAAGCGCCTTGATTTTTAGTGGGTGTCCGTTTAGCAGTTCTAGTAACACCTCTATCACTAAAGCAGGTCTGGGAGGTTCCGGCGTGGGCACTTTCACTGCTCTTTGGCCTGGCTGCTGTGCCCCGACGGTGGCAGCCAGGCGTTGGCTTTTACTTGCTCCTTGCTTTCCTCTTCCTTTTCCCCAACAGCTCCTGCCATCCCTTGCCATTCCTTTCTTTGTGGGCAGACTCTGGCAAAGTGCCCTGGCTGTTGGCAGAGATAACATCTCTTGGCGCTCTTTCCCTCCTTCTTCCGCCCTTCACTGGGATTTGAAACTGCGCGCGCCCGCGCTGTTCCAACTTCCATCGGCTCTGCCGGCGGGAAAGGTGGCTCTGGAATGTCTGGAATGCGGAGCTCCCTCCAACGGTCTCCTTTC
Organism: Podarcis melisellensis; assembly: GCF_964234715.1. Taxonomy (NCBI): domain Eukaryota; kingdom Metazoa; phylum Chordata; class Lepidosauria; order Squamata; family Lacertidae; genus Podarcis; species Podarcis melisellensis. The sequence continues at coordinate 45,774,446 of NC_138531.1, forward strand.
CCTTCCCGCTTTTCCAAAGCCCTCGCCTCCTGGCGCGCTCCTATGGACAGCGCAGATTTGGTCAGCTGATCCATAGACTCCGCCCTGGGCCCCCGGGAAAGTTCATCTTTGACGGCCGAAGAAAGCCCCTCTTCGAAAAGCATCTGGATGGGTTCCGCCGATAGGTCCCACCCCAATTTATGAATCAGCATAGTAAACTCAGTCCAGTACTCACGGACAGATCGGCTTCCCTGCTGGCAAGCCATTAACTGCCTTCGCACCACCCCCTGCTCAATGTCGCTGGAAAACATCAGGTCCATGGCACGAAAAAACTTCCTCGTGTCCTTTAGGATCTCATTATTCGCTGCCATCAGGGGTCTAACCCAGTCCTTCGCCCCCGATTCGAGATGGCCAATTACAAAAGCCACTCGCGATTCCTCGTCGGGGAAGTCATCAAACTGCAGGTTGAGAGCGTATTGCATCTCTGTTCTAAAGGCATGATAGTTCCTGGGATCCCCCCGAATTTCTGCACCAATCCTGGCACCTTTCTGGCGAGCGGGGTGGTTTTCTCCTTTCCCTTTTCTGCATCCTGAGCCCTCCTCTCCTCAAGCCTCGCCGTTTGTAGCGCCAGCTGGATCTCCAACGCCCTGTACCTTTCTTCCAGGCTTGGACCCCCTCCAGCTGCTCCTGCTCCTCCGGTTCCGGCTGGGTTGCTCATGATGCCTCTCCCTGCACAAGCTGGCTTTCGGAGACTTTCGGATTGCTGTGATGGGATGATGAGCTGCTTGTGCGTAAAATGCAAGTCCCTCAGAGTTTGATCAGGTTTTCAAACCTCTGCCTGTGACGGAGCCCCTCCGGCATGGCTGCGTCAATCGCTAGTAGAATCCGAAAGTGGTTGCTTTCGGAATCGTTTCCAACATAAAAGCTCTTTAACGGAAACACGTCTTCTGGACTCTCGGCGTGACAGTTTCCGGCGAGGAGTGGGTGTCCCTATAGGAGGCCCTGAGACCTCCCCACTGTTTTCGCTGGAAGCGTCTCTGAGCCATCCCTCCGACTCACTTTCCCTTGGAGTTCTTGCTCGCCCTCTACTGGTTCCCTCTTCCGCTGCTACTTCTCTCTCAACCTCAATGAGCCTTTGCACCTCCGGTTCTTCCGATGGCAGTTCCCTGACAGCTACCTACCTGAATTTTTGTAACACTAACATGCATATTCTACTCTAGTAAAAAAATTAATGATGGGACTTAAAATCATTATTTAGAATGTTCATTACTTGGGTGAGGTAATCAAATGCAAAAGTCTATGGAAATATGTAAAATATTTTTATACTATGCTATATTGTAAAGAAAGAAGGAATATGTATCTAAACTTGTGTTTATAAAATGTGGGACTGAGATACTGTTTCCCTATACTGTCTTAGCTTCTGATCAGTTTTTCATTTCATTTTCAAATGAAATAAAAATCCAAAATCCTGTAGAAATCTGATCATTCTAGGATTCATTTAAAAACTTATTATCATTATGGAACTGGAGAGAGTTGTTGCCCTCATATTTTCCCTGGTCTAGGCAAAACATAAGCAACAGAGGTCTTAAATAAAAATGGGGGGGGGAGGGGAACCATGGAGAAAAAGCACAGAAAATGAGCTGTGCTTTCAAAGAGACTCTGTGAGGCTCTATAGCTTGGGGAAAGCCCTTCTCTGCTCTGTGGCTCTGGCCATGGATTACTAATGCAGGCAACCAATTTAACACATGAATAATGTGCGGAAGCTATACCACTTGGTAAGTCTTGATCATACCTTAAAATACACAGCAGTAAAGAAACACTCCAAATCCCTGGTGGAAAGCCTTACCACTTGATAAGCAGGTCATCTGTTTTGGGTTCAAATTACTATCCGGTTTGTGCTTCTATGACTAGGCTCTTTAAGATAGAAACAGCATCTCTGGAGTATTTAGCCAGAGGCAGTTTAGCCGGGGGGCTGCATACACACGATACATTTAAAGTGCATTCTGCCCACCAGCAAGGAATCCCGGGCACTGTAATTCTAACAGAACTACACTCGCTAGAACCTTTGCAGGGAGGGGGTGAGCTTTAAATATGCTGTACATATGTGGTGTGTACACAATCAGAACTTTCACCCTCTTTGTTTTTAAAGAAAGATGAGGCACTACAAATGTTTGTCATTATGATCTTTCCGATTATGAAATTTGTATTGGGATAATACTAAGTCAACCAAAATGCACACAGTAGCCATAAAAGCCCTTATTCTGATCTGGACCAAGGGATGTGGCAGAGTAGCATGGGCAAGCATGGAGGTCCAGATGTAAGCAAGCACCGTTTGGGACACTGTGCAGTTTGTGACGCTGTGCAACATAATTGCTGATCATGGGTCCTATATGTGAAGGCATCACCTTCAGCTTCCATTTCCTGGCTTTGCAGAGCTTGAAGACACTGGCGTGCTCAGCCCATTCACTCACTCAGCCACTCATATGTGCAGCCACCCGGCCAGCAAGGCATTCAGACTCATTCACTCAGGCAGGCAGCAATTCACTCAACCATTCACACACTTAGCCACTCATTCACTGAACCCGCTCCCCCCCCCCTGGGTTGCTTACTCTTGCAACCAATAAATGATTCACTTGCCCAGTCACTCAGCTACCTGCTCAGTCAGTCATTGTGCCAGTCACTCAGCTATTCACTCATTCCATACTCAGATACCTCACTCACATACCCAGACAGCCACTCCCTCAGCCAGTTATTCAGCCACCCAGCAACTCTGATTCATTGAGCCACCCAGTTATGTTCAAATAATCAGCAACTTGCTTAGGCATTCTAGTAGCCATGTCCTCAGCCGCTCCATGTATCACTTGGTCACTCACTCAATTTCATTCACTCAGCTTAGTTTGGCAGTGAGACATTCATTCAGACAGAGCCCCCTGACAGCCACTCTGTCAGAACTTAATGCGGGAGTTACATTCCAGTGAACGTAAGTTAAATTGTGTAAAGTGGGGAGCACCCTCTGAAAAGCCTTTAATGCCTGTTCTCTCCTGCTCACTCTTCAATCCAGATCCAAATATCTACAGTTGAAGCTCTGGGGCTGGCTGGAGGCTGGAGGACATGCAGGGAAGTGGCTGCAGCTGTGCTACACCCCACATCAGCTGCTAGGTGGGGAGGCTGAGCAGCCTAAACAAAGCCCCACTGTACCTCAGGTCATCTCAGGAGCTTCCTCCACCAGGCTCTGGAGGGAGGAGTCTCCTCATGAGCCACGAGGATGCTCCAGGTCTCTCCCACTGTTTCCTGGTATGGATTATTTATTTCCCAGCACCACGGGGTTGATGACTGATATGAAGACTTGAAAAGGAAGAAATTTTCCTCCACATTGTGGTTCCTACTACACTGCAAGGAGAGGAACCTGTATCTCTACTTAGAAGTTCCTTTGAGTGCAGCAGAACTGTTAATTCTGAGTAGATATATATATAATATTACAATGTAAGATACCCTTCCCAAGCTGATTTTTTTTTTCATTCGGTGGTGAGATACCCATATCACTGCTTCTGGATTTCCATTGCTTCATTCTAACTTACCCCAACCACATAATTTCATCCATACATGTTCCTCATACAAAATTCTGGAACCACTTAATAATTGTCAGATGGCGCTGTTAGCTAGTGAGGTGTTGCAGGGAAAGTGACACCAGATTAATAAGCCTAATTTTTCTTGCTTTGATTTAGGGACCGAGCAACAGAATGCTGGAGAAAGCAAAAATAATGTTAATGCATGGAGAGCTTTCATAGACTGATGCTTCAAGTTTTGAAGAACTGTTATTAGCATTGCGGTTGAAAATTGGCAGTTTTGGGTCGCTAGCCCAATCTAGCATGAAGAAAATGAGTAAGTCAGGAACTGCAGCCATGAAGTAAAAAATTAAAGCATGGAGATTTGGGACGCAGACATTGCTGCATCAAGTAGAGAAGATTAAATATCTCATTTAGTGTCACTGTTAATCTGTCACTGCGTTGGGTCAATATGGGATGAGGCAATAGACAGAGGAATGGAAAATTGGGAGTAATGAGGTCTGTCTGCGTTTGCCTTTCAGTAGAATATCCCCTGAAAAGGAGCCTCAACCAAAAAACAACAGATTTCTCAGTTTCCAGAAGGCCCAGAGGCTTAGCCAAACATCGAATAAAGCTGATAATTGTATACATGGCAGAAGTAGAATTTGCAAGGGGCTCACACAATTGGGCAGATCTACAATACACATTCAAAGCACACGATGACCCCAAACAACCCTAGGAACCATGTTTCCTCTCAGAGATACAATAACACCCTTAACGTTACAGTTCCCAGAATCCTTTGGGAAAATGTGCTTTAAATGTTTGTTGGGTGCACTTTAAATATATGTTGTGGACCTCTTTTCCCAGTGTGTACATGGGGCAATTATCCCTGGTTTTGTTTTTCCAAAAAACTTAGACACAGAAATCCAACCAGGAACAGTATCATAAAAACAACTAAAGGACTAACTAAAAATCAGTTAGTCCTCAGTTGGTTTTATAAGGGCAACACTCTTGTAAAGCCAATGGAGGACTAACTAAAAGACATAAAAGCAATGACCTAGCTTTTATGTTTCAAAAAACCCTCTTCTTTGGGTTTAATGATAAGAAGAAGGGGGTATTGCAGCAGGAAAGCACCTGTTAGAAATCATATTTGTAAAAGGTGGGATCCCCAATGTGACAACTGTGGGCACAATGACATTCTCTCTCTCTCTCTCTCTCTCTCTCTCTCTCTCTCTCTCTCTCTCTCACACACACACACACACACACACACGGTGCGGAGATTGGTATTACTGAGTGTGGGTGGCTTGAATTAAATCAGCAAAAACAAGGTTAGTGTTAGATACATTAGCTAAGCAATTTATCAATGCAAATCCGTATGTATGGTTCCATGCCAACCTATCTGCTCTCCAAGGAGATGACTCATATTTGTGTGGAATTCTCAGCATTAAAGGGAGGGGGACTTCTGTAGATCGACGTGCAGGATTGCAATTTCTAGGGCTCCATTCCATGGGTAAATAAAAGAAATACCTGGGAGACTTCAGCTTCTAGTATGAACCTGGGTTAATTCCTCCCACCCCCAGGTATTTATGGGAGCTACCACCCAGAAGTGTGAGCCAATGGATGGGAGCTACATCCCCAAGGCTTTCTAGTAGTGAATAATACTAAGATTGTTTTTGTTTGGGTCTTCAGTGCTCATAACCATTTCCCCTCCATGGACTACCTGTTCTATTCTTACTTCCATTCTTCCAGAATTACTACTTGGCTCCACAACAGTCAGGTATGAAGAAGCAACTGTGCAGGATTATTTAGTGTGTATTTAGTGTGTAGGAATGTATATGTGTCCTAAAAACAAGTCACAAAGTTCTAGCAACTCTTCAGCTCTAAATAGTTTTACAGGGCATTTTAAAATTCTCTTCATGAGTGTTAGTCAACATTCTGCCTAAATAGAGTGAAGTAAATTCAATACATAAAAAGGACCCATGTTTTTCAGCGCGCGCGCGCACACACACACACACACAGTTTTTGAAAGTAATTTTTTAAAGCCTCCTAGGTATGTACCATTTTCCCCACAAAAACATCTTTTGACAGATGGTCTGCTTTTAAGAGCCTTTTCCTCTTCAAAACTAGAATGTCAATATTTTAGCAGTTTGAGACCCAGTTTTTACAAATAAACTTTCCATTGAGAGGGTGAGTTCTTTAGAAATCCATGTAGTTCATCCTTTGCGTTTACTGCTGTGCATGTTTATACTGTCTAACCGTTCCTGTAAACTATCTGTTGATCTGTTTTTCTAAGAAATTTGGGTTAGCAGGTGATCTCCATTTACTTGCATTCCTTCGAATACATAGCTGCACTTTCCCCACTTAAAAAAATAAATACTGTTATGAGTTTGGGGTGGGGGTAAGTAGGCTGTAAGAAGAGATCACCCTAAATCCTGGATCTAGCAAGCATTAAAATATAAGCCAGTCTAGCTTCCTGTTGAGGTGATTGCCTGGGTGACGGACCATTAAGGGAAACAAAGGAAAGGGCTCTGTGTGAGAGAGCAAATACATTGGGCCCCTCCCACAACTCATGGTTAGTTAGAAGGACAAAGCCAGAGTTTTTTCAGTAAGTAATTTCCTGTAATCTGTCTCATGGTATTTTCAAGTGAGCACTCCAAGGTTCAATTTTATTTTAACTTGTGTCATTTCCCCTTGATATCTCCTTTTGTTAACTAAACCCCTGGTTTCCTCTTACAGTGAAAATTCTAATTGAATTAGGATTGCAACAGCCACCCCTCCCTCCCCCCCAATTCTTTCCAAGGTCAGGCCATTGCCATTTGGTGGCTCCTGGAAATCTGTCTGAAACCACTGTAAACATTGGCTCACCATCCCATGGGAAACATTTGTTTCATACAGCTATCAGCACCAAACTGATTCTGACACCAGAGGTAGGAACTGGGAGAAATAAGTTGCACTCGTGCCTTGCTTCCAATACACAGCTGGTTGGTCACCTTTGGTACAGAAAGTTGGACTAGATGAGTCTTTGGCCTGATCCAGCAATGCTCTTGTTCAAACATACATGAGCATAATATCTTATAAATGGTTGGAATAAACAAGGGTCCTTTCACTGAACTGAAAGGAAAAAGCCACTAACGGGTTAATGTATTGGGGTGTGTGTGTATGTGATTATAGTATAGTGTATTTTAAAATGGGGTTTTTAGAGTTTTTAGGGGTTTTTGAATGTTTTATGTAGTTTTGTAGTAGTTTTATGTAGTTTTTCAGTTTCATTGTTCTGCATGGGACAATGACAACAAAGATATCGTATATCGTATATGTGATTATCCTGCGTTGGGAATTTAGTTTCACTTGCTTCCTCGCTTCTCCTGTAACCAGCAGTGGCTGATGTCCTTAAGTGAAAGATCCAAGCAAAAGTTTACAGACACATTTTTCTTCCTTGAACCTATCCTTACAGCATAAGCAACTGTACAGGTTACCTTAGGAGTGGTGTATTAAACATGATCCAATGCACAGCCTGTGACTCTTGGCAAGGGAGCCAATACAGTGGCAGCTGTTGCTGTGGATCGCTAGGCAAAACCACTGTGCAGAGATAGGAACATTCTGGCCACATAGTCAACCACCACTGCTGACGTCACTTTGGGGTGAACATCAAACTGCACTCTTATGGTTCTGGCTTTGGTACCCCTTGCCTTTGCCACTGCCTCCTGGTGTGGAAAGGTAACTTTCCACCCCCTGCCAACTCACACATATACCACTACGGTCACTGTTGATTTCACCCAGCAAATTGTCTCAGTGGCTGTCCCTGGAATCGTGCCAGTTTGCAGTGACCTATGGCTACAAGCAATTACATATTTATCACATTATTAATGTCAAAGCAGTTGTCTGGATCTCACACACACACACACACACACACACACACACACACACACACACTGTCCTGTTTCCTTGCTTCTGAAGTTCTGTCATTTTCTGCCCAAGCCTTTCCCCTCAGAAAACACGTATTAGTTGCTCATGCATTCTGAATGGTTTAATGCGCCACCATTATTAAATGCAGATTGCTTGGAAGGTACAGAAGGGCACTCTTGTGACCTTTTAAAAGACTGGTGTCAGGAAGAAACTCAGCTGGTCACAGAGCCTTAACTGAAACTGTCACATAAATGTCTTCCATTCTCTTCATTTGGCTTAAAACCAATCTCATTCACCATGGCAATGGCCTGACCCAGAGCTGCAGTTCTTCTTAGTACTGCAAAGCCTCAAGCTGAGCTGTATCAATGTAAGAAAATTGAACACTCAGAAAAATAGCTAAATATTCAGCTACTGATTTAAAACTACATACATACTGTTACACAACACCCCCATCTCTGAGTATTGTGAGATTCCAAGGCTTCCAGACACTCACCCAGGGTTTCAGTTTCTTTTGGGGTATCTTTGTGATATATGGTTTATTTACACATATATACAACTTGAGTCTTTGATGGAGGGCTTCACAGCGTTAACACCCAAAAAGGCCTGTGTTTCTCCCATAGCCGCAGCCTTGAATTTCTAACACTTACTGGATCTAGGAATTTGGGGGAGTTGGGCACCCCTAAATTCATAATATATACATAATTTTATTTGTGTGCTACCATTCCACAGTTCAAACCATGCTCAAGGCAGCTTAAAACATGAAAAAATATAACTGCAACATAACTAAAGCAGTCATAAAAAAGTAAATAAGACATAAAAAAGGACACACGTATGCTGAACAATTTCCACATAAATCACAAGGTCTAAAATAAAGATACAAGAAACCATCAGCAGTAACAGCAACAACCCTCCCCCCCAAATCCCCAGCCCAGCCCAAAACTAATTTGAAATATGACAACACACATTATGATGTAGTATCAGTACTGAAAACACCATGCCTGTTTTCCCAGTTGAGAGAAAGCTGCCATATAATCGGTTTAGACTCCATGTCCTGAAATATTATGGTGATTCACTGCGCAGTCAGATCTACATTCCCTTTTCTGCGCTTTAAAACTGGAGTTAGGAGCAAGGATGGAAGGACCCATTGGTTCTCTCCATTTCTCATTTTTCCCATGTTAAATTCAGAATTTTTTTGTTTTTGTTTTTTTTAAAAAACATTTCTACAGCAACATGTATTTTTTTTAAAAAAAATCACATGAAAAGTTAACATTTAGTGCATATTTCTCCTGATAAACACATATTTGTATTCAGTTCAGACACATTTTTGCACGCAAGTATTATTTTCATTAATATATTTATTTAATGCATTTAATTCTCATGATATGTGCATCTTTTTCAAACTTTCTTTGGCTGGAGAACTGCATTGAAAAATATGGGTAAATCCAAATTCTAAAGAATAGGTATGTTTTGTTTTGGAAAGTGCAAATTTGGTAGATTCCCTTTTCAGTGAAATTGGAATCAATCCCCGCCCCCTTCTTAATGAAGAGTAACAGCCACCTGATACCATATCATTCACAGTATATATCAAAGTATATGTATGTAATAAATAATATTTAATGTTGGTTAAAACTGAGTAAGTAGTTAAGCAACTGAAAATCAAAACACACGTATAGACACAAATGCACACATGCTAAAACTTGATGATTGCATTAGGATGCCATGCAGAATTTCTCAGAAATGAGAGTCATTTTACTACTAGGCAACTGCTTGAATTAATATATATTGCTGTGAATTAATGGCTTTCCGGAATGAAAACTAAAAATAGGTATGCTCTTCTCGTTCAATTTTAACACAAATCTATGAAGCTGAGGCTGCTAGTAATGGCACACCATTTATGTCACTTAGACTTGTCTGTTCCAAGCATACAACATCTTCAAGGAAGCTGCAACCCAAGGCTGTGATGTGTGACTGTTGAAGCTCTGAATTAATTAACTATCCCTCGGAGACAATGCAGTTACCCTTGTGTCACACACTTCGCTTGCAGTCATCAGGGCTGCTTACAGTTTATCATGTCTTTCATGAAGCAGAAGGAAAGCAAGAGCTTCCATCTAACTTGAGCTGTCATAAGAGGAATACCTGCTGCCACTGAGAAAAAACACTTTGTGTCTCTCAGATCCATTTGCTGCTCTTTACAGCAAGATCCTAGGGGATAAGCGGACAGAATTATTATACAAATCCTAAACATATATTTCAATACCCAGATAAAATGGTCTTGTAAATTTTCTTCAAAGATTACTTGCTGCTGCTTACGGCTTTCAGGATCTACACAGCCAGACAAGATAGGAAAGTCTGATGATCCCTATCTACATATTTGGTATTCCGCTTCCTTGCTGTTGAAAAGAACAACAATGCATCTACCCTTTTCTATTTTTATGTCAAACAGAAGCCATCTTGGGAGCTGAAAGGGTGTGGGTTTGAGAAGATGGTCTGAAGCCACACTAGGCCATTCCCCCCCATACAATTCCCTGAGAGTGACTGGATGTCCCATTGCTCCCACAGAGACTTGCTGTATTGCATTCAAAGTGTGTGGTGACAGGAAGCCCATTGCGCTAGATGCTCCTGGCTGATGCATCTATGGATTCCCTGTTTTTAAAGCTGGGGAGGGGGGAGCCTTGTAGAGGAACAGAGGCAGTGCTGCAGACATCAGGTCAATTCATGAATACATGTGTTTCTTTAACCTTTGTGCTTCCATGTAGATTTTAAGGATTTTTGCATAAAAATTTGCACAGAAACAGGATAAGGCAGACTTAATCCCATCCCAATTCACATCTGGGACTAACCAGACTTCATTGGCTCTGTCCATCTCTATCCTTATGTGAGATCTCTTTATTTTTCCATATTTTTAAACACCCTCAAACAAAAACACAGTTACATTTATAACTACTGTATTTTTCGCTCCAAAAGATGCACCAGACCATAAGGTGCACCTAGTTTTGGGAGGAGGAAAACAAGAAAAAATTATTCTGAATCCCAGAAGCCAGAGCAGCAAGAGGGATCTGGCTTCTGGGATACCGTGTGGCTGTTCTGGCTTCTGGGATAACCGTGCCAAGCCTCTTCAGGGCAGCAGAAGCCTGGACGGCGTGTCGCTGAAGGGGCGCTACGCAGTTCTCCCTCTCTGAGAGGCAGAACTGCTCAGTGCCCCTTCAGCGAAGCTGGAGAAGGAACAGGAGGAGACCCTTCTGTTCCTCCTCCGGCTTCCAGGACAGGCACGTCGCTGCAGGGGCACTGCGCAGTGCTCTCCCTCTCTTTGCAGTGCCTCTCCTTCTCCTTCCATAAGACACAATCACATTTCCCCTTACTTTTTAGGAGGAAAAAAGTGTGTGCTATGGAGCGAAAAATACGGTATTTTCAGTGTTGAGATTCTGCTAGTAAATTCCTTACTGAGAGTGCCCCAGTGCACTAATCAACATAATTGCCAGGTTGCCCCCCCCCTCCCAGTGCGTGTGTCCACATGTGTCTGTGTGCATACAACATTTACAAATAAAAAATAAAAATTGAGATGCCTAATTAATACCATTAAGTATTACTACCTCATCAATGGCTACTAGCTTCTGGAATCCCTGGAATCTCGCTCCACTCAGAGATTGGGGTTGCACATAACATTACATTTTGTTTTCCTCCTCTCCCTACAATCATGGTAGGAGATAGGATTAGAATCATAACAATGAATGTTAATGGCTATTGCCATCACCTCAATTAAAAAGAGTTTGAGGGAATGCACATTTCGGCAGCACAACAGATCTGACCCATGGAAATAAGGTTGCACAATATTATAGCCTGGTGCAATAAGTTCTAGTTGCTAGGCAGTTCATTGTTTTTCATGACTGAAGAACTGAAGAAATTTGCACTGCTAAATATTGCTAACAGCTGCATGGAACCTGATTGGCTTGCAAAGGTTGTGAATGGCCATGAACAAGCCTATAGGGTTCCACTCCAGTGCAAGCTCGGTGATTGTGAAAATTGTCCTATTCTGGAAATGACAATATTATTTTTCTATTACATAGTGGAAAAACCATAAGGAAATCATAGAAATTGGGATAATTAATGCAATCTCAATATAATGTCTCTTTTCCACACATTATCTCTATGAATCAACACAGTGACAAGCAGATACTTTGAGGACAATATAATGATGCTCTTCAGTGCGGTTAAGATTCTACTATCTTAATTTTGTTAAGAACAGGCTGTCTACACCATTCAATATTTTCAGATGTATAATCGGATGACTCTTCTATTCGGCAGTGGTAGACACCAAGTCTCTAAGGATCTGTTCTGTTTCCAAATATGCCATAATGCATCTGCTCCCTGCCTTTTACAGAAAAGCAGTGAGCCATAGCAATGTAGTTCAAAAACAATGATTCTCAGCTCAGCTTGTCTGACTTCCCAAACAAACAATAGCACACCACTTTCTCCCATTAACCATTTAAGCCCAAGGTTTTCAGTTCAAATAACTGAATCCTGCAGCTATGTAGATGGTCAGCCAGATTGAAGACGTCTATGGAGTTGGGGCAGTGCCGGATTTACGTATAAGCTAAACAAGCTATAGCTTAGGGCCCCACTCTCTTGGGGGCTCCCAAAAAAATTAAAGGAAAAAACTGGATGTACATTTCCAAAATATAAGATAAGAAACAAATAAAATAAAACCTACATACAGCAACAGTGTTTTGTGTTGTGTAGGCTCCTATGATGTACGGTAAGTAATGGGCTCCACCTGCTAGTCTGCTCCCTAAAATATCACTGGTTTGCTCATTTCTATATATAGGGTGCCTGCATTCTGCATGGAATGGTTGCATGGCAACATGTGCAAATGGTTTTAGATACCTATCAGGTCCATAAATTACCACATAGCATATATTCAACACAAAAAACAATGACAATTTGTTGTTGACGAAGGACAGCTGTACATATAAAGGGCCCCATTACCTTCAGTGGCTTAGGGCCTCACCAAACCTAAATCCGGCTCTGTGTTGGGGTGTGTGTGTGTGTGTGGACTGCAGAGGTTAGTTGTGCTAAATATATCATGTCTTTCTTTCCTTTTTAATCAGTTTTACAAATGTAAGCATTTAAATTATGCTATTACATCAATAGAAATTTGTAAAAGAAAAATATAGCCACCCCCAAGGGTGAAACCATGTATTTAACAATTCACCACAATTGTGCATGCATAAATGGTGGATTCCAATTTGATAGATTGCCTGAAAGGAAAGTAATAAAAGAATACCATATTTCCATAAAATTGTCAGAGTCTTGGCTTCCATTTGGAGCTTTCATATATTTTGTAAGTTTCTCCACTGATGCCACTGTCCATACCTTTGGTCACCATAAGGAAAGCTGCAAGTTCGCTCATTTTTCCCCAGTGCTGTACCCCCAGCTGTTGGGCTACCACAAGTATACACCTAATTACTTCCTAAGAATTCAGCTCCTTTTGCTTTCTGTGGAAAACAGTCAATAAAGCTAACTGTGGTGAACCATTACCTGTCCAAAATGTTTGAACTTTTTCACAAGTCCACTGCATATGCAGTCCTGTCCCAATCTCTGCACTCCATGGCCAACAGAGAGGGGAAGAAGATGGATTACTACGTTGACATTTTTGTGGCATTAATTTCCAATGGTGAAGCAACCTAAAAGTATTTTCCTGGAATTTTTTTGGAGACAGTTCGCATAGGTTATTTGGCCTATATGTTGCATCACTTGGCTTGCCCTATCTCATTCCCAAGGTCCCAATTTGTATCTCAGTCCCAATGCCTCACTCTAGTAAGATACATTTTTGTCTGGAAGTAGACTTCAGTGCAATGGGACGTGGGTGGTGCTGTGGGTTAAACCACAGAGCCTAGGACTTGCCGATCAGAAGGTCGGCGGTTCGAATCCCCGCAACGGGGTGAGCTCCCGTTGCTCGGTCCCTGCTCCTGCCAACCTAGCAGTTCAAAAGCACGTCAAAGTGCAAGTAGATAAATAGATACCGCTCCAGCGGGAAGGTAAACGGCGTTTCCGTGCGCTGCTCTGGTTCGCCAGAAGCGGCTTAGTCATGCTGGCCACATGACCCGGAAGCTGTACACCGGCTCCCTCGGCCAATAAAGCGAGATGAGCGCCGCAACCCCAGAGTCAGCCACAACTGGACCTAATGGTCAGGGGTCCCTTTACCTTTACCTTAGACTTCAGTGCATGCAGTGAATGAAGAACTTGCTTCCCATCTGCATCCATATCACAATGCTCACACAGCGCTATTTGAATATGTTTGGAGGCAAGTACTGAGGCCTTTATTTTGTATGTATTTATATGAAATTCAAGCTGGATCAGGACCAACATCTCTCACTTTTCAGGGAATCCTCTCTGAAATCAGGTGCTTCACAGTTGTGATCTAATGCTGATGTAGCACTGTGAAGAAGTAGCCCTGAAACTTCTGCTTATCTAAATTTGCATTGCTTTCAGTGGAGCTCTACTATGTACAAGAGCCCATGTATAATGTGAGACCTCACGCACATATTTCTTGTAGCTGGTAAAGTTGCAAATAGCGTAGTGTTGGTTTTTTAAAAAGTGTGTTTCTTTCTTGAAGCCTTTATTCTGCAATTGGTTTTCTATCCTCAGCCTGTGCATCATCGTCACAATAATGCTGTGAGGCTGATAGTTGTTATATGAGAAACAGAGAGGGGAATAATAAGAGGCAGACAGAGACATGCCATAGGCACTCCAGTGGGTTCCCAGCTGAATTGTGCACAGAAAGCAAATTGCTGCGAGGAAATCCCAGACACAAGCTTCCAACAGAGAGTCATAACTAGACCTCAACCTTCCAGTGGATTGAACACCTACTTTGCCTCTGCCTTCACCCAAAAGGAAAGTGACGCTCAACTTAGTGATGCATTTCCAAGCACAATTCAAAGTGTTGGTGCTGACCTTTAAAGTCCTAAATGGCCCCAGTCCTGTATACCTGAAGGAGCGCCTCCACCCCCATCATTCAGCCCGGACACTGAAGTCCAGCGCTGAGTGCCTTCTGGCGGTTCCCTCATTGCGAGAAGTAAGGTTCCAGGGAACCAGGCAGATGGCCTTCTCGGTAGTGGCACCTGCCCTGTGGAACGCCCTCCCATCAAATGTCAAAGAGATAAACAACTACCTGACATTTAGAAGACATCTGAAGGCAGACCTGTTTAGGGAAGTTTTTAATGATTGATGTTTTAATGTACTTTTAATCTTTTACTGGACTCTCCTTCCTTGGAGGTTTTTAAACAGAGGTTGGATGGTCTTCTGTCATGGACTCTAAGATTCTGTGCTTCTATGAACAGATTCTATGAACCCTTCCAACTCTAAGATTCTGTGATTCTATGAACAGCTTTTGATATTTTGCTTAGTGATGGGGAAGTGGATCTGCAAAGGAAATGGCTTGTGAATCCACAGAGGAAATAGCTTGTGAGTCCACAGCTTCTTCAAGAAAAAGTAACAGGGGGAAAAAGGGGTTTATTTAAGAACAGTCTCAATGTTAAAAATGCATTTCTAATGCATAAATATTTACTTATTAATGTGCATTGGATCTAGTAAGGGCCCAAACTGCATTTCTTCAGAAACGAACATCCAAAATACTCTTGAGCTATTATCTTTTAGTACCACTTATATATGCATTCTGCCTGCCAGTTTCTCAAGCTGTGTTTTCAAATTGTTTCTGCTGAGAATGGCAGAAGGAAATACTGTGATATTGTCAAATGGCCTGATGGCTACCTTCATTCTAAAGGAGATTTTCAGCTAGAAACAGTTGCTTTTATTATGCTAACTTGATGCTTTGGATTTAAAATAGGTTGCATGAGGCTACAAGGGTGTTCCATTTGAGGAAGGTGAGAGTTGTTGACAGATTGCATCACAAGCAAGCAAATTTAAAGTGCCTATGTGAGTTAGTCACTTGGATACAGGCAGGACTAGGATTACAGGAATAGAAAGAAAGTTGGTAGGGTGTTGAACATGATGTCCTGAATGGGCAGAAGTATGTAAATTAATTTAGAGGGACAGGAGACAGGCAAGTAGCCTCTGTGAGAAAGGTACCAATGTGCAGATTTGCAGAACAATAATTTTGAGGCAGTGGAAGACAGGAGTGGCTGGTGTGCTCTGGTCCATGGGGTCACGAAGATTCGGACAAGACTAAACGACTAAACAACAACAACAATTTTGAGTAACTACCATAGGCGCCGACTCCATGGGGCTTGAGGGGGCCCGAGCCCCCTCAAAAATTCGTTTGGGGGGGCTCCGCCCCCCCAATAATCTCCGGCGCCCCTCCAGCAGAGCGCCATCGCCGCCCCTCCCCCAGCCCAAAATGCACAGGGAGGGGCGGGCTGCATGCCTCCTGCCCTCCCTCCCGAGCAAAAGCTCCACCCAATTTCCTTTGGAGCTGATCATGAGGAGGCGGCGCCACTTTATTTGCATATTCATGAGCTTATTTATTATTCATGAGCTTTCCCGGGCCCCCCCAATATTTTTTATAAGTCCGCGTCCCTGGTAACTACACGAGTCCTTGATCCAATGTGATCTACGTTTCTAGAGCAACATGAAACAGAGCTGCAGGGGGAAAGCAAATACAGAAACATAAGCACAGACCCTGAAACATGGATTTTCAAGAACCTCTGCAATATAGTCAGACATAGCTGAAAATCAGGGCAGGCAGACTGAAATCTGTTTCTGTCATACTGCTAAAACTGTGATATAAATAGGTCTTCAGGTCTGAAACTGCAAGTGGAAAGGTAGATGAGAGTTTGTGGCATCCATCATCTCAGGGCACCTGGTGTAAGTGTCATTTTCTTTTCCTTGAAATTAGCTCAGTTATGAATATATAGAATAAAGGAGCCTCATTTCCATAGTTAACTAAGGAAGCTTATTGCTTTAAGGTGTAATTGACCATATTGCACAGAAACATCATAAAATTTGTTACCCATCTGGCAATGTGTTTTGGAGTAAGGAAGCAGCTTCATGGAAAGCATAAATTTTGAACCGAGTCCAACGAAACTTCTGTTTCTGATGATTGGGGAAAGGAGGAGATGGAGATTATGACAGAGAGCTAGTGGGGATAGGATGACAGATATCATCTTTAAAAGAAAAGAAGGATTTGGTTCCAAGTTGCCTGGCTATCCACTTGGCATTTTGGGTTATTTTTTGCTACTGTTTCCTAATAACCACCATAGTCTAGTGGAGGTTTCAACATATTTTGAGATAAGCCAACACACATTGGACAGGAATCATTCTATAGACTACAAAACAAGTATATGTCTGCAATACAAAACATGCATGTAATTACATTCAAATGGATCAAATGATTATTTGAATTGCCATTAATAAAGGTATTGTCTTTGTACGTGTCCACTCATACTTTGTCTTAGCCGACCCACCAATGTTTTGAAAAATAAATAATTTCATCTTCAATAATATGGAGATCATTTTCTCATCTTTTTCAATTTCCCATAAGCAAAGAGCTTATTGAAGATATTTTGATACAGGATAAAGGATATTAAAAAAACACACCATGATTATTAATCTGGTCTTCAACTATGCCCCAAGCAGGAAAGATGTTTGAAATATTTCAGCAGTGAACAAGAGAATTGCTTCCTAGTTGGACAGCAGAATGTCAAAAAGCAAGAGATTGGTTTTGGAAGAATAAAATAGGTTTAAGTATGCTTGCTGGGATGCGAGTTTGACTTTTAAATAAACACATTTATGATCATGCTGCTAATCACCATGTGGTTCCGTTTCAAGCATTAGTGAGGCATTGAAGAGGACTGTTGGTGACACCAAAGTATGGGAACAGGCAGAAAAGAAAAAGGGAAATCAATCTGAACATTGACAGCAATGTATAAATGTTGGGGGGGGGGGAGGCTCCACTCATTCAGATACTATGACCTTGGAGATCAATTTTATTTATATGCTTGAGAATATTCCAGTGTAGTATATCTTATACCAGCCTGCCAAACACTGATGAATCTTACATAATATTAGTAGTTAATATAGCGTGTACAAGAATGGAGTCTCATTAGTCATTACACCAATATTTTATTGCTATAGGGTGCCATCACTGTAGAAAGTAAACCTCCAAGTTGCAAAGTGGAGGACAAGGCATAAAAATATGGTCAAAATTAACAATTATTTCAGTGAGTTAGGCTAATTGATGGCTCATCACTGGAAAGCCAAGCAGGTCCATGGCCCCCCTAAGCAGGAAGCTGATACCTGAAAAGTCAGGATCTCTGTGTTGTGGGAAGCCAGCAGAGACCTCACCAGCTAAGTGTGTTGGGAGAAGGAGCTTCCAGCATAATGGTGTCTGTCTCTGGGATCAGACAGAGAAGTTCCTGGATTGTATTAAGGTACAGTGGTACCTCGGGTTAAGAACTTAATTTGTTCTGGAGGTCTGTTCTTAACCTGAAACTGTTCTTAACCTGAAACACTACTTTAGCTAATGGGGCCTCCAGCTGCTGCCGTGCTGCCAGGGCATGATTTCTGTTCTCATCCTGAAGCAAAGTTCTTAACCTGAGGTACTATTTCTAGGTTAGCGGAGTCTGTAACTGGAAGCATCTGTAACCTGAAGCATCAGTAACCCGAGGTACCACTGTACTTGAAGGACTGAACTACATTGCCTGCTACTTAACTGCATTTTGCTCCTAGTAATGTAGTTTTAAGACTGTACAGCAGTAAAGCTTTGAAATTCATCCTTTGGGTCAAAAGCTTATTTATTTCTACATGAGTTCCAGAGTAGGGATTCCGCTGAACAACTCTAATAAATATTTCTGCGTTAATATTGCATAACCTAAGTAAATAAAATATTGGCAGATAGCAACTCTGGGTTAAATTGTGGTGAAAGTGAAGATTGATCCATTGTTATTTTGCATTCTTTCTGGACAGTTTGTAAGATTTGCTCAGTTGTACTTCAACTCAACTTTGCTCTAAAAATGCATGTTTAAAAGTGTTCCTTTTCAACCTGAATAGAAATGAAACATTAATGCACCACTCATACAGGACAACTTTGCTGTAATTGAAACTGGGGGATAATAGCTATAGATTTCAGAAACCAAATAAACCTCATCTCACTGTAACATGCAAATACTGATGCTCTCTGGAGCCTTTTCGCAGTCAGGTTGCACAGTGCTAACAAGAAAACAGAGAGGGCCATTATTCCAGTGTGAGGGACATCTTAAAATTAACAAGAATTCATGCAGGCTAATTACATTTTCTGCTGCTTCCTGGGAAAGAAAATATTCTGAATCAAATCAAGCAACTAAGTTGTCTTTCATGACCAATGGCAACATATGTTGTGCAGGATGGGTGAAAACATAAAGTTGTGTATGAGATCTTTTTCTTCGTGTTTGCAAGACTATGCTACAGAAAACAAAATAAAGGGAAATATATTTTTAAATAAATTTGTTATTCTGTGAATGATACACACAAGCTAGGCTTACAGAAACTCCTGATTGAACTGTAATTTTGCTTGCCAAGAGTCCCAATAAAATGTGTTTACAGAAAATTAATAAGGCAATAGGGACTCACAGAGGGTAGAGAGAGAAGAATGGAAGTAAGCACTAGAAATACAAATGCAAAGCTAATTGGTATAAAGGAGCAAAACCAAACCAAATCACAATTAACCCCAAATGGGACCCTTTTTGTTGGTAGAGCTGGAGCCGCATTTCTTTATTTATAGTCAGAATCAAATTCCCATGACTAATATGTTTAATCAGTTTCATCTCAGTTGGTAAGTGGCTTATGGGTTTATTTAAACAGAGAAAATGCTTATAAAAATGTGTTTCAATGGAAGCCAGATTGTAATGAAGGTTTGGGCAATCAACTATTCTGCGAGTCCAACCCACCTGCTAGGATGTACACATGGAACTATGGCTCTGAATGGTTTCAATAACCCTAGGTGAGGTTTAATTAGATACATTCACACAGGACTTTCGCGAGCTCCAAAATAATGTCTCTAGAATGCAAAGTCTCTCATTTATCCTCATAGCTATATTGCTATAGCTTCCTTCTAACAAATGGGGTGGGGGGAGCAAAGAGAAACAGAAAGAACTACTGTATTCAGGAAGCAGAGACTAAGGCTGGATCTACACTAACCTATTTAATGTTATTAGAACGACATTAGATATATCGTTCTAAAACATCCCAAGGCATACTGGTAAAATAAAGAAGTTCCTTGCCTTGTTTCCTCCGTAACAACACAGTTTCCCTTACTGGAGGTTCCTGGTTGCTCTGCAGCACTTGGTGCCACATTTTAATGCTCCAACTACCAACCCTGGATGAGATCTTCACGTCTCGCAGTTTGAAGAAGTCACACAATATCCTGAGAGATCCCACCCATCCTGCTCACAACTTCTTTGAACTGTTGCCTTCGGGCAGAAGATATAGGACAATGAAAACACGAACCACACGCCTTCTGAATAGTTTCTATCCAAGAGCTCTGATTGAATTAAATAATGATCTCAGGACCAGTTGCAAGAAATAGCAAGCAGGGAGTAGGAAGGAATGAGATAGGTTTTAGGTTATGTTATGCCTTTAATAGGTTATGTTATATTCTGGATTATGTTATGTTTTATAGATTATGTCTGAATAGGATGAGAGTGTTGGAGATGCGTGCAAATGTGTATGTGAACCCGGTCTTTGGGTGTTTGATTTTCGTTGTTGTGTATACTGTGTATATACGGACAATGACAATAAATTTATCTTATCTTATCTTATATCTTAATAACGTGTTATTAACATTACAAGCAAAATGTAATGTGTCTATGTTATGATAGCCATTCCTTCTCTTCTTCCTCCTGCTGCAAAGGCAACTTCTGGTCAGTGGCAGCACCAAGAGAAGGAAGAGGAGCCACTGGCCATTGAAGCCTCACAGCCGCCGCGTTTGGCTCTGCCCCCAGCTCCCCGAGACATCCTGACATATGATGTTGGGCCCTCAATGGCCTTTGCAAGCTGGTACCTCTGATGCACAGATTGTCTCTCCAGAGTGAGTAAAATGGAAATGTTTCATTTGCGCTTTATTTCTGAAAGGCAGACTAATCCAGATATGAGTAAGCTATGTAATTTTGGCATATGGTACTTGAATTTGTTTCAACATATCATGAAACAACAGACATCCCAAAAACCACTTTGGGTAAAGTGTGTTCTTTCTTTAAAAAGGCTTAAAAAATAATAATAGAGCGGACAAGGGGCGTATACAGCGTGTCTGCAACTCTTCAAGTGACTGCAAATTCAGAAAGGAAACAAAAACAGGATTATATTCTATCAAGGCCTTTTCTCAACAGATTTCCTTATGCTTCCATTATTCTCTGCAGAGGATAAAGCATTATTTTTAATTGCCTCTAGCGCTGATGTTTTGCCTATGAGTGCATGGTGTAGTGGTTAGAGTGTTGGTCTAGGACCTGGAATGCAATAATGAATTATATTAGGATAAATTACCTGCAAGAATGTGAACATTAGCCAAAACTACATACAAAAATAACTGAATTCAAGACTGGAAAAATAGGAAAGTGAGAGAACCAAATTGACAGATCCATCTATCCCTACTAGTAAATAAATACACCGACTGTGTAGTGTGCATGCTGCACAAAAATAATGTGACATGAAACTAAAATCAATTTTTAAGCAATATTGTGTGTGCAGTACTAAAATCACATTCCTTCTTAAAGGACAACCATTTCTACCTTGAAAAGAGATTGCAAATGTGTTTGTTTTTCTATAGAAATGTCTTTTCGTATGAACTCTTTCTCATGCTTCAGAATGGGACTCACATCTAAGCAGTAATGGCTGGTGATCTGATCTGCCTAGTCAACAATTAGTTTTACTGGAAGGAGGAGTTGGAACTGGAGTCCAGTCACCAACACTATGCTCCAGATGGACTTCCAACATGTTCTGGATGGGTAATGAACAGGTTCCCACTCTACAGTCTCCTTCCCCTGAGCTGACAATTGGGAATGGGACAGGACAAGAAATGGCATCCCTTGGGGTCCAATTTAACCCAAAGGCTTAAATGGGATGCAGATCTTCCGTATGCAAACTCTGGTCACCAGCTCTCCATCTGTGTGCACACATGCACATGCACACACCACACCCTTTTCTTTTTGCCCTGTCGGTTCTCTTTCACCCCCAAGTTCTTCTCTTTGCAACATGAGGGCTCCTTGCAACCCCTTGCTTGATAAACTTAGCAGTTCCTGAACCAGAAGGTTTTCCATCAATGGGCTCCTACTGCTATTTAAGTGGAAGTTCACATTCAAGCTGAACCTCCTCACACAGTAAAATCATATTAGGAGGGTTCCTTCTCACCTCGTCACGTACACGCTTGGTTGGTGGTGGCTAGCAGATGTATAAGTGGCAGGATCAGGGCTAGCTCACCTCACTTTGCAAGCCCATCACATGTGAGAGGGCTTCTCTCCATTTCCAGGGTTGACAGTTCTAGAAGCTGACTGGGCACCTAATGGTTAATAATTATTTTTAATATGCCAGAGTTAATTAGCCCAAACCATCTTTCACATTATATGTACCTGCTCTCTATCTCACCAAAGAAGGCAAATGAACAATTCTCAGCTGACCTTCTGTAGAAAGAAGAGTGCATAGTTTTGAATATCCTAGAGAGAACATTTTATTTGCAAGCCAAAATTAAAACAAGGCAACCATTTAATTTTCTTCCTTTCCAATGCTTTGTATGTGGTTTGAACAGAAAAAAACACTTATTTTTCTTCTTTGCTTTAAAAGGCTTAGGAGGCATTTTTCTTGTTATATGATATGTATCAGGTTGTATGGTTCTCAGACCTATAATTTAGAGCTTTGGAATATCTATTCCAAAAGAAGGGTAAGTGGACCGAATGATGTAGCATTGTGCTGGTCTTTATTCCTACAAGGCATCACCATAACTGCATTTTTTACCTTGATTCTGCACGAGCCATAAATAATTAAAAAAGCCTTCTTCACAAATCCCCTGAAATCGGCATTCTGATCTGTACCGGAAAAGTTCCCTCTGTCCTTTCCCACATAAATGTGAGGCTCTCGGCTTTGCAACCAACTTGCTTTTTCAAGATGTTCTAAATGTGACAGCTCCAAGACTGATTGGGTGTGTGGGCATGTGTGTTCACTGTGGATGCGTGTCTAGGGAAACTGTTAAAAGCTTTGTACGGCTTGAAGAAGTGAATGTGAGGTAATAGGAAGCTGTGTCATGTACACTTTCATTCACTTCCTCCTAGGAAAAGGCCGAGAGGAAAGTATGCTTTTAAAACTGATGAATATTTTACAGGCAATTCAAAGAGTGTCGGGGGGGGGGGGCAGAAGCAATGATTGAGGACAAGGCGAAGAAAAACACTAGAAACAGAATCCATTCCCCCCCCCCACATGAATTTTAGCAGAACTGAATATGCCTCATCTCCAGCAACTAATGGATATTAATGATATTGAAGACACGCTGAGAAACAGCCAAGGTCAAATAATTTCAATTTCAGTGCTGCACAAGTGGCTATAAAATCCCTTTGTCACAACTTCTTTCCATGTGAATACTTATAGGGATGAAATGTGAGTAGCCATGCAGCCTTTGTTGCTGAATTTGTTGCTTTCCTTTATCTTATGCTAGCGGCTTTTCCTGCATGAACATAATAGAATCATGGAATTATAGAGCTGGAAGGCACCCAGAGGGTCATCTACTCCGGCCTCCTGCATTGCAGGAATCTCAACTAGATCATACATGACAGGTGGCTATCCAAATAAAAGTTGTGCTGTTTGGACACTTACACCACTGCTTGGCAGTGGGGAAGTCATCACACTGCAAGGAAAACACCAGAGGCTGTGGAATCTGAAGTAATGATGTAAGACATAAGAAGAGCCGGCTGGATCAGACCAGTGACCCATCTAGCCCAGGATCCTGTTCTCATAGTTGCCAACTGTAGGAAACTGGCAAGAAGGACATGAGTATAAGAGCACCCCCATTTTAGCTTCCAGAAAATAGTGGCCAACAACCATCCATGGTAATGGAACACATTCCTATCCTTGCTCCAGCCACAACAAAACATGTCTTTCCCATATTGGTCTCTAAAGCCACAGCTGGAGCTGTAACCAATGGTTTCACTTCACCACCAACCCCCCACACTCTTCCATTGACTCCCAAGATAGACTGGTGCCAACCACAAGGAACCCTGGGTGGGCCTCTCCTTAAGTACTACTGCAACAGACATGACACAGAGCAGCCTCCAGTCAGTTCCACTCTGAGTCTCTGCCTCTCAAGGAGCCCAGGCTGGAAGCTGACAGGCTCCCTAAGTTTTGCTTGGTTCCTTACTGGAAAGCACACAAAGCAGGGGAACAGGTATTCCAAAAAGGCTAAAATCTCAGTCATTTAACTTTTTATTCAACCAAGCCTAGGTTCACCAAATTCCTGCACCCTCAAAAAGGTAATGACCGCTCCCCGCTTAAAACGGGGGGGGGGCGCCCTTTGCGTGGACGCGCGCAGCCCTAGATCTGGAGCGGCCCCATCAGCATAGGCTTGGCTTTGCCTTCCCTCAGGTGGGATACCTGGAGGTCTCCGCCTACCTCAGTCAGTTGTCCAATCCCACCTGGGGGAAGCGTTGCCAAGGAGACTAGGCCAGGTAGGGGAGGGATTACCTGTCCACACAATAGAGGGAGGATTTTACCTGGGAATCCTCACTTGGCTCCAGAGTTTCTCCCACCCTACCCACCCTCAGTTAATGTCTTCTTTTGCAGGTTAACTTTTCTTCATAGGTTTTGCAGGTTAACTTATCTTCACAGGTATGCGGGCGCTGCTACGTTAAGGTCGCTGTTAAAGGGCCGGAAAGGAATTTCTCTGTATTGGCAGGTTTCGCCTTTCCCTTGGCAAAATGTCACAACTTTATCAGGCCTTGGGCGGAATCCTTTAGTCCATCTTCCTCTTTGCGGCGGTGATACCAGGGTTCCCCGTTAAAGGGGTTTCTGAAGGGAGGCTTTGACCGTACGCCGAAAGGTCGTCATTGCTCTCCCCTGTGGCGGCGGCGTAACGGGGGCGGCTATCTCTGCTTGAACATATGTTCTCCAGAGCTGGCCCATCCCCCCCCCACACTGGATAACCCTGAAGCTCCCTAGGTCCCCGGCTGGGGACTGGGGAGGGAGAACGCCCAATCCCTGAGCCAAGGCCTACCCACATTTGAAATTTAATAAAGTTGTGGCCAATTTAATCCCATAGCACGTTGTCTTGAGTCGTTATTCCACATGACGGGGGGGGGGGACCGCTCGGGATCTGGGGACTCCGCCTGTCCAAGCAATGGAATTTCTCATCCCTTTGCTCAGTTTCCATGGGACATTACCGTATTTTTCGCACCATAGGGCGCACCGGACCATAGGGCGCACCCATTTTTTGGGGGGGAAATAAAGGGAAAAAAATTATTTCCCCCCCCCCAGGCGCGGGGCTGGGGCGGGGGAAGCTCGAGCTTCCCCCGACCCCAGCCCGCAAACAGGCAGCTCTCTGCAAGCCGTGGGAGCACTCCCGCTGCTTGTGGAGAGGTCCGCGAAGCCTGGGCGCGCTGAGCTCAGCGCGCGCAGGCTTCGGCATGCTGGCAACTCCCCGCAAGGAGCCGGAGCGCTCCGGCTCCTTGCGGAGAGGTCCGCGAAGCCTGGGCGCGCTGAGCTCAGCGCGCGCAGGCTTCGCCATGCTGGCAACTCCCCGCAAGGAGCCGGAGCGCTCCGGCTCCTTGCGGAGAGGTCCGCGAAGCCTGGGCGCGCTGAGCTCAGCGCGCGCAGGCTTCGCCATGCTGGCAACTCTCCGCAAGGAGCCGGAGCGCTCCGGCTCCTTGCGGAGAGGTCCGCGAAGCCTGGGCGCGCTGAGCTCAGCGCGCGCAGGCTTCGGCATGCTGGCAACTCTCCGCAAGGAGCCGGAGTGCTCCCGCTCCTTGCGAAGAGGTCCGCGAAGCCTGGAGAGCGTGAGGGGTCGGTGCGCACCGACCCCTCTCACTCTCCAGGCTTCAGCGAAAGCCTGCATTCGCACCATAGGACGCACACACATTTCCCCTTCATTTTTGGAGGGGAAAAAGTGCGTCCTATGGTGCGAAAAATACGGTACTTTTTGGCATCCCGCCCCCCAGTGGTTGAAAGGGCTGAAAAAATATTAGCGTAGTTCTAGTTCTATGTATAGGCCCTGACATACATGGACAAGTTGTCTGATGTGCCATCCTCTGTACCTAATGAAGCTAAGCCCTCTTAAGTTGTGTTGATCTCAATAGAGAAGTTTGTCTGAAATCACTGGAATTTAAAAGTGCTTCGCTATGGTTGGATTGTGCTTCTTATCTTGTATTTCATTCTGGTAAAAAACAACACACAAATAGGTTTCCCCCCATGTCCTTGTTATGATATACACAGGAATTACATTGTAATTTACCATGAAGTAACTTCCGTTTGCTGTATAAGGGCGCACCCATTAAAGAAGGAATTACATCAACAGGAAAAAGGATGATTAAGCTGAACACTGAAACAATTCCAAAAAGCAAAACATAAGAGGCACATCATCTGGAAGATCTCAAAACACCTGGACCATGAAGTCGTAAAATAATATTTCTTTTTGTGTAAGTAGTTTGTTTCCCCTCATACTGTGCTTTAAATGCTCACGGTAGTTACTTGCTTCTTTGCATCTGACTCCCATCTGCACTTCTGTGCTGATGGCTATCTCAGGAACACAAGAGCAGATGGAAGAATATTTTTACACCCCATACAGGAAGCACCATTTACTGCAATACGGACACCCTTTATTACAAGTGATTACACACAGCAGTTGCTTTGTGTCTGGAAAACCATGGGATTTGATCATAATCCCAACTTCTTGGCCACACAGCTACATTAATACTTCTGAATATGAAGTTATCTGCTTCTATTCAGAGATAAAAAGGCAAGCTAGATTGGTGCATTATGATTAAAAATGAATGATACCATTCTGGCTATATTGCACCCTCAACAGATCATTGAAGTTACAGCTGTTGTTTACTCAAATTATGTATTGCAATATTTTTCACCCTCCCTCCCTCGCCCCCAAAAACCAAGGATCTGTGCTTCTCAACAGTAGCTAAATGCGTTGTTTCCTATTTGTCATTCTAACTTCCACATTGAATCCATTCTTTCCTGTCAACAGTGCTTATATCTCAAAGGCTCCTGCTGAGCACACCAGAAAACCTTAGAAGATAATAAAGTGTTTCAAAGAATCTTCTGTAGTTTTGCAGAGCAGGCAGAGACTTAAATGGATTCTCCTGCCAAACCCCTTGTTACAGTTCCTGGTCAGCACAATCCTGTTATTCTGAGTAGCATAGACCAGACTCCCTTCAGTGCAGGGATCTCAACAAGATCATACATGACAGAGGGCCAACCAACGTTTGCTTAAAAACCTCCAATGAAGGAGTCTACCACCTTCCAAGGGAGACAGCTCTTAATCATAAAGTTCTTCCTGATGAAGAATCTCATTTCTTGTAACTTGAAGCCATTGGTTTGGTTCTACTTTCCGGAGCAGGAGAAAACAAGCTTGTTTCATCTTCCATGTGGCAGCAGTTTAACTATTTGAAGATGGCTATCATATCTCCTTTCACTCTCTTCTTTCCCAGGCTAAACATACCCAGTTCCCCCAACTATTCCTCATAAGGCTTGGTTTCCAGTCCCCTGATCATCTTGTTTGCCCTCTTCTGCACACATTCCAGCTTGTCAATGTCCTTCTTAAACTGTGGCGCCCAGAACTGGACACAGTACTCCAAATGTGGTCTGATCAAGGCAGAACAGATTCCCTTGATCTGGACATTATACTTCTGTTGATGCAGTCTAGAATAGCTTTAGCATTTTTTGCTGCTACATCACACTATTGACTCATGTTAAGCTTGGGGTCTGCTAAGACCCCTAGATCCTCTTCACAAGCCAGGTGTCTCACCTATACTCACTCATAACATAGGTAGAAGGAAGGTCACCTATTCCTGAACCTTTCTCCACCAGCAGAAATTAACCAATTATTTTGGAAAGGAAGATAAATTCCATTTAGCACATTCATAGTTTGTAACCTCCTAAGTTGTTGTTTATGAACAAACAATGGAAGATATGTGGCCAGGTAATAACAAGAGCCAGATAGATTGCTGTGGAATTTTTCCAAAGTAACTAGACTGTTTGATCCACTGATGATTGCTTCTTTTGCTGCTGATTACTCAAGATGATAATGCAGCAATGAAAGATGATTGTACAATAATGAAAACTGCATTATAAAAAGCGTGATCTTTTTGATAAGCTACTTTATTAAAATGTGTTCTCTTATTGTAAAATATTAAAATATAATATTTTTATATTTTAAGATTGATGTTCTGGCATGCATGAGATGCAACCTTTCTCTCCTGTTAATTCCCTCTTCATTTCCCCCACAAGCAAATAATACAGGTTTGGAACTGCAGGCTGATCTTTACATGAATTGTCCCTAGTGAAGAAGACTATACTATCTTTCTTACTAATATGAAATGGTACAAAACATGCTTAAAACTCCACCCCACCCCAAGCTTGGAGCTTTCTTTAGATAAGTAAAACCAGCAACATGTTAAAACAAATACAATGTTTAAGGGTACGATCCATTCTCCTGAGCAGGTAGCTGGGATTTGCCTTAGGATCTGATGAAGCCATCTTTTCTCTCCTCCTCTCCCCAACCCTTCAATGTATGGACAGAGGCATATACCCAGCGCAGTGTACCAGCTAGTATTCACAGGGGAAGGCTGTTGTGTGCTTCCTATACAGTAGGGGTGGCTAACCTGTGGTCCTCCACATGTTGATAGACTTCAAATCAAATCATGGTTAGGGATAATGGAAGTTTGAGTCCAGCAGCATCCAGAGGAGTTAGCCATCTCTGCTGTTTAGGATCCACCCACATCACTTTTCCACAGAATACATTCCAGACTATATTTACAATGGGAGGCTTGTGATCTCTCCTGTTTAAAGATGTATCCTCCATGATGTCTGAATTGTAGCACTGACTGCAGGGCAGAAAGCAAAGGGTTTCCATAGGGCTTACTTCATATATCTACCTTTTCAAATACTGGCATTTAGGGATGGGTAACTATGTCAATTTTGGTTAATCTCTGGTTCTTAGTTTTCCAATCTTAAATTAGTGGTCCACATTTCCACATCAGTTTGCATGATGTTGGTGTTTTTTAATAATCTGCTTGAATTTCATCAGCATTTTGATGCAAATTTCTCCTACTATATGCATGTTTGAAGGAAACTTTCCTAATATACAATTTTTTGCAAATCAATTTCCAATCATATCATGGATTCTTGCATGTTATTTTCATGAATATATGCATTTACTATAAGCATAATTTAGTTTGTGCATTTTTGTACACATTACCTGGCTGGAGAACCACTTTGCAAAATTGGGATACACGAGAATTTTGAAGGATGCCTGTGTTTCGGTTCACATCTTGTTTTGGAAATTGTGAAGCAGGTAGGTTAACCTTTAAATGTGAACTGTGTTGTGTTTCTCTGTCATCTCTACCATTTCTATTTGCACTGATCCTCATGGCTCTATGATACCCACAAAACATACTTACGGATGAGTGAAAGTGTTTCTTCCCAAGCTTATGCTAACAAGATGAACAACTTCCAAAACCCATTTCTTAGAGAGAAGAATATGATATTTTAAATTCTAGAGCAGTCTGTCGTGGCAAAATTTACTATGAATACAGTACATAGACTTACACTGCGTCACCCACCAGTAAAGAAAGCTATGCATAAGTACCAATAGCCTGTCCTAGACTTGACTAGAAACCTTGAGTGATCACTAAGTTTCATTAGAGCTTATTAGAGTTTATGTTATACATGAATTGTGAGCTGGATAAGAAAAGGCATTTCATCTTAACTCCTTGTGTCCAATAAAATTCACAAAAAGGGCATCTTTGTAAAAACCTCTTTTAACACACACAAAAAGAGCCTATCTCACTCACTACAAAAAAGAATGTTTGGATCCTTGTAAAAAGAAAATGATCTGTGAGGTTTGTGGCAAATGCAATCTTTATGGAATTAGTTTTTAAAATGAAAAATTAATGAACTTTGAATGAGACACCTAGCTTTCAGGAACTGTTAAGTTTTTGTCCAGGTATGTGACAGAATGGCATTCCATTTTTGCTTCCAGTACAAGGGCTAATTCTAGGACTTAAAAAGGAGGGGAAATAATCTGTGACAAATCAGAGGGCTCAGTCACAGAATGATATGTTATCCTGTGACATTGACATTTGGCAGTGCGGGCTCGGGAGGATATTGAGCAGCCTTCTATACAGATTTTGTTCTACAAAATCTGGCCAATGATCTGCTGTAAATATGCAAATTCCAGTCTCCAGGCTGCTCCTCCACTGCTCTGGGCAGCTGGGCAATATGGCTCCTTGCCAAGGGCACAAGAGTGCCTAGGTACGCCTCTGATGGGCTATGGCTAATGTCATGTGTATTCTGCTTCAAATATCAGCAGTGGGAGTGCACTGGAGCTAGAGTAAACAGAAATGGGTATACCAAAAATTACACTATAAATTTAAAGCACTTGCCATTGCCTTACCACCCACAGAGCTATAATTCCCAGAAGACTCAGCAAACTGCAGTTCCCATGAGCCTTTGGGGCAAGTCTGTTGCTTTAAATTTGCTCTACATGTATGGTGTATATGCAGCCCAAGTTTACAAACAACCTAAGCTCTCTGCTTCCAGCCACTGCCACTACAGACATATAAAACTTTTGCTTTACGCATTCTGGAAACCATGTAATTGTGAAATAAATTTGTGCTGATATCCTTTTGTTTTCTTCAAGGTGATTTTTTAAAAAAAGAAAAAGCATTCTTCCACATTTTGAAAGACTGCCTCAGGATATATCTGAGGATATACCCAGTTATTAAGTTATTGAAGAAAGGAGAGAGGTTAATATTTTTGTCTGTTTGCAATTGTTATCCTAGAGAAGATTTCAGAACTTGGATTAAACTGGAAGAACCAGCCTTATAGCTGACGTTCCCCACAGCGAAACATCCTGGAAACCGCGCTGTGGTAGACTTTGCCCTATGCCTTGAATAATTTTGTCAATAACTTTAATATGCAGGTGAATGTCAGTCCCATGTATCAGCGGCATTCAAAGGCATTGCTCAGCAGTTGAAACATATTAGGCTATGTTTTTGACCAAAAGAAAATGAGAGCCTATCCTTTTACAAGCTGGTTTCAATTTTCTTCCAGGGTTGAGACAGGGGCAATCCAATAAATTCTAACTCTTATTATGAAATCTAGCTTTGCAATTCTTCTTACACAGAGCTGAATTGCACAGCTACAGAAATCTTATTAAGTTCATCTTGTCTTTTTAATGAAAATCACAAATAAATGTAAGGATATAATTCCCCAGAGTTTTCTAACAGCTCACATCAGAAGCAGAGAGCCAGCGCCCACAGCTCTGTAACAGTTCGCCAGCCAGATTATAGCAACCACCTTTCTGTGCCCTTGGCAGCTGCCTACTTGTGGCAAACAAGTCATCCTGATTCATTTCAGAAGAAGCTGAAATTTTGCCTGCCGCCGCAAATAGAACAATTTGTGTGGAACTGTGCAAGCTGCTGTATGGTCAGATGGTTTGTCAACTCATTTGCTGCACAGAAGATTGTAAGTTCAGGATTCTTGTGGGAGGGACGGGGAGCCGTTTAACTTTCAGATGGGCAACAGATTAGGGTCAAACTACACATGATATGGAAATTGAATGGCTGGAATTGGAGCCTTGACTCAGCGAGAAGAGGGGAATCAAATCCTTTGTTCCTGTGTTATCATGGCAAGCCAAACCTCCCTCTCTCACAAACATATTTTACACATACAATATTTGTGTGTATTCCTGCAGAGGGGGGAATTTATTTGCTTAAATTCCTGCTTCTGCAACAATAGAGGATTCAGTGTACCATTCTGAAAGAGCTGCTTGATGCAGCCTGGACATGCTGTGATTTCTGGGAATGACTTAAAAGGCTACAACCACTTCCATACTTCCTCTGGCCTGGTGAATGAAAGACCATAAACTTCATTTACCTACATAAAAGTTGATTTACCTGCATAAAACCTAAGGCGGAGTATGATTAATGTTATGTAAAGTACAACCTTGAAACGCTCAGTGGGTGATTTGGATGGGAATATGGCTTGGGCACAAAGTTACATAATGGATTATGGCTTTACAAGAGCCATCTGCCTGTCCACTGAGGCTTGAATTTTGTTCCTAGTGCCCCCAATTTTACTTCCTTCCATAGGAGATAATCCAATAACTATGAACGAGCAACTGCCATCAGCACAGAAAATAGTAGAGATCCTATGAGCACTCTGGACAAACACAAGGCAACAGCTTAATCAATGGAATGTGAACTTCAGAACATGTTTTTCTCAAAGAAGAATCAGAGGAGCCCAGAATAATGGAAGCCTATTGATTCCACATAAACTTAAAAAGTCCACATCTGGAGTCATGAAACACTTCCAGCCAAAATTGCTACCACCCAATCAGCCATAGCAGCCACTCCATGCAAAAATGATGCATGGGTTCTTCAACCAAAGCTTCCTAAAATGGTATAATAATGATACAAACTTGAACCACTCCAGAGCCAATACAGTGGTACCTCGGGTTACAGATGCTTCAGGTTACACAGGCTTCAGGTTACAGACTCCGCTAACCCAGAAATAGTATCTCGGGTTAAGAACTTAGCTTCAGGATGAGAATAGAAATCACACAGCAGCGGTGCGGCGGCAGCAGGAGGCCCCATTAGCTAAAGTGGTGCTTCGGGTTAAGAGCGGACCTCCAAAACGAATTAAGTTCTTAACCCGAGGTATCACTGTATCTGGAATCAGACTTAGCATTAACCTTCTTGCTGGGAGCACGACATGGAAGCACTGCCTTTGGTGATGACTTCAGTAAGTCTGTGAAACCTTCAAGGCAGACTGTTAGGCTCCAGTCATCACTCACCCAATCAGTTGTGAGGGTTGAGGTCTTAGTATTATTATGAGTGTTTGAGAGTGGGGGGTTAGGCTGAATGCCTGGGGCTCCATCTAATTATTGGAATAGCCAAGCTAGCTTCCTGGTGAGGTGATAGTCTTGGTAATGGGTCATTAAGACAGATGGCAAGTTAGAATGGCAAAAGCAGAGCTGAGAGTTGAGTGATGTGAGCCAGAAGCGAGAAGAAGAAAAGCTGCAGTCTGGGGAGCCAGAGAGAATCAGAGCAATGCTTGATTTCTCTTTGAATCCAAGGACATGGCACTTTTTGGTGTGAAAATGTTGATATCAGACTCTGCTGACCCATTCTTGCTTTGGTTCATTCTTCCCCTTTCAGAAGCTCTGATAACTGGACATTTTTCAGGAAATGGCCGCTAAAGGGCTCAGCAGCTAAGAAGAAAATTCTTGTCTGCTTTGCTTACCGCAGAGAGGACTGTGTGTGTATCATGCCTCAAGACTGAAAGTAGATGTGTTCAAATCACTGCCATCAATAACCACAATGATCTGGCTATTCCTGAAGCAGCAAATATTGATCACTCCAGTGCAACTCCTGTATGAGAATATTCAAAGTCAACACATACCATTGTACTTTTAAGATAAAGTTACCAATCATCCCCGTTTCCTGGGGACAATTCCCGGATTTACAAATCAGTTCCCTGACAAAATCCATCTATTTAGTAGGAAGTTGAAAAGTGTCCCCAGATTCATTGAAAAAAATCACTTACCTTTATTTTAAGATAGTGTAGAAAGGATAATTTTTGGCAGAACAGTTTCTGCATTATTGTATTAAGGTAGTGGGTCTTGGCATTTGCCAGCCATTTTCCTGTTTTAGGTCTGTGATTTCATCATCTATTTTATGTTTTGCTTTTGTGCTAGCAAGGCGTAAACTACCAAATGTGTGGCTGTAGGAATGTGAGTTGATATAGGACATGTCAGAGATAGCAAACAGGAAGAATCAAGGTCAGTTACAATATACACAAGATTAAGCAAAGATAACTCCCCACTTGTTTGGAAATCTTACTAAACTCATTAGAGGTTAAATTATACTTAGAAAAACTTAAGATTTCATCTGGTTCATGAAAGATATTAAAGTGATGACCCAAAGCATGTTTTAAAGCCACATTTTTGTTGTTGTTAAGAAAACTGTCTTTGGAAGGAAGTGATTGAAAAGAGAAAACCAGGCAAAGCAAAGGACAGTGAATGCCTCTCATTTTAAGATCCTATACATTCTCACTGCAAATACTAGAAATAAAACCTGCCAACATTCTCCTTTCCATACTGACTTTGTAAGGTCCCATCCCATATTGCCTGAGACCACTCCAGTCCACAATTGTGATTTATGCTTTACTTTGCAGCTGCAAAAATATTACAGACCTGCAGAAGGTTGTGTTGCCAAACCCTTCCCAAGCTATAGAACTCCCTGCCCCTTTACCCACACATTTGCTGTAGTCTGCAGTCAAACTGAGATATCACTAAACTTTAATGTGACTTGGCATGGTATGAATAATTTAATGTGATGAGCTGGCTGAAATGTAGAGAAAGGGAAGCCATGCTGGTCTTGATTGGATTGCCACTTTTGATCTGTTTTCTCTGCTCCCTCTGACCTGATACAGGACAAGGTGAATGGCTGAGCGAGAAGCCTGCAGCATTTAGCAATTGGCTCATACTGAAAACATCAAGCCTAAGTGAATTATTCATTAGTGATTCAGCATATCCCTTCTGCTTGCAAGGAAGGGGAACCCATGAACAAATGAGAATAGGCTCTTGCTTATTTTCAAACATCTAGGAAACAAATCTTATTAAGATTATTTTTTTTAAGAAGTAGGAGACAAACATAATTTACGGATGGGGTGTGTGTGTGTCTGGAGCCTATAAATAACTATGGTAAAGTAATATGTACTGATTATGTGCCTTGAAGTTATCTTAAAGGTACAGCATCCTTTCACATTAAATCTAAACTACATTATAATGCAGTTAACTGCAAGATAGATAGCTGACCTTGCACTTCTTCCTTGTATCTCCAGGGGGAAATGGCTGCAGGGAAGATTAATTCAAAAAGTATAGATAGTTTTCCAAGACAGCAAAGCACTCATAATTTGGTAAGCTTTTAAACGTATCTCTGTCCGAAGGGCTTAGAGTAGGTTAAAGATCAGGACTAAACTATTGTAAAAGGAAGCCTTAACGATTAGCATCAAGTGCCGGATGTCAGGGCCAGCCTGTTCATGAGGCAGGCTGAGGCAGCCACCTTGGGCAGTGGAGCACAGGAGCTCTGCCCATTCTGCCATCTCCATCGCTGGTGGAAAAGCAGTGGTGGCTTCCAGCGAGACCTTGTAAGAACTTAATGAGATATTGCTGGAACTTGCCTCTGCTATGCGGGTGCTACCATGTGAACCAGGTAAGGGAGGTTGTGAGGAAGGAGTTGGAAGCACAGTGGTGGCCGGGTAACACCTTCCCATTTTGCCTGGTGAAATGGGATGCACCACCCCTGTGTGGTGTTGCTCAGGAAAGCCAAGAAACCAAGTGAGTCGGTGCAGTTCTGAAATCAGAGGATAAAACCAGTGCAGTTGGGAAAGGTTCCTTCCGCCATCTTGATTCAAATTGGTGCCCAGTTGTATCCAACCATAGGCAAAAATTTGCTCCTTGGTCTCAGCAATCATCATGCAAAATTAGATTACGATATCCCAAGAGGTGTCCAAATGCACAGAGGGCAGACAAAGAGACAAACAGCTTCCCCAAAAATATAGTGGGGGGGGGGGAATCTGTTTTTGATATATGTCACTTTCCCATGACATTTTCCATAATTCTGCTCTATTGCATTTCTGGCTTGGTTCCAATCATTCTATTAGTCTAATCAGGTCATTTCATATAGGAATTCGCCACAATGAAGTTCCTTAGCCAAATCTAATTAAGCCAGATTAGGCCTAATGAGGCCTGTGGGCAAGACGTTCCCCACCATGGATAGACTTTGCCTCAACACCCACTCTGGCATCTACTCCTGATCTGGAAGACTCTAGTTAATTAACCCCCCCCCCCAATTATTTACTCATTTATTTCAAAAGATTGGAGCCCAGTCTGCTACAATGGGCTAGCTGCATCTAAGAGACAAGTGCAATAGGACAGACTTTCTCTCCTTCAAAGGAGCATTTTAGTTTTGCTGCTATGCCTAGCTTTTTATGCAAGAATGTTGGTGGCATCTCTTTCCCCCCTAAACTGAAATGCTTGAACATGATAGAAATCTGAGTCCACCTAATTCATGCAAACTAGCCAATCCATCTCCAGCATCAGCCAGCAAGCCTGGGAAAATGAGACAAAAACTGTTGTGTAGAATCAAATAAAGCCCAATGACAAAGGGAAAGGAATTCAGAAGGGAAGGAAATGAATTTGTTTTACGTTGAAGTATTGGTACCCCGCAGCAGAAAGCAAAACATACCAATTTGGCAATTGTAAGGATTACCAATAGCTCAGAGGAATCTGTTGTGCTAGATAATATGCACAGTCCCTCTGGTTTTATAGATCATTTCAATAAGCTGTATACAGGATATAAACCTTTTAGTAACTATATTAAGACTGATTTGTCTGGTGGTGGGTTTTGTAGAGATGGATAATAAAGCATACAGCAAACAGAGGGTCACAAAGCAGCAAGCATGCCCTCTTAAATACCACTTTGTCCCTGTAAGCCAATGCAGCAGAGCTTGTAGATGGTCCTGGGTGAACCATTTGCATTGATTTTCCTCCACACAACATGCTAAACCATTCATCCATTGTCCAGAAAAATATATATTTGTTGCTTGGAGAGCATGGTGAATGAATGCCACTAGTTTACTCACCGAAATACTATGAACAGAAGACATCCTCTGGCTTGTCATTTATAAAAGCATCTCTTATGTGGATCTGAGCATGAGATCATTTAGAATTCTCAAGAAACACAACATGAACACTTTAAATCGCCCTCATGCACCCACTGTCCATTAACTGTGCCTTTTGCTCCTCACAGATGGAAACAGGGACACCTCAGTCCTTTTACAAAGGAGCACTTCCCAAGTCACACATGCAGAGACACATCATTTCACAGGCTGAAAGCCCATATGTGTTATATACTGCTTTCATTTACTTGGCAATAGCCTGCCTTTGAAAGAATTAAAACCAGGAGAGTGTTTATGGGATATAAGGGGAGGGCGTGTACCTTTGGTGCATGACACGTCGTGCTCCTTCTGGAGTAGATTGTTCACTTTTGGTTCCCATCCTGCACCCAGCTCTTACCTGTGGCTCCTAGAAGCTCTAAGCATGCAACAGTGGCCACAACACCAGGAAGAGCTTTGACTGGCTGGCTGGCTAAACGAGGCAAGAGGGAGGGTCGTCAATGGGTCTCAAACCCTCGGTGATTTAGGGACTTTCCCTACATGTAAAGACAATATCTAGCAGATTGAGCAGATGAGACCAATAGTGGGTTCAACAGTCAAGAAGGTGATTTCTGCACATGCTTTGAGGAGCAGATGGAGCTCATCAACCTGGGAAGGTAGCCCACCTTGGAGAAGGAAAACTCTGACCCTAAACCTCTGTTGCCCTGTGAGATATCTTTAGGAGAAGAAAAGGTTAATAAGTAAACTGCACAATTCCAGTCCAGCTGGTGCCAATCATATTGCTCTGCTTTCCTTTGAACCGTATCAGCAAGGCTGAGTTGGGCCATGGGGCTGGGCAGCCTAGGGACTCCATATACACTACCCAAGCTTGTGCCTTATGGAGGTCACTTTGGTGCTGCTATTACATCCATTTGACTTCGCCCCCATGTGGCCCTTGTCTTCATTTCTTGCAGGTGGGACTGGGGAAATAGGACAAACAAAAAACAAAAAAAGCTGAAGGAAGTGAAGGAAGGATGAGGAGGAGGAGAAGGTCTCTGGGGGTGTTCAGTTCTGAACTTTGCAACAGTGATCCTTTGGCAACATGGAGAAAATTGGGGTGGGAGAAAGGAGGAGGCAGAAATAGAGAGAAAGGGATGGCCATGAAAATTGTTGGTTTTGATTCTGCCTACCACTGGCTTTGACCTCTGAGGGAATGTGATGCTCAACAGAGAAAAAATTCCTCATGCCTGGAAGGTGAAAACACCCAGCTAATCTCTGCTTGGTATTTGTCATTTCTAGACTCAGATTTCTATGTAGTTAAAAAGAAAAAAAGAAAAATTAGGATGCTCTGAAGCAAGATTTAGTTTCCGGTTACTGTTAAGAATAATACCTTTCCCACTTAAAGAAGAAAAAAATTATCTCTTTGAATAGATATGCCTGAGCTGCATAGGGATTAATTTGAATATCCCGATTGGCTGCATGTTGTGGTTTCCTGAAAGGATTTATTATTTCATTTGAAGGAACTCTAAACACAACTCACGTTCTGTCTACAATTCTGTGAACCTCAACTCTAACCTCAAAATTGTTATATTTGCTAAGCTGGAAGGGCCAGTTAACTATGATGGAGATATGCAAAAGAGAGTTGGAAAAATACTGCTTACAAAGTTGTTACAACATAGCAATGAACATCACTGCAAACCTACCATTTTCTAAGGGAGAGGGAGAATCTAATTCATATATTTTTACATAGCATATTTATATAAAACGTTAGTTTTCAAACCATCATCCATGGCTGCATTCTATTTTGTTTTTTTGTTTTTACCCAGAAACAGTTGAGTTGCATCTATATATCATTTTCATATATCTTCAAGCTGTAGAAGGAAATGTACTCCTGTTTACAGTAAGAAGTGTGAGGCGAGGAGAGAAGAGTCTGAAGAGCCTGCAAAATATGTCAAAGAAGAAAGGTTATAGGGGTGCATGGACTGCAACCTCCTTGTTACTCATCAATTACCTAACAGACAAGATTCAAGCACAAAGGAAAACCTATTTTGCATCTTTTGTTGGTTGTGGTCAGAATGATCATCTTATGGGTATTTCCCCCCCCCCCCGGCTTTTTCCTTCATAACTATACTGCCTCATGTTTTCTTTCTAACAAATCTAGGAATAAAACACCAGGAACCCAGCAAGTAACTGAATCCCCTTTTGTTAGCTGAACAATGCACCCTCTATTTCAGTCTACTTTGACTTGCTTGTGTTACAGTGCTACTGGAACTATTTTCTAAAGTGTGTATTGCTCATCCAAGCAGAAAAGGTGGCTTTTTCACACACATCCCACCTGATGTTAATGCAGATGTTCACAGAGCATGGTTCTGCAAGCCCCTGCATGCCAGGGTCCAATTTGTGGGGCAGTGCAGCTGACTCCAGTTATGCAGAAGGCCTGGTCTTTCCCTGGAACTTGCAAGGTCTCACATGGCCTTACAGGATATTGGGGACGGGTGGAGGGACAGCCTTTTAAAGGACCTTCTCATTTGACAAACCAGACCTTCGCCCATCATTGTGCTCTCCCAACCTACTCTCCCTCAGTTTAGCACCTTTTACTGAGGTTTTAGGTGGTCACTGGTTTTTCAGGGCCAGAAAGGAATTTTACTCTCATTCACAATTGGTTCTTGGTTGTGAGGTTTTTTCCTTTTCTCTCAGGGGCAAGCTGGCTTTGTTAAGCATTAGTCTTTGTCTCCACTTGGGCAGAAATGGCATCTCAAATATAGGGAGGACTCTCATATAGAATCCTGAGATGTTCCACCTGGTCTCAGCCATAGCTTGTGTGATGTCACTCACTTCAGGTTGCCAGCTGGATCCCAGGTACATGACCTGCGCCATGTTGGGTCCTCAGCAGCTGTGCTAAGAAAGATTTTCCTTGAACAAAACATTGGATGATTGAAGTGGAAACAGATCCTTGCCACAATGCCCTGCCAAACCTCACCTACCTTGCTGTGTTATGATGTAATACACGTATTTTGGTATTTTGGATGTATGTTACCCACATCCTTGTCTCTAGAGCAGCATAATGCATCTCTCCCAGAAATATCCAGTCCTGTTGAACTGGCTGGATGTACCTTTCAATGAGGATAAGATACATGACTCTAATGACCAAAGTTGAGTACGACTGAAATTGTATGTATGAGTTGCTACAGCTAGATCAGGGCCTATTACAGCATGCCACACAGACTGGAACTCGGGGAGGCGGAATTGCATTTGCTTGCTGTTTTGAACAATCATTCCCTACAGCAGATATTTGTATTTAGAACATATTCTAAAAACAACAACAAAACTGTCAAAAGAGTTTTCTTTATCTAAGGGGAATTCAGCAGTTTCAAAGCATGTGGTTTTATTAAGATAAAGTTCAAAATGAAAAGAGGGGTTTTTATATATAAAAAAAGTGATAAGGAAGAGTTAAGTATTTTTCAAAACAGAAACCGGTTTCCTGCTGTAACTGCTAGTTCCTTTGTAGTGAAACAGCAGCACTAGCAGCTAAGTAACAGTTGTGTACACAGAAATAAATCTCACAGAATTCTAGCTGTTTGTGTAGCCTTAAAATAGATTAAATGTAAGCATAATCCATAGCACAAATCATTCAGAAGGAAAACAGGAGTAGGATAAAAAGGATGGCAATTGATAAGGTATTGTTACAAATTTATGCTTCATTTCAGACATCAAACTATCAGGTAAAACAGAAGAATGACACAGTATTGTCTATTAACCCAGTTTTTCTCTTCAGTTCAAGGTATTAATTATGCATGCATGCTTCTAGATACACCCAGTTCCTACAAAAGTGAATGATAAAATTCTTCAATTTTGGGGGGGCCTGGGATTGCTTTCATTAAGTGAATTAATACTACCAGAAACATACCCATGGTTTCTCCATTTTGGGGTACAGAGGCTAGTACTTGTGGCTCCCTCAGGTCCATAGCTTACAATGAAACTGAACTTTGGAAACAATTAACTAGATCTCAGTAATTGGCTGCATCTGGGGAACATCAGCATGTCTTCTGTAACGATACCAATTTAGTAATATTGTTCTGTGTCAAAAGCGGAGGAGGGGGTAGGAAAGCAAACAATAGATTTATTATAAAAATGTGTCCTTTATAAGTAAGAGAAGGGAAAGCTCAATGTTAATGTCTTGTAATGGTATAATGCAAATAGTGGCCAAGTACAAATGGAAATGATGATTAAAGAACATGCAAATTGTCAGATGTTTCTGTTAAGTAATCCACTTGGTTTCAATTGTCAATGATAAATTATTTGAGGCACTGATGTAGAATACTAACAGTAGTGCAAATGTTCCCAAATATGTAAATTAAAATCTAAGCCTCTGCTGTATTGCATCCCCCTAACCTGTCACTGTGTTCTCAGTTGTTGCCAGAATCCTCTTTCAGTATCTTCAACTACATGAGCCTTTGAAAGAATGCATGAAGTATTGGCAGTAACACAAGGGCCAGTGTGGTGTAGTGGTTAAGAGAGGTAGTCTCGTAATCTGGTGAACCGGGTTCGCATCCCTACTCCTCCACGTGCAGCTGCTGGGTGACCTTGGGCTTGTCACACTTCCTTGAAGTCTCTCAGCCCCACTCACCTCACAGAGTGTGTGTTGTGGGGGAGGAAGGGAAAGGAGAATGTTAACCACTTTGAGACTTCTTCAGGTAGTGATAAAGTGGGATATCAAATCCAAACTCCTCCTCCTCCTCCTCCTCCTCCTCCTCCTCTTCTCCATGGCATTTCCCAATATTATATGAAACATCCCTTTGACAAATAGACCTTATAACAGACCTTAAAACTGGAAGTAATAGCTGAGATTTACAAAATCAATGAAGAGGTTAGTAGAAGATTCTGACTATGAGTGGTTTTGGGGGACATTTATGATGTGAAAAGTAAACAGGATATATGAGGTCATAACAAAAATTACAGAGTCACAATTTACAGGTGAGGGTGAAAGATACAGACTTTTAGGAATATGAACTATAGATAAAGAACTACTGGCTAACTCCAAATACAGGAAAGGGCTTTTACTGTGCCTGATTTTTAATCTATAATTTTAATGTTTTTCATACTGAGCCATTTCATTATCTTTGAAGAATATCCTATTGTCTCATTATATTGTGCTGGTTCCAGATTTTGGGGAGTACTTGGACAAGACACTCTCAGAAAACAGAGCAGGGCAAACAGGCAGCGCCTTGTTTGATTACAGGGCTCTACTGGAGCAATGCCTCAGCAATGTCATTATGCCATACTCAAGGAAATATCTGACTGGGTTCTTAATACTAATATATGGCTGGACTGTGTTGCTATATTAAATGTGTTGATCTAAGTCAAGGATTCCCAAACAGTGGTCCATAGAACTATGCATCTTTTAGGAGGTCCATGGCCTGACTGCAGAGTTGTGGTTGAAGATGGGAGAGGGCACACCCATTGCATTACATTTTCATTTTGATTTTCAATTGTATTTTTATTTCTTCTTTTACTTCTTATATTGTTTTTTTCTTGTATTGCAATTAAAAGCCATGCAGTGTCTAGCACAGCACATTATAATTGCTGCAACAGGCAGATAAATTG
The DNA here is from genome assembly GCF_964234715.1 of Podarcis melisellensis. Taxonomy (NCBI): domain Eukaryota; kingdom Metazoa; phylum Chordata; class Lepidosauria; order Squamata; family Lacertidae; genus Podarcis; species Podarcis melisellensis. The sequence continues at coordinate 45,816,331 of NC_138531.1, forward strand.
TAAAGTGGTTTTCCAAGACCCTCAGCAATTTTCAAGTAGCTGGGAGGGGGGAAAGTTTGGTAATCATTGATTTAAATCATGTTTGATTATGGGGAATGAATTTATCATATTTGGATGTCATATTCCTAATAAACTTCATTAACATCTACTTAGCAACCAGCAGGGTACAGAAAAGTACTGTATTTTGCCCTATAGACAAAAATGAAATTTTATTTCATTGGCCAGGGGATAGTCTGTAGGTACATGAGACCATCACCATGCTGAAGCAATGCAGACCTGAAGCTCAGTGCCTAGGTGGGTGAAGATCTGGGAATGACATCCACATTGCTTTGGGTTTCATAACATAAGAAAGGTGGGATATAACTATGAAAAAACTACAACAACAACTCCTTTCATCCATGCTGCCTGTAGTCCAAAAATCAAGACCAGAATAAGCAAGAGAGTACATATCCATTCCTTTACTATTCACCTTAAATTTAATTTAATTTGATATTTTCTTCATTATTTATGACCCTCAGTATATTGTTAGGGCATGTAACAATATTCTCTACCTCTTTGCAGACCCCCCTCCCTGCTTTAATGCGGATGGTTTCCCCCTCTGCTGTTTTGTTACAATTCACTTGCCATCTCCACACCAGGAAAGCAGTCTTGTTTTAGTGACAACTACATTCTGGAACAATTTGTGTATGTTTGGTATGTGCTAAACCGATAACTTGTCATCTTTATGGCATTTGACTTTGCACCGAAACATAGCCATGCCAAATCACTGAAGAAACAATGTTAACAAACTTGGAAGAAAAATACAATTTAAAATATTGATTTCTGAACAACAACAGTAGCTCCCAGGAAAGCGGGTGTTAAAAAGCCTGTTCCACAGAATTATAGAATCAAAGGGATGAAAATAACCTGGAGAGTATCCAGTCCAGTCTTGATAAGAATTAGTATTATAAAGTGATACCTTGGGTTACAAACACTTTGGGTTACAAACTCTGCTAACCCGGAAGTAGTAATGCAGCACCCGATTATTCTTTCTTTTTCTTAATACTAAGAATGACTTCAATGAGTTTTTCTTGGTGACTAACTTTTAAGCAGCACCAGCTGCTATTTCCACCTCCTGAGAACATTCTGTATCAAGCCAGTTTCGGTCTCTACCCCAGACTAGAAACCAGACTAGAATGGATTCAAATAATGAGCTTATCTACACTCATTTATGAATGATTAGGAACTGAGTGTTTATGATTTATAGGTGGTATTGTGCATATGATTTTTTTGGGGTATACTATAAAATTTTATTTTAAAAGGAATCTGAGCTTGCAAATTCATAGCATAAACGTTGCCCAAACACCTATGTTTTTAGGGAGCTTGTGTTCACAATGGCTATTTTCTATCTCCACTGCTGAGAGACAGGGTGCCTCTGAATACCTGTGGCTGGGAACTGCAGGTGGGAGCAGGCTACTGTGGGCTTCCTATGGGCATCTGGTTGGCCTTTGTGAGAACAAGAAGCTGGACTAGATGGGCTCTTGACTGATCCAGCAGCTTTCTTCATATGCTTTAATGTCAAAATCAGTGGCGTATGACAGAGTATTGGTGAAAAGGTATGCAGGTATTTCACATTTTAACATTTTGTGAACTTAGTGGGATTAGATAATGTGCTAGAGTGATGGGGGAGAGGCCTGGGAATAATCTAAAAGAGTACTTCAGCAGGCTTAAGTCTCAAGCTGCCTTGTTAATAAAAAAAAGTTCCTCAACCATGGATAAAATTGCTGAGGCACAGCAAGGTGTATTGGAAAGTTTCTGCACTCTGCAGCTATGCAGTTATTAAAAAAGAAGTCACAGCTAGTATTGGGAAAGACTAGGTAAATGAAGGATAGTCATGGTTAATGTTACCGAAGATAAATAGCAGAGTCATATCTTCCTCCCTGCCCCCCAGGACATACATTTTTTTTTTTAAATGAACCCATCCAAAAAGAGATGAAGTGTGTCTAAACAAAATGATACCACCTGTGCAATCTGTATTACCTGCAGCATTTGTAAGCCATATGCATGGTGTCTTCATACTGCCAAGTTGGACACTCTGAGAGCTTGTAACTATTCATTTTAAATCTATGAAGGAAAGTGGCCTGTTGTGCCAACACTGACTCAAGTTACTGCAATATCCTACAGTCTTTTTTAACAGAATGGATTATTGTAGTTCCCCCAAGGAATATGATATCTTTATTTCCTGCTAGTAAAACCCTGCAAGACCATGGCTTTAAAAGTTTCCACTAGGACATTGTAAAGAATTCTGTTCACCCAGTGTAGGTACAGTGATACAATGGATTTGTAAAATGATTGGCACAGAACAGTGGCAGCAATAAAATATTGCATTATAATCTGCATGAGAAAATAATTGCTGTGTGCTGAAGTCTATGAAAGAAGGACGGATGTGCTCTCAAATGATGGAATGTGGCTGCAGTTGAATGCAGAATATAGGAAAGCTTTTTACCCAGTAAGATATAATATGAGGTAGTCACTTTACCTGCTGTGGCAGAAGCAGAAGCTTATGTCGTTTTGATTATTCTGAAGCTTTATCTCCCACCCTTCCAACAGGTTGCTGAAGTAGGAAGGGAGGGGGCCAAACAAATCCCAAGTAGATCAGAGAAATGGAGCAATAATGCCCTTCTTGCCACTGTGATTGTTCCACCCTCCCTATGTTTCCTTCACCACTATGACTCAACAATCAGATATTGTTCCTGTGCTGGGCACAATCCAGCCCATTGTGAAGCTTTGATATTTGCCTTTATGTATAGAGTTTTGTGTAAGTCTTTTGTCTGCCTGACTGCTCTGTTTCACAGATGAAGAGTGTTCCATTTGAAATAATAATAATAATAATAATAATAATAATAATAATAATAATAATAACAGTACAAAATACAAGGGCCAGAGGCCAGTGATATGGTGAGCATCTAGTCTCCCCATAGTTAATACATGCAGATCAGAGTATCACATTCCTCCTACCAGTGTGGTGTAGTGGTTAAGAGCGGTAGATTCATAATCTGGTGAACTGGGTTCGCATCTCCGCTCCTCCACATGCAGCTGCTGGGTGACCTTGGGCCAGTCACACTTCTCTGAAGTCTATCAGCCCCACTCACCTCACAGAGTGTTTGTTGTGGGGGAGGAAGGGAAAGGAGAATGTTAGCTGCTTTGAGACTCCTTAGGGTAGTGATAAAGTGGGATATCAAATCCAAACTCCCCTTGTTCTTCTTGTTCTTGTTCTTGTTCTTCTTCCATGACCACATCTCTTTATCAGAACCCTTATCACACCTTCATTTTGGCATGTTATGGAAAAGGGGTGAAAGGATTGGCTTAGTTCCAGTCCATTATTCTTCTGACATTCCAATATTATTTGGGTTCCTCTTTGCTTAAATTCTGGTGGGGACTACAGATTTTGAATTGTCAGTAACAGACTATAGGTATGTATGTATGTATGTATGTATGTATGTACTGTATGTAAGTAAGTAAGTAAGTAAGTAAATCAAATCAAATCAAATCAAATCCCAGGGAAGAAGTAGTATTGCGAGCCTTGTTTTATTTTTCTTTAGCATTCGTGGTTACCTAACCTATTATTATTTCAACAGTTCCGGCACATGCTAAAATAGTTTTTTTATTATTATTGAAGGAAAGTTCCAGCCTTAATTGGTAGAGGTACCTTTATAATATATATTTTATAAATGTGTGCTGTCTTTAACTGGCAAATAGTAGAGAGCTTATTCAGTATGTCTGCCAGAGCTAAGGTCAGCAGCACAGACAGAGTTGGACAAAGAACACCATTTTCCAGCTTTTTTGTTAATCTTGGCTTGAAAAGACCACACATTTCCTTCCCCGCTGAACAGTTTAGCCTTTGTTCGGTACAATTAATATGCTAGGCTGAGAGCAAAAAATGTGTGAACCTTAAGAACACCGTATGATTGTCAGGTAATTAACAACTGGAGAAGCTATGCTTTAAGAACCACAGATAGGACTGGCTGTGGACACAGCTTTAGTTAATCTTAGTCCTTTGTATTTTTTCTTCATCTACCAAGTGTATTGTGGCTATGAGAAGCAACTGTGCTTTTTTCACATGTCAGCTGTCTGAATCCCAAGACATCCAGTTAGCTTACTGCAGACCATGTTGGCTTGACTGTAGAAAAATTAATTAACTAAACTGCTTTCAGGCTTCTCAATAAGTTATGAAAACTATTTTTTATATTAAAAAAAAAACTTGCTCAAAAGACAATTGTAAGGCTTGTTAATTATTTCCTAGTATCTATTGTCTTGGCACTGAAATCAAATAAAAACTGCGGATTTTTGTTTTTAATCATTGACTATATTGCCCACACTATACTTCAAACATTTAATTTAAAAGTGTGGCATCCTGCAATGTGTGATCAAACCTCACCTCCATGTTTACTTGCAACATACAGCCTCCTTTATTAAGATAACAGTTCTTAATACTCAGGCACACTTTCAGCTATTGATCCACAACAGTCTGACTTGGAAACACTTGGAATTAAGATTTCAGCAATCTTCTGTGGTGCTCAGTTGGCTTAGATTCAAGAATGCAACATGTTAGTCCATCAGCTTGCTACCATTTCAGTGACTTGGAGAACATATATGTCACTAGAGGTTAAATTGGAAAAGTGATTGGAAAAGTCGTCATAAAGTTATAAAGGAGGCTGGGAAGACAGAATTTATTGATGCCATCATGCTGCAGATATTTATTATAATGATTATTGTTGTTACTCACTGTTGCAAAACAAACTTGTATAAATTGCTCTACCTATGGAAGAACATATGTTTTGTTTTGATTGCTTATCAGCTGCTTTCACTTGGTTTTCTGGAACATTTTAACAGGCTAGCCAAAGTATATGTGTAATGGTCACAATTTAGAAAACTGTTTAACTAGCTGTGATGCTGATGCTTTTTTCTAATGGCCCAATATCTGTATTGTGCAAAACAGATATCCCGATAAGTTATGTTTCTGTAGGAGCCCTGCAAAGCACAGTGATCAATTGGGTATACAAGGAGTGAGGTTATCTTTCAGGTATCCTGGTTCCAAGCTGTACACCTTGAACTTAGCTTGGTCGCTAATGGGCCACCAGTGCATGTTTTTTCAGCAGCTGAGTAACATGGTGGGAATACCCTGGTGGTCTTCAACTAGTGGGTCAAGTCAGGAGTGAGTACCAAGTTGCAGTCTGATCTAAGGTGGGTCATACCAGCAGGTAGACTACTAGCCTAGACCATATTGAATGGCAAAAAGACTTCTGAAATGTGAAAGCTTAAACTGCTGTTTAAGGAAATATATCCCATGGAAAACATTTGAGCACATCTAGGAGGTAAGAAAGTAGCCCATCTAGGAGAAGGAAAACTCTGATCCTAAACCTCCACTGTATTATGAGATATGTGCAGAAGAAAAGACAGAGGAGTAAACCCTACACAAATCCAAAGTGGAGGGTCTAAGACAGTTGGATCGCGCCTTTTATGCCTCCTTCCAGCAACTCCTGCAGCCGAGCTGATGCCAAATGTATTGCTCTGCTTTCCAATGGAGCACATTAGCAAGGCCAAGAGAAGGTTCGTGTTGTCTGGGCAGCCCAGGACCTCCATACACACTGTCCAGGCTTGAACCCCAGGGCGGTCATTTTGGCATTGCTAACACAGTGGTTTGACTTCACCCCCAGAGGCACACTCCATTGTCTCTCGAAACAGACAAGATTCCAACAACATTTCCAGGCTTCTAATGTTTCATTTTAATGTAGTCTTGTGGCATAGACTGAAAGAATGGTATTGTTTTCCAGTTGTTCCCACAACAAACTACAGTAACTCAGAAAGCTTGGTATAAGAGACTGGGATTGCCATTCTCTACCACCTACCTTGGAGCAAGCCCAAATTAATCAGATAAATAAGATGAGCGACACGGCAAGCTGCACAAGAATGGAAACCAGTCAGTGCCTAGTTTCTGTTCCTTTGGCCAGGTCACCAAACTAAGTTTAGTTAATGCATTTTTAATGTCTGAGGGCCTGGACCAGCCAGGACACTGCAGAGGAGAATTCCAACCATATGGTGCTTAGCTTGATGCCATGCATTCTTCTCACACATTTCATTACTCCACAGGTGCATCTAAGCAAGCTGGTAATACTTGAAATATGTACATAAGACAAACAATGTGTTACAGTTATGTATCAGGATTTTTTTTTATTTGGATTACTTTTTCAACATACAACCTAATGTTAGCTACAAAAGTTGTGAAATGGTAATACTACGAACTGAAAGGGGTGGGGGTGGGGAAACCACCCCACCAATTTTTGATTTCTTCTTTTTCTTTTAAAAAAGTACATTTACAGCTTTTCCCACGACTAAGATAAACCACATTGTGATGGATCGTTTAATAAAACATAGCATACATTTAGAAAAAAAATAAATTATAAAAACATTAAAGAAACTAATACCATCAACAGCATGAAGAACCCTTCATTGTTCATCGTCAAGAGACAGAAATGAAATCTCTAGGCACAGTTTTAGGCATTATAGAGGACACAGAGGCAATAGGTTATTGTGCACTGTTCTGTACAAAAATACAGTCTGAATAAATTACATTGCTAGCCATAAGATTAAACTTCACTTTATCAGTCAGTTCATTGCATGTTTAATAATATACAGTTTACATGCTAATCCATATATATATATATATCTATATATCTCTCACTTATATTTCAAACACATAGTTCTCTCTATATTTATGTCTTTAAAATTTACATGTTGAGCTTACAAAAGCTGAACGTAGTTGTGCAGGAAATCCAAGAGAGGTCCTAGATAGTTGTCAGCACCGGACAGAATACTTTAAGCTTTAAAAATACAAATATCTAGCCCTGGTTGCAGCTTTGCTATATATAGTTTTATGTGTGTGCACGCGCATCTGCAAGTTAAAACAATATATGTGTAGTGTGAGAATTCATCCTGTTAGTGACATAAAGCCAAATACAACTGAGTGCTAACAATTCAATACAATAATGATAATCATACATTAAAATGTGATCTTCTACACATACAATCAAACACTAAAGTGTCTAATCCTGTAGATAGAAAAGGGTATTTCTGATGTGCATTATAATTCAGTACAGAAATCCTATGCAAGGTAGAACTGTCAATGTTTCAAATAAGGTGTAAATGAAGCATTAAAATTTGCACTGAGGTAACAGGGACAACAGGGTGGGGCAAGATGTAATCTTTTTCATTCCTTAATTCCCCCCCCCCCCGGATTTCTTATGGTAGAGACTCAAAAACATTGTACTCATGCCATAGTTAATTGTTGATTGCTATGTTACAAAAACACAGTAAAATTACCGAGCTGTATCAAGACCACCGATGGCCCTTGTGGTCTCTTCCAACTCTATGATTCTATGATTCTATATGGTGTTTCCTGCTTGGCAGGGGGTTGGACTTGATGGCCCTTGTGGTCTCTTCCAACTCTATGATTCTATGATTCTATCCAATTAAGCCATACTCAAGAGTAGACCCACAGAATTTAACACAGCTAGAATAGTTTTGTCCATTAATTTTAAGGGGTCTTCTCTAACTTTGAATGCAATGCTATAGTACTAAAAGAATACTAATAACAATCCTGGGTTCACATCTCATAGTGATTCATAAGGTTAACCAATCAACCTTGTCAGTTTGTCACTGTCATTTCTATTTTCTTTCAATGGAAGCTGGAGTATCTGGTCAAGAAGACCAAACTATTTCCCCACCGATCTAAACCATGGGCACAGTAACAAATCTGTATGTAATGTGTGGTAAATCAAATCCCACAAACAGTAGGACTCTGTGGCACATGTTGTCAAAGGAAGTTAAACCTATGGAACAGAGTCAGGCCTTCACTTCAGCTACAAGTTACCACTGTTTACAGCTTGAAATAAAATGAAAGCCGCACACTGGCAACTGCTTATAAAAAGATGAAGCTGCCTTTTGTACTATCTTTTCTGGCGGCAGGTATCCAAAGTCTTAGCCATAAATCTTTCTCAGCACTTGTAATGTTGTTGGACCACAACCCCAATGACTCCTGGCTGAAGATGATCACATCTGAAGTCCCACAACATCCAGAAGGCCAGAGGTTTACCATCCCTGCTGTACATGAACGAATTTATGCCTTTCATCATACAAAGCATTGTCACTGGGCTCTAGTGCATATAGGAGTGTGCACAGAAATAGAAGTATCTTATATCATAGAATGAAAAAAATGGCACAATCATTGAAAATGGTGGCCACTACTGGGCTTACCAATGCCATAAGCTCCACATTTTATATTATCGCATATATATTTACAACTCTGCAGAGCCAAACAATAGCCTAACATCCCATTCCAGAATATAATAATAATATGCCACCATACTTGCTAAACCCTATTCAAAATCCTTTGGCTTATTTAAGCTTCAGTCACCTGTGAATGTACATTCCAGTCTCAGTTGCTACAATCCCTTTATCCTTTGCTACCTGTGCTGCACATTCAGTGATTCTCCTTTTCATTCTAAACACCCTCTATCCTTCTTGGATGAATTTATAGCTACATACAGATAAATTTTTTTTGTCTTATTGTACTCCATCAGCTACCTACTACCATAGCATCTGTTGCAGGATGAAGAGTAAGAGGGAGCTGACCACATTAATAAGTCCGTTCTGCCAGTGTATGTGTAGTGTAGCAGGGGTGGGGAAACCTATGGCCATTCAGATGTTGCTGGACTCCCAACTCCAGCCAGCATGGTCAGTGGTCAGGAATGGGGAAAGCTGTAGTCCATCAACATCTGAAAGGCTGTGGTTTTTCCAGCCCTGAAGTACAGGATCACCACAGATGCACTCTTGCTCCTGAATATGCAGGTTCTTACCGCTCCCTCTGCCTCATGCACAAACCTATGTTTGCACACAGATCAGCAGATCAGAGTACAGTTTATTTTTTATAAAACAATATTGCATTTTTAATAATGGCATGGGTAAACATATTTATCATGGTTTTATGGTTTATAAAACACACCTTTAATCTCTCTCTGATTTGCTGTAATTAAAATTATTTCTGAGGTCTTAATATTAAAGAACTATAGTTCTATAGTTTTGAGGACTGTGCTCTTAAAGAAAATCCATGCTAGGATATATCTTAATTTCCATTTAACAAAAATAATTGTTTCTAAATATGTATCTTAGAATTGTATACACTGTATAAAAATATTTTCAGAATTGAAAATACCCAATAAGCTGATTGTAAACAAAAATAAATGTTACGTTGTGTAAATCAATTTAAATTTTATACCCCAGATCTTGGGTCTTAAATACTTTATATATTTTCTGCAAAATTTAAGTAAGAAATAAACAAGCTGAGATAAATGCAAATAATTGTCAGCTAATCCATTACATTTTGAGGAGAAGTGATACTGATACTATACTGTTAAATTATAATTTTCGTAACAGCTAGTCTCCTACAGAAAACATATGTTCACTGGATTACTTTTAAAAATAAAATATAAGTGAAACAGCAATTTGCCACATTAGTATATTTTTCTTCTTCAGGAACTTTTAGTTGTGTCGTAGAAAGCATTATTATTTTAATAATTTCATTTACTGATGAAACTCTGTAATAACTTCCCTCCATTGGGACCCACCTATCAATATATGTTTTTTGAGCCAATCGCTACCATTAGGAAATTAGATATTTTTCTTCTACTCCATCTTAATATCATATTAATTTCTATAGAAGTTTTCATTTTAAAACAATATTAAAGAAGATATCATTACATTGGCCTTTTTTATATACCGTACATAACTGTATCATTACCATAGTGCCTCTGCCAAATAGACATCATGGCTGCATTGGGACATCATGATTAACCATGGTTTATCATAATGTGAAAAAGCCAAAGTGAAGCCCTCTTCTCTGGTGTAGCTGTGATATCAGATGAACTGATATTTTGATTAACTGCACTTTAATGTTATGTCTAACCTAAAATGTGGTTAATTATCATTTTGATTTACTGAAATGAACCAGCTTCATAATGCACAGTTTGCAGGTGGCTTGTTTTGAATGAAACATTATTAGGATTAACTACGCTTTGTTGGGTTTTAACAAGACAACAAACCTCAGTTAATAAAAAGCCATATCAAAAGATTTTAAACCACTTCATGTTGCTGAACCAGAAGAGGAGAGGGCATGGGGGTCCCCCACAAGTCTGAGGGTTGCCTATGCTCATTCCTGTTATAATAAACCATGGGTAGAATTCCATGTAGTGCTAAAGAGATTGTTCCATCAGTGCAAACATTTCTGCTTTTCTGACAGGACAATCTCCCATCACGTGCTGTTCTGGGGGTTCTCCCAACTCTCCATAATAGATTTGGAGGAAGGACTGGAGAATGGGGAAAGCCCTGTTGCATTAGCAAGAGTCCTTGCACTGGTTTCTGCTAACAGAACAGGTAGCTGAATCCAGCTTCATCATCTAAATGAAGCCAACGCCATGTTTTCTAACTTTACAAGCACTTGGTTCACCCCATCCTAATCTGGCACATCAAGCTTTAAATCAAGCATTTTGAGAAAAATTCATATGGGAAAGGATCCATTAAAATATTTTGAAGACTACTCAATATTCAGAAACAGTTCTTGAAAATCGAGATTCATTTCGAACCTTTACTGTTTCAGCCCGCTGTTAGGAATAGGTTGAGCAGAACTATGTTCTCTCTTGATAGTAATACCAATAAACGCCTTCTGTAAAAATAGTTGTTCCTTATGGAAACCTTACTGCAGTGTTTAGAAATCAAAAGATGGTCAGGACTAGCACATCTCATGCATGTATTTTCTTCTTTTTATTCTCTCACGGGAGTCAACAGATTCAGTGTCCTTCTCTGCTTATACTTGGTTACAGCCGAGACACAAAGTCCAACCACATAATTAGAAGAATGCGCTCCAAGTTTTGACTTCCTGATATACCACAGCTGGCTGGAAAATGTGGATTGCCAAATGTACAAACTTGTGTTGTCAGGAAATAGCAGATGAATATGTACTTTCAACTATGTTCGCTTTTCTCAGCATCCAATCATTTAGAAGTTTGTTTCAGCAAAAGTCCCAATGCACCAATACAACATAGTGGTGTAACTCAGTGACCAATAGAGAATTTGAATCATGTATAATACAAAGGAGCTTCTACTTAGGCCAGCTACTCCCTTGCAGGTGACAGCAAATGCAGGTGCCATATTTTCATTCCAGCTTGTTTCTCATGACGACTGCTGCCACCTTCGTTCTCGAGTGGTACTGATCTTTGCTTACCAAAGGTAATGTATCAGTAGCTTATAGCATTTGCCAATGTACTGATGAACAGGTGTAATTTTTGCCATTCTTTTAAAGGGGTGTTAAAAAAAGTTAATTGCAAGAGTTGTAGCCCAAAGTAAAGGCTGATAACTCAACAGGGCAGACTGCTGGACAATCTACAAAAGTTCTAAAAACACAGAGTTAGAAAAAACAGGACAATCCTTGTGTTATTTCTTCTTCCGCTGCTGCTTTTTAAAGTAGCTCCCTTTAATAGTAGTCTTCATAGTTCTTAGGGTTTAGGCAATACAGTATGGCACCCCCAAATGAAAATATAGTTGCACCCCAAGCTAGTCCATAGCCCCAGTTGAACTCATGGTATATTCTCAAATTGACAGTTTCGATGAACTTGATTGGATACAGGACGAGACTGCACACCTGAAGAACCACTGGGGAAAAAAGAAAAGGGGGGAAAGGTCAAATACGAGGCTTCATCCATTTTCTTAGAATAAAGAAAATGCTAAATCACTAATATTTGGTGGAGTTTTTGGTGTACGCTAAGAGCATACTACATACAGGCAACTCCCCACTTAACACACATTTGGCTCATGTGCAACCATGTATATATGTGTGCCAGGAAATAAATAAATACTAGTAATTCAATTCAAACCTGGAAATGGCTGGAGAGAGTTAGAGAGTCCTTGTGGCTCATGAGGAGACCCTCCCTGGAGCCTGAAGAGGATGTCAGTAAGGGTGGATGAAGCCCTGAAGAGGCTGGAGCCTTTTTTAAAGGCTGCTCAGTCTCCCTGCCTAACAGCTGGTGTGTGCAGTAAAACAGCAGCAGCAGTAGTAGCTGCTGCTTTTCCACTCATCCTCCAGCCTTCAGCCAGGCCCAGAGCTTCAATACTGGTTGGTCTGGATTGGAGAGAGAGGGTGTTTAAGGGGACTCAGGCTTCCAGAACGGAACCCCCAAATTAAGTGGAGAGTCACCTGCATTTAGAAATGTAATCTTGATTTCCTGCCTGAACTGTACCACTTTCAAATTGCAATCTTGATATGAGAACAATCTTGGCATGAAACGTTCTTTAAAAAAAAACACTTCTGAGAAATAGAAAGTGTTAGAACCCTGTCAGTAGCATACTCCTGATTTATTTAGGGCAGCTGTATGGTTCTAGTACTTTTGAATTGGCTTGGAAATGAATTGGCAGCTGGTGCAGTCAAACCAGGGTTGGTGTTATGCGCTCAAACCGCCTTTCCCTGGTGAGCAACCTGGTCACTGAATTCTGTACCAGCTGAAGTTTCTGAACCGTTTTCAGAGGCACATATAATGCATTGCAGTAATCTAACCTAGAAGTTCCTGGAGGACAGACAATAGAAGTTTGGCTATCCCTGTCCAGACAGGGGTTTAGCTGGGCCATCAGCAGATGGAAGGCACTCTGTGCCAATCTGTGCACTTCACTGGCTCCCAACCTGGACAAGGTGGGATTCTTTAGACATTTGTTTGCTTTATTAAGAATGTTTATACCCTGTCTTTCCTCAACAAGCTCAAGGGGGCTAATGACGTAAGCTACAACTGTAACTTAGTTTTACAAACTGTTGTTAAACAGCAGTAAACACTATAAAACAACAGGAGGAAGAAGGTGAAACAAATAGCCATAGAAATAGTATCCTGACAGCAATTAAAAAGTATTAGAAAAAGAAAAGAACCACTTGTGGCTAACAAATCTTCCTTTAAGTGTTATGTGTATAAGGAAAGAAAACATTCAGCTATGGTTTCCTTCATCTTCCAGATGAACTGATATGATCCAGTAAGCGCTGCAGCTGCTGATGTTTCTAAACCTGAATTTAGCTTCCAATTTATGGGCATAATGCTATTGGAAATTCTCTGAAACAGGTCCTGTTGAAATGACAGAACTAGCACAAAAGCACAGTGGCAGTCATGTCAATTCACATAAAACAGCATTTGTTTCAATAAACCTTGCACAGCATTCCTGGTGGAATGTGCAGTCCATGTAAAATATATTTAATCTAAAATTTATTGAGTCCACGCTCTGGTAACCTTCAGTTTAGACTACTGTAATGTACTATATTTAGCCCACAGAGAATATGGCAATCTAAATATAATCCTATGTATATAGACACATATTTCTGGAACAGGGCAATGGCCTGATATTTCAGGGTTCTGAAGAATAAGCCATATCAATTATCCTTTTCCCTTTTCTGCAGATCAGACTTTCTTTGCAATAACAGAATAACACAGGTGACTAAGCTAATGGCTTCTATAAAAGAGTGGGGAAAATAAAGTAGGGGATGATGAAGATAGATAATTTAGGAAAGCTCATTTATAATTATATGACTCAATGTAATAAAGAATATCATTTATCAACTAATTACAACAGAATTCATTTGGAATTGCACATTAAAAATACATATAACCTCCAATTAATATCTTACATTCCTGACACAGCCATATTCTTACCTTCCACACAGTGCAATAAAGCTTCCTAATAATTTGTAACATTCAAATATTTGTTTTGAACAGTAAGTACTCGATAAGAAATAGCCTTGATGTCACTGATTATTACCAAAGCAAAGTTGTGCAGCCGAAATTTTATCAGGTCTATGTAACTGTATGAAAGACAAAAGTTAAACAAAGTCTATGTACCTGCACAAGTAGTAATAAGATGCCATAAATAGAGCATTGGCTCTGTATGTGGATGACAAATGTCAGCTGACAAGACTATGGTTACAATTATGAATTAGATCCTATGGCAAAGGTACCAAGTGTGCATTAGATTAAACCAGGAAGCCCTCCCTAACCCTGTAATGCAGAGGGAGCAGGGGCGGAGGAAGGGGATGCGGTGGGTGCGGTCCGCCCCGGGTGTCACCACTGAGGGGGGTGACAAAATCCTGGGCGGCACTCTCCTGGGAGAGACATGATAGCTTGGGCATGTGCAGGCTCCACGCTGCCCAAATGGTCCGCCCGCTGCCTACCCCCCTCCCAGTTGTAGGGCAGCAGAGTGGGAGGAGGCCAGCAGACTCCGGAGGCCCCGCGGTGCACCCCACCTCTATGGGTGGCTCACCCCACCCCTGGGCGCACTGCCTCAGGCGCCTGAGCGGCTTCTTCTGAGGGGTGAAGGATCTTTTTGGCTCCACAGGCCAGATCCTAAGCAGGATTGGCCTCGCAGGCCAAATTCAATAGATGGGCAGGGCTGCCCACCTGTCAAAATCCCTTGTATGGCTTTGCAAATCTCCCTAGGTCCCCTTTAACCCCTGACATTAGAGAGTTCAAAGTGAGAATGGGAAGACTTGTGCAGGCTTTAAGACAACCCCTGTGCTCTTGTATGAACATCTCAGGTCTTTTTTTTTTGCAAAGAAGGAGCCACCCTCCTTCTCCTTTAAACATTGGAGCAAATCACCTTTCCCGCTCCTCTCAACATCCATTCCACAGAATCCATGCCTGCTTTATCCTTTTTCTGCTTGGCTTGTAACAGATAGCCACGAAAGGTTAGCAGCCTTGGTCTGGATTTGGACCCCTGTTGACTTGAAAGGAACAGTGGTATAGTCCCTGTCTTTAGATCCTGCAGTTCTTGCCAATTATAGGCAGGCGTACAATACTTGATACTTGAGTGGGTGGTTACTGAACAACTGCAGAGTTCTTGCAAATGCGGAATGGGTATTACGGTAAGTGGCACCTGTAGTAGTGCCAATTCTGCTGATTGAAACAGTCAAGATAACTGAGCTGAGAGTTTGTTGGACCCTAGGTGAGAACCTGGAGGCTGAGGTGTGTTTGTGTGTGAAGCAAAATGAATTGATATTGTGTATATATATTAGTAACTTTTTAGTAATGTAACATCTTTATTTTTTAACATTTTCTTTAAGTTGTCAGTTGCTGATTTTTTGTATGCTGCATATAATTGCTATATTACTTAATATATAATCAATCAATCAATAATCAAAACTTGGTTCAATTGGTATAGAATGCCTGACTATTGTTAGGTGCAGGCTGGTGTGATTGTTTTACACCTCATTTAACACATCTTCATGAATCACCTGTTAGTTTCCGGACTCAACTCAAGCTACTGGTTTAAATGGTCTGAGCAATGGCACTGAGCACTGAGCCAGCAAGTGCCTTATCTCATGTCATTCCAAACAAATTTTGAGTGCCTTGCCCCATAAGTCCCAAACAAACATCAAGATCTTCTAATGAGTCGTCCCTGCTATATGATCCATACTTGGGCAACTAAAGCAGGATTCTGTAGTGGAGAAGTGTCCTTTGTCAGTTGTCTTTCATTGTATCCTTTTTTGGAACATCTTCACTCCACCAAATTGTTAATTTATGTGTATGTTCTTTTGCTGTTTTGTTTGACTGTGGTTTAAGTTTTATAGCATGTTTAAAGTGCTATTTTGATTGTATGGGAATCTTGTGTTCTCAAATGTGCTGTATTGCATGCTGGGGGCAGAGAGAAGTTGGCATTTCTTCTTGCCAAATAGAGCATTATTTTCCCCTGCCTTGTGATGCTGAGGGGGAGCAGGGAGTTTAGGGATGAGAGGGGGAAGCCCTGGTGTATTACTGGGACCTCTTGTGCTGGCTATTGCAAGCACAGCTCATCAGTTGAATCTGGCCCATGCGTTTTATATTGAATATAATTTGTTCATCTAGGCTGAGAGCCTAGGTTATTGAAACTAGGCTTCCATATTGTTGTGGAATTACACAGAAGGCAACAACTAGAAGTGGCTAGAAAAAAATAATAATAGAAAAAGGAAGCCTAGAAGACATTTTTTTTAAATAAGCAATTTAAAACTCATTTTTAGTAAATCATTCTGTTGCCAGCACTGCGTCAATTATGCTAGATAAAAACAATATATTTCATGAATCTGTTTTGCTAATTTCTTTGACGACTCATGGAGATATAGAATTCTGGTAGCCTAAACTCATGTGCCCTCTGCTAAACTACAGTGGTTGAACTAAAATAATGGAAACAGCAGGGGGCAGTAGGATGCTTCCCCTTATCACTATTTCAATTCTTGAAATACTAAGGACCTATCTTTCCACCTCCTTGTTAATGGATTTTTAAAATCCATCTAGCAGAGAAGATGGCCTTGTCATTCTCTCCATTATGGGATATCATACAGGCTTACTGTTTCAGTTCCAGCACAGATATGATTGACAGAATGGAGGGATGCTGTGCCTGGAAAACTTCAGGGAGAAAAAACTGTTACTGGCTAACCCAAAGGACACTGGAGTGCATACCAAGTGGTGATTTCAATGCAGATCGTATGCACTGCATTATCCTTTGGGCTGATCTGTTTATGTGGGTCTTTCTTAAAAGTATTTCTGAGCACAAATTCTTTCCTTTGAAGCTTTGCAGAATAAAATAAAGGCTTTACAATGTGATGGCTGTTACAAAAAGTAAATCTGACACAATGAAATTGATTCTTCCTGTGAAGCATGGGGAAGATATAAACACCTTTCAATTTAATCCTATTTATTTTCATACAGATGGTCTTGAGAGCTAGTACTTAAGGGACTTTTACAATCAAATATTTGAAAAGAATAGCATTAAGCTGAAAGAAAGAAAGAAAGAAAGAAAGAAAGAAAGAAAGAAAGAAAGAAAGAAAGAAAGAAACCATCAACACCATCAAAAGTTGCTACATATAGGCTGCAACTTTTTCATTAAACATAGTGGGATTTATTATCACTTAAACATAAATAATTTGCACTGTTAATGGCTCTGTCCTTACAAAGGCCTGGAATGTGGACAGTGATGATTACCCTATATTAAATTTCAAAACTGCAACATTACTAGGTTAAATACCAATAGACTTCTTGTAAAAGTAATGCACCTCTGTCATATAACAGCATATAGAGTTCATTTGCTCAAGTAGCTGGACTGTGGGTTGTTGAATAGTTGAAAGCTCCATACAATCCTGTTCATGGAGTCTTCACAGTGTAGATTATTGTTATTAATATTCCACCTTTTCCCCCGACCGGGACTCAAGGTGGCTTATAGATAAATATAAAAAGTAAAAAACAGAAAAGATAGTAATTTAAAAAGCAGTTAAACACTAATAGAATTAAAACATATTATATATATATATATATATATATATATATATATATATATATATATATATATAAAATTACAGGTAATAATAATAAGGGGGAAAGGCCCAGGAAACCCAGCCAGATGGGCAGGGTACAATTATTATTATTATTATTATTCAGTAGAGACAGCTTACGATGAATTGCAGTGCAAACATGGGGAATGAGCAGTCGTCTCCATATTCATAAGTACAGTAATAAAGTGCAGCTATGATTACAAATCTCCACATGTTCAACTTGGTTTGCGACAGATTTTCACCACACAGGTATGTACCCAACTGAATGGAAGAATTTGATAAGAATGAACTGACACTCTGATAATAACCCTTTAAATCACATCAATCTCATGACTATTTTCACATATCAGGGAATGAAAAAATTTCAAAAAGCCCAGTCTATGTAAAGAACCCCCAGGTCACTTGATATTCTTGAGTTTTCAAATGAGAAATAAGGGATTGTTTTTTTTTAAAAAAATAGCATGATAATGCTTCAGAATGCAGGACAGGTTGAGTTAAGGCATCAATTACTGCACATGAATGCTTAGCTGTGAATGATTTGGCCATGGGTGCTAGAGATTCCTTGTCATGTAAGCAAAGGGTGATCATGCTGTATAATCAAGAACTTCTGAAATAACCTTGGGCAATGATCTGATTATTGGCTTGCAGTGCACAATGAGTCACTCTTTTCTGCACAAACGTAAAACTACAGCTAGGAAATTCTAGCATACTTCAGAGAACCAATCTGTTTGATTTACCTGCTGCAAACAGCATGACAGCAACTGGTCTGTAGAACCGCCTCCGGGATCCCACACAGATAGAAATTAATCCAACCAAGAAAGCTATAAGAATTATGGCGGCACCACCCAACAGCATAGAAAGTGTAGCAATCTGCCAATCTGCAGAGAGAAGGAAACACAAATAATTGAAACTAGATAGTAACTCATATAAAAAGGATGTCTATGTAAAATGCAACCCCCCCCCAAGACTCCAGTAAACACAAAAAGGTGTTATTCATAACAGAAAATGCAATTGCATTCAGACTTTTAAAAATAGCTTTTCAGGACAGTTCTCTTAGTCAGATTTAAGATGCTATCTGTATGTATTCTATTTTAGGTGCTAAAGGAAAAACTGCAAGATTCTGTGTAATGCAGATATTGGGTGCTTATAATATTGACCATTTATCTCTTCACCACTTTCCTATAGTAGTTAATGGGATTCCCCTTCCTTAATTTACAGCACAATCCTATGCATGTTTTCTCCTAGGGAAGTGTAACAGAACTGTAGCTTTAGTTATAAAAGGTTTACAATAGTTAGGAGCTCAATAAAACTTGGTATGACTAAAGTAGAATGGAAAAACTCATAGTAAAACCATCAGAGGGCTATTTGCAAATTAACACATTCAGGAGTGCCAGCTTGGCTTTGTGACCATGGGTGCCCAGGGCTGTGGGTGCCCTGCAGCATGCATGGCCCTGACACCAAACCTTTTCCATGCCTGGGGAATTTTGTGGGTGCTTGGGCACCCAGGGCAACAGTTAGTTAGCTAGAGCTATTAATGGCCCAATAATCCTAAGGTGCATTTAAATGGTGGGTGGAACATGAATACACCAAAACAAATGATAATTCTGATTGAAAACAATTCTATTGTTTCAGATATACTTGTCCAGGCTACAATTTATATTTATTTTAAAGATTTATAGCCTGTTATTCATTGGCACAAATATCAGGGTAGGATACAACATAAAAAAACACAAGCAAGCAAAGTTCAAGTCAGCTAAACAGAGAAGGCTAAAACGGACACTCATTCAAAACCTAAAAATAGGAACTACTTCACTTGGCACCAAAATGACAGCCATGTCAGACGACGTGCAAGGGGAGGGCATCCCACGGAGAAAAATCCATCTTGTTTCACCACCAAATGAATCTCCTCTAGCAGTGGAGTGCAAAGAAGAGCCCCGACGGCTAATCTTAAAACACAGGTATTCAGGGCCACAGATCAACAGTATGTGGAGACCATTTATAATATAAAATATAATTAGTCAGCTATTTTGCAAGAAAATAGGAGCACAGGGGAACTGAACCCAACCCATTCTTTCAGGCCCTGCAGTTGGATCCTGGTGGTGGGAAGGGCTGTAGCTCACTGGCAGAGCACATGCTTTCCATGCAAAAGGTCCCACATTCTCCTAGTCGAGATGGAAAAGTCTCTTGCTTGAACTCTTGGAGATCTACAGCCAGTCAGCAGCAACAATACTGCACTAGATAGGTCAATGATCTTAGCTGAGATTCCTGCACTAGGGACTGAACTAAATGGCCTCAGGCTGCCTTCCAACTCTATGATTTTATGATCACTCACACACAGATAAAAATATAGCTGCCCCCATGTGTACATTGGGGGCAGTCATCTTTTTCTCTTGTTAACTACCCAGGAAGGGGTGCTCTGTCATACCATACTACACCTTCCAGTAGCTTTTTAGTGAGATGTGTTCAATGAGTGCAGGAAGACCACTTGCTAAATGGTCATTAAAAGAAAGAAAAAATGTCAGGGAGGACCGCAGACCACCTTGGACGTACTTATAATTTTTAAGTGTAGGGGTTTTTCTTCCTAGGTTGACTTAGGACGGGACACCACTGGCTTCTTTGCCTCACACAGAAAAATGTATTTGGTGAGCCTAGGTAAGGACAATAATTTGCAACAAATTAGACTACAGGATTTTGTGCTTTGTGTAGACAAAAGTTTTTTTACACTGTATAACTTTGGGAACTTAGTTTGCATGCTCTCCAATCCCACAGTTGTATTAATTTTAAAACAGGACTTCTCGGCAAAAGAAATAGGGCATTATGTTATATAATTGATGGCACAAAATCAGGTTAAACACAATGCACCAAATAATCTTGGGCTGAGATTTTCAAAGCCAATTTAATGAGTGTGGTGAATTAAAATCCCCCAGCTAATTTAGAATTTCTTAATGCAAGAGTTCTAAAGGCTCTTCAAGCTAATGAAATGTAGCAAGAGCTGAGGCAAGGGTAGAGCTGCTCTCAAATTCAAGAGCAAATTCTTTCACACATGTGTATAATATTTATTTTACTTTAGAAATAGAACTGTAGGTAGTGGAATGTTTTATGCAACCCCCACCCCAAACCAAAACACTCAACACACCAGAACAGAACAGTACTGTACTGTTAAACAGGGAGATGTAAGTAATTGAAGGCTTATGAAAGAATTCAACGAAACTTTCTTTGGTTCAAACAAGTCCTATTTGGATGCTCAAGTTATGTATGATTAACATCACATGAGGCACCCTGCACCAGCCACTTCCCAGCACTATCCAAATGTTTGGGAGGAAGTCTGCAGCAGGGCAGCATAACCAAAAGCAAGTAGGGTGTCTCTTGTGACCTCAAACCCTGGGTGCTTAGTCTGTAATCACTTTAGGATTGTGGGGGCCCTGGGCAAGATTCTCTAAAAGGTATGAAAGCGAGTCATACATAAGATTTAACTTAATTCTATATGTGAAGCTGTAATGGAAGTGTGGATAATTGCATAGTGACACATTCATTGTGGTCAATTTTTATTACAACTGGAGTGGAGAAAATTACCTAATACATTATATCAATACCACACTGTTAATACATGAATACAAGTCGTAAATAGAAAGAAACAAGCCACTTCCTTTGACATGTCTTACATAGACAGATACAGATCCCCCAACTCCCCCACTCAAAAGAAAAGAAAAGAAAGAAAAGCTTATTGAATGAAATCATGGTAGGAGGAACATATGGTGAATTTGTGATAGCCAGTTCACGGATAAATGATTAATCACTATACCTTTGTTTAAGAGTCAATTCTCTAGTATCCCATTGAATGAAATGGACTTTTTCACACCTGCTTAGAAAAAAAGTCCTCAGTCAAATCACTGTACTCCTAACCTTCATGGACAGTGTTGGAAACAACACATTGTCCCCAGTCTCTAGCTAGCATTGGGGTGGGGCCTGCCTGAGTCATAATGGTAGGGGTGCATTTAGTGAAAATGACCCTGCTCTCCTGCCTCATAACTGACTGGCAAAATAGGTCTACAGCAGCACAGGAATGCAATGCATATGAAATGTATACTGAGTAAGGTCACTGCATGCAGGCCACTTTTCCTGTGGCAGCTGATTTAAACTATATTCACACTGTGTCCCTTTGTGGACCTACAGGCTCTTTTTTGTAGTTTTGTGGCAGTACAATGAGTTACCAGTAATACACAAGACTGTATCATGCATACCACTGCTAACTATGGAAAGTATCTGGATTGCTGGCTCAGATAGACAGATCTAGTTTATGTCACAATTAACTTTCTTTTATTCTTTTAATTTATTTTTTACTTGTTCTTCAGCTAGGGAACCTTAGAGCAGATTTAAAAATACAACAAAACAACATTAAAACTGCAGACTATAAAACAGCTTTTGAAATAAATTAGTGACAGCTGGGTTGAAATGCAGTAGAAAACTACAATATGGAAAATGCCTGAGCAAAGAAAAATGTCACACCTGACTCTGAAATAACATCAAACTTGACACAAGGAAAGTCTATCTGAGGAGAGAGCTCTAAAACTTAAAAAAGGTACTGGTTCTAGGTCACTATCTGCTTCATCTCTCATGGCAGATGCACTCAAAGGAGAGTCTCATGAAAAGATTTCAGTGTCCTGGCACACGACAGTCCTTGTAGCCTTTAAATGTAAGAACCAGCACTCTGAATGGTGCCTTGAAGTAGACTGGGAGCCAATACTGTTGTTTAAGACTGGCAAGATCTGTTCCAAATACCCAGTTTCAAGTCTGCACTCTAACAACTGTTTTCCACCAACTGAACCTTCTGGGAAGTCTTCAAATGCATGTACGGTAATCGCTAACAGTAACTGCTCTGCAACTGCTATTATAATTTATACTTACAACAGCCATGTAAGATAGATGAATTAAAAAGGTAGAACTAATTCATTTTTATACAAATCCAAATAAATTATCATCCGATTTTTAATAGGACCTAAATTAGTCACAACAAACTTGTCCTATTGATTTCAATTGATTTCATAAGCACGGAATTCTCTGTATTTGGACCAATATATTTTTAGCACAAAGTTATGTAGGTTATCGGATGAAAGTTAAGTATTGAGACTCTTGTTCCATTTGTTTCATTATCCAATAAGATCACAACTAACTGTACATATGATAAGCTTCCTAAACTGGGCTGAATGGTGGCATTGCAATATAATGGGAGTTTGTGGTGAAGCCAACAGTCTTCCCAAGGGTTCAGGAGTAACTCAATAACACACACACCATTATGTTAAAGCAGATTAAACAGGAGTTTTTTACATCCATACACAGTGAGTTTACAATCCCTGATTCAGTTTCAAAATTTCAGAACTAGTGGTTTTAATAGCTACATTTTGACCACACTGAAGCATCAGAGCCCTACAAAGCAAACTGTCTGCTTCACAAATATTTACTAGCACTTGTTTCAAACTTCAGAAATACAGATTCTCATTGCTGTCATTGATAACTCTCTAAACATGTAGGCAATCCCAATGCAAGAAATATATAAATCTGTCTTTGTGCTATGAAGCAGATTGAAGCCACTAATGTTTAGAAGCTGTGTACATAAAGGACTCACTCAGATGGCGATTCCTTAGTGTAAGACACTACGACCCTTTTGTGAAAAGGCCCATGTGAATTAACACAGCAGGCCTGTGTTGTTCACACCCCTAGGGTTGCACAGCTCCTTGGCTTTGTCCCTGATATCCACACATTAAGTGGAAATTTTTGACCAATGGGTCTAATTAGCCTTTGGCCATACTGTGCCCATCTGCCCTATACATGGTATCACATATAATGTAATGTGTGGAGTAAGTGAAGATGCTTCTGGGCCAAAAGGACTTGTACAGTGTTCCACAACAACCAGCTGATCAGTGATGCAGACATAAACAGGTTATCATGGGACATCATTATGATGGATAGTTGGGCAAACACAGCCACCTGTCAAGCCACAGGGGATACGAAAGATAAGGTTCTGTCCCACAGACCACATTCAGTTCCCCACTTCCTGTCTACATGTTTGGATCTTTACATATATAGGCTTTCACTTCTCAGACAGGGAGCAATCCGACCCTAAGGTGCAGGTACTGCTGCATGGACCTACTGCCCCTTTAATTGGGGAGAGACATTGTGTTTAACATATGAAGGGACTTTTCTGAGATGACTTTCCCCTTTAGTTTTTGTGCAGGGAAATAGTTTACCGAAAACACCAACATATGGTAAGATCATCCAGGAAATTAGTATTTGGGCTGGAATCCTGACCTCTCAGTAAGCCCCACTGAACCCAATGGGAAATTACACATGCATAGGATTCCATTGCCAGTGACTTAAAAAAATATATCTGCCGGTTATGTGAAGAAAATATTTTTCTGATTAAAAAAAGGGGGTGATGACTTACATAGATCTGATCTGTCTTAAAATGCAGTCACAGCCTGATTCTGTACATCACTACCCAGTGTGATTTTCACAGTTGAACACAGTAGTTATTACATCACTTGTCAGACTTTCCAGCACACTAGAGTATACAAACCTTTGCAATTTAAAATATAAAGCTGCTTTAGTACCAGACCAAAATATAATTTTTAGAACTATTTCTATTGATCTATGTTTCAGCAGAAGATGATTTCTTGGGTAAATACATTTTCACACTAAGTGGTTGAATCTAAAGTATAATAACACTAAGAAACATAACTTCAATGAAAGTGTACTTATGATGCTTCAGTTCTTCCCTAGAATGAGAAAATGCCCCCCCCCCAATATGGAACTGAAAATAAGACATGATGATCTATGGCAGCTATTTCAAAAAACTGATGCAAACCTAGTTAACTCTTTTGGATAGCCACAAATGCTTTAAGTCGAGAAATGGAGAACTATCATGGCCAAAGGTTGGGGTGATGGAAGTTAGAGGCCAACAACATCTGGACTGTGATGGCCATCAGCTTGAATGGCTTTAAAAGAGGATTAGACAAATCATGGAGGATACAGTTGTCACTGGCTACAAGCCCAACCTTCACTGTCAGAGGCTGTATGCTTTTGAATACCAATGGCTGGAAACCACAGGAGGGAAGAGTGCTGTTATGCTTAGGTCCTGCTTGTGGGTTTCCCATAGGCATCTGGTCAGCCATTATGGGAACGGGATTTGGACTAATGGGCCAATAGTCAGATCCAGCAGGCTCTTCTTATATTCTTATGGAAGGCCACAGTTTTCTCACTCCCATTTTGTTTTATGCAATATCTGTCTTCCCATTGTGCACTCCACTTACACGGGATAAATTGGGAGAGGCGAAAGTATCTTTTTTTTGTGACAGTGTCAATGAACAATCATTATTTTTCTAGTTAGAAGTGTAGCCAGGATAGTCTGAATAAAGGCAGGCTCAGAAAATACTGTGGTATCCTTGAAAATAATTCACCACCACCACTGAAGAAAGGTTCCCCTGCAAAATTGCACTGCCTGCAATTCTCCTGAATGGCATCATACAGGTATAAAATAGTATCACCATCTTCAGAGACAACTTAAAGTAGAACAGTAAAATTAAAAGAATGTTTCACATGATGTGCAACCAATTTATTATCATGCTTGCAGAAGGGTAATCAAATTTCCTGAGCAAGGTCAGTATTTGGGGGATAGGAAGAAAGGAAATATTT
The DNA here is from genome assembly GCF_964234715.1 of Podarcis melisellensis. Lineage (NCBI taxonomy): Eukaryota > Metazoa > Chordata > Lepidosauria > Squamata > Lacertidae > Podarcis > Podarcis melisellensis. Next base: position 45,841,436 of record NC_138531.1, read on the forward strand.
CATCCCCTTGTACCACAATTTCAAACCTTCTTTCCCTTTCTCATGCCACTATATCCACCTCATGTCAGTAAAACAGTTGCCCATTCTCTCCTTAACAGGATAAAAGAGTATTCATCGTGATGCTGGTGGCTATAACAACCTCAGGGATTCCCTATTGTGATGTCTTGTTTTGTAAGATTAGATTCTCCAAGTGCAAAACAAAAAGGCCTGGTTCACACAAAACACTAAGACAAGTTAACCATTAGTTGCTCCCTCAGACATTCATGGATTGTTTCTCCAAACTTTGATTTGTTTCCCAGCTGCTCTTGCCTTGTGCCTTTGTACTTTGGTGAGGTGGAGTAGTTTATGTTTAAGGAACGATGCTGGGTTTACATGCAATGCTAAGTCATAGTAAGAATAGCCAAGGTTTGTAAGCAAACAGTACATGACTTCCCATTATGCTGGCAGTAAACAAACCATAGGTAAGCTGCTGGAGTGCGTTCAATAAACCTCCATGCTATATTGAACTTCCACAACAAATCAGTTTAATCTAAGCAAAATATCACAATATCCTACCTTTCACCTCACACTCTACTTCTGTATCAGAGTGTTATTAGAATTTAAACATTCATGCTGTTGTTTCTTACTTCTTTGTACACTTCTACACAGACAATAGAAACCTCCACTTTCCACAGCTCCTTTAGGAGGAAGGGGGGTATAAAATGAAACAATAATAATAATGCCTCCTTCGGACCTCTTTGTTACTGCCCTCTACCAATCACCTCCTTAGACAAAAAGCTGAAAGTAACTAGATAACTGTCATTTAAGAGAAGGCTGACAATTAAACCATATTAATATACCCAAAGTAAAAACACACAACTGTACTATGTAAATACCTTAAAATCTGAGCCACTCTTTGTTCTCAGAAAGTGGGGTGGGACACTGTTTCTCCTAAACTACAGTACAGAAGGAACAAATCAAGAAAACCCCAACCATTATATAAAAGTTTGGAAACTTCAAGCGACACAGCATGCATTATTTTCACTGCTGCCTTGTGTGTTCATATGGGAGTCTGTTGAGGTAGCATAATAATTTGTGGAGGGAAAGGCACTTTTTATTTGGGAGCCAACTTTAAGCAACCTATTTTCTTTGATAGCTAAAGCCCAATATCTTTCCCCAGACTCAGCCAATAAGAATATTGAAGGTGTGGATCACTGTAGCCCTACCTTAAACCCCTCAATTCTATTCTTTGTCAGCTGTCTTTGGCTGCCACACTATGTTGCTCCTGCCTTTCCACCAGTGATGTGGGACTGAGGAAAACATCTCCTCTGAACTGGGTATTTGTAGGGGGAGAAAACACTGCATTAGCAACAATGCAAATATCATGCCTGATGCAAACTCATTAATGATGACTTTTGTCCCCAGCAGATGTGATTTGCTTTAAAAACAAAAAAACAAAACCCTGCATATTAAATGCAAAGCCACATTTAATATCACATCTAGTTTGGCCCTTATAACTGTGGGGAGTATCAATTCCATAGACAAGTTTTCCTATCATTGCACTGAATGAAGGCATTTTGGGTCAACTTTATTCATGCCTTAGTAACTTCCATGATCTCTTTCAGCTATTTAGTTTTATCTCATTGATTTCATGTGTTGTGTTTGTCTGCCCTCCAGCTCTTCCTCTCCACCCCCCAATTTGCTGCTTCTTTTCCTTGTTACTGTGCCTCTATTTTCATAGTTACTGCTCTTGAAAATCAACCGTAGCCACATTTCAAAATATTCAACATAAATAGTTTCTGTCAAAATTTTATGTTTACTTGTCTTAAATAACATTTTATTTATTTCCAAGTGTCATAACTAGGCATCGGGCAAACCAAGCATCATAACCAAAGTGGCACTTGAACTGTGTACAATAGATACAATGCAAGAATATACCCTCTTTGCACACACTGGCTTCACAAGCTAGAGAGTTGAATCTTGAGAAAGTTACAGGATAAGTTGGCCATACACTTTTGGCAAAGCCCCTCACCAAAGACTTATGAGTAAACTTAGCCATGGGGATAAGAGAACAGGTCCTCCTATAGACTGGAAATGGATTAAAGAACAGGAAGCAGACAGAAGGAATAAATGGATAGTTCTCACAAGGTAAGGTGTAATAAGTTGGATTCCCCAAGGGTCTATATTGGGTTTTAACTTGCTCATTAATGACTTTTAGTTAGGGGTGAGCAGTGAGGTAGATGAGTTTATTGACAATACTGAATTATTTGGGGGGACGGACAAAAGGGGATTGGAAAGAGCACCAAAAGGTTTTATCCAAACCAGGTAAATGGACAATAACATAGCAAACACACATTAATAGAAGTATAAACTGACGCACACTGGGAGAAAAAATACACTGATGGGATCTGAACTGGCAGTGACTGACTAGGAAAGGAGTCTTGGAGTTGTGGTAGATAGCTCAGTGAAAATGATAACCAAGCACACAGCTTCTGTGAAAATGGTTAATTCCATATTAGGGATCATTAAAGAAAGGATTAAAAATAAAACTGCCTGTATTGCAATGCATTTATACAAATCTATGGTATGATCACACCTCAAATACCATGTACTGTTCTGGTCACCTCATCCTAAAAATAATATTGTAGAACTAGAAAAAGTGAAGGCGGACAGCAGTCGATACTATCAGGAGGCTGGAGCAGTTCCCTTTTGACAAATGGTTGCAACGTTTGGAACTTCTTATTTAATTAAGGGGACATATGATAAAGGTGTAGAAATTATTCATGGTGTTGAAGAATGTGGACAAAGGTATGTTTTTCTCCCTGTCACATAGTGCTAGAACTTGGGGTCATCCAATGAAGCTGGGTAGTGAGAGAAAGTTAAACTATAGAATTCTCTACCATAAAATATTGTTATCTTGTGCTCTGTAGCATTTGCAGTTCTCTCTAGTTCTCTAGCACGGCAAACTTGGAGAACGGTTCAGCAAGTGGTCATTCTCATTGATTCCAATGGAAGAGAGCTGGCCGTGTGAGCTCACTTTTCCACTGAAATGTATAAAGTGCTAACTTTGGCTGGTTTGTGTCCTAACTTTCTATACTCTCCATTTCTCCATCAGAGTCAGTAGTGATATGTTGACAGCACTAAACTGAAGGGGCTCCTGTGGAATGCCACCTGTTACTGTTTCTCGTTTTGACAGTGATCCAACAATTACTATTCCTTATATCAGTGCTTTTTTTCAGGGGAATTCAAGGGTACGGAGTACCAGCACCTTGTTGTTGTTGTTAAAAAGTGTGGCACTTATTGTAACAATTTCATGTTGAGTACCAGCATCTATTTTTCTAGGAAAAAACACTGCTTTATATTAACTGAAGAAGTCAATATTCCATAAGCTAGCACCTACCTACTCCCACTGATTATGAATATGAATCCTACTGCATCTTTTGCAACTGAGTATGAGTCAAGGTTACAGTCCACTTGATTCTAAATATAAACCTCATAAAATATTTAGACTACTTATATTATCACTAGCAGTAAAAGCATCCTTTAAATTCCGGAAGCCCAATTAAAAATATTTAAAGGAGAAGCAGGCATTAAAATTTTAAATGCTGCAATATACAAAAGCAGTAACAGCAAGATAAATTAGTTTAGGATACACTTCACTGAAGATTTCTTCCATGCTTAGAATAAAACAAAACTGAATACAACAGTTGGCTTATACATGATATGGTCCAAGCACAAACTTCCCAGAAAGATCTAGAAGAGTTATGAGAGATACAGAGAAAGGGGCTATAACTCAGTGGAAGGCCCAAGCCTATCCCTGGCATCTTCACATAGGGCTGGAAAAATGCTCATTTGAAACATGGAAGAGCCACTGCCTGTCAGTCTGCATTTATTCCTGTTGTGTCTAAAACACAAGATGGGTGTGTAGCCTTTTCACCATAAGTTAATCAAGGTAACCAGCACAGCTACGTCTATCCTCTAAAAACTGACCAATAGGGATTTTATTGGATTGGGGTTGGGGCTCACTTATGTTCTTTTTTTGGGAGATCTTAAAGCACATGTGTCTGTTGCTCTGTTTGCTTTTTCCTCCCTTTTCTAGGCCACTCGCCATATATTCCATCAGTATTTTCTCCCTGATTTGGGTGACATCTCAGGCATGATAAGGAACCTTTGCTCACTTGATTCTTAAGGTGCAAGAACACGAAGAGGCAGTTGGTAAGCTGTGGAAGCTGCTCCCTGACATCCCATTCCTGTGTGTGTTAGTGTCTCTTCACAGGACCAAGTGATAATGTGCAGACTCACAACTAGATCATAATCAAAGAAACATGGGTTGCTGTGTTTCTTTCCTGATATTGTGTTGGCACACAATGCTAAAGGCAAATGAGCAACTTTTCCTAGAAGTGCAATCCTATATATAGACTTTCCTGGAAGCAATCCACATTTGGCTTACTTCTACATAGACACCCATAGGACTACCTTGCAAGATGCACAAAGATTTCAAGTGGACCTGACTCTAGCTCTTATTTGACTAGAGGCAAGTACAGGCATTGGGACGCGGGTGGCGCTGTGGGTAAAAGCCTCAGCGCCTAGGGCTTGCCGATCAAAAGGTCGGTGGTTCGAATCCCCGCGGCGGGGTGCGCTCCTGTTGTTCGGTCCCAGCGCCTGCCAACCTAGCAGTTCGAAAGCACCCCCGGGTGCAAGTAGATAAATAGGGACCGCTTACCAGCGGGAAGGTAAACGGCGTTCCGTGTGCTGTGCTGGCTCGCCAGATGCAGCTTTGTCACACTGGCCACGTGACCCGGAAGTGTCTCCGGACAGCGCTGGCCCCTGGCCTCTTAAGTGAGATGGGCGCACAACCCCAGAGTCTGTCAAGACTGGCCCGTGTGGGCAGGGGTACCTTTACCTTTAAGTACAGGCATTGATGCTGATGACTACATAAGGAAATGCATGGCACTGGTGAAACATTGCTATAGTGCTGGTGATGTGACCCTATGGAGCATAGGAACATGCACTGACCTTTTCATTCCTAGACAGGGGTTAAAGTGCTGGACAGGTTTCAAGTCCCCACTCAGCCATGAAGCTCACTGGGTGACTTTGGGCCACTCACTGTCAGCCTAACCTACCTCATAGAGTTGTTGTCAAGATAAATTGGGAAGGGTCAGAACCATGTGCGCCACCCTTACCTCCTTGGAGATACATGTAATAAATGAATGAATGGAATACCAATGATGGCATACTTTTGCCATACAGAAACATTCTTCTTATGAACTGGCCACTAGGGCGATTGTGCAACAGGTGCAGAAATACAAGGCTTGGACAAACTAGACCCCATCTTGCCACCCGCAAATCATATTTAATTCATTTCAGAATAATCCGGCTGGAAATGAATGAGTACAACCCAGAACAACTTTAAGTGCTTATACAGCACTTAAGTGTATAAGCAGTGCTTATACAAAACTACAGTGGTTTTGCCACACTTGCAAGGAACAGAACAATGCTTTAGCTGTGGTGGCACTGTTCCTTTATTTTATTCATAGTCCGGAACATCAATAAAATCAGGTCACACATTATCTGGGCAGGTTACCAAGGAGGCGAATGGAGCCCTCAAAACACCTAACTTTGATTCAAAGATTTTCAAGTGAAATATTAACAAAGCACAGATTCAAGTGAAGTAGTGATTAACACGCACATTGCTGCATGCAATTACCCTTAACCACGTATTTAATGTGGGCGACCCTAGTGTTGATGCACCTTTTCCTTAAAGACCATAAGTTGAGCCTGGTGGATCAGGCCAATGCCTATTTGGCACGGCATCCTGTCGTCACAGTGGCTGGCTGGATGCCTGTGTGCAGCCACACTTGGCCACCTGCAGTTTCCAGCAACTGGTATTCAGAGTCCTAATGCCTATAACAGTGGACAAAGAACAGAATAATGGCTAGTAACTGCTGATAGCCTTGTTCTCCATGAATTTGTCTAATCCTCTTTTAAAGTCGCTCATGTTTGTCCATGACTTTGCCATCTGTCTAGGGCTATGTGGCTGACAGGAAGGCGCTTCTTGTGGTCGCTTCAATGGGCTTAGTCCACCACATGGTGGTGCATGACAGGGCTTTCTCTGGTGTGACCCCTGGCTTTAGAAGTCCCCTCCTTTGGAAGTCCAAATAATGGAGACTCTTATGGGCTTCTGCTGGCAGGTAAAGATAACATGGGCTTTTGGAGCTAACCAGCAACCACTAGTTATCCTATTACTATAACCATTCATGCTTTATGCTGTTACTCTATTACTATTTTGTTAAATGCATTGTTTCAACATTTGTTTTTATTTTTTTGCTTATTTTGTGTGTATGTGCATGTGAATTGATGGAAACCACTCTGAGATCACATTGAAGTGATGAAGGGCAGTCTACAAATCTGTAGAAATTAATAAACAATACAGTGGTACTTCTGGTTATGAACGCTTCAGGTTATGAGCTCCGCTAACCCGGAAGTAGCTGCTCCTGGTTGCGAACCTTGCCCCAGGATGTGAGCGGAAGTTGCGTACCAGAGGTGTGCACATGAAACAGGAAGCCCCATTAGTGAAACAGTGCCTCAGGATAAGAACGGTTTCAGCTTAAGAATGGACCTCCAGAACAAATTAAGTTCATAACCAGAGGCACCACTATACTATACAAACCATTGAACTGGATAAGAATTTCTGAATTGGAAGTGTCAGAAATGTTGATGTACTTGCTTGATTTTGCACATTTTCTATCTAATTCCTCAAAGTAACTACTATCTATTTAGTGGTATGGCTGCCGGTGAGGACCATTTAGACACCCCCCAGTTGCTGCATGCCTTGCCAGCAGAAAAGAAAAGATTTAGAAGAATCATAGAATTGTAGAATTGTAGAGTTGGAAGGGACCGTGAGGGTCATCTAAGTCCACCCCTGCAATACAGGAATACACAGGTAGCCCTTAAGGGGATTGAACCTGCAACCTTGGTGTTATCAGCACTACACTCTATGTCAGTGTTTCCCAACCTTTTTTGGGCAAAGGCACACTTGTTTGATGAAAAAAATCTCGAGGCACACCACCATTACAGCCCCGTGACGTCAGCGTGCAGCGTCACGCCGGGAGGGACGCACGAAAGTGTAACTTTCAATTTTTTTCCCCTCCCCCTTGCCGGGGAACCTCCAAGCTTTGGGGGTGGGGGGGGGAGGAGGCAGCAAAGCGAGGGACTGAGGGACTCCTCCAACGACAAGGGTTGGGGAAGAAGAGAAAGGGCTATTCCGCTCCAGTCACGGGAGGGGAATATGTACTGGCCCAACTGGTGTGCGGTCTTTGGAAAGCGGGGTGCGGGAAGGAAGCCTAGGCTCGGGGTCCACCGACCTCGGCAGAGAAAGGCAACAACCGGAGCCGATTACGAGCCGGCGCGTGCGTGCAGCGGCTGGCCTCAAGCTCGGGAAGCTGCGCGCGGCGATGTTGACGCGGGGCGCGTGAGAGCTTGGGGGCGGGGCGGGAGAGAGAGAGAAAGAGTTGGCAGCACCAGGCGCTGTTACTTATTGCGCTGCGGACGCTGCCAGCAACTGCGGTGGTTGTGCGGCGGCCGCCGCCGCAGAACGTCCTCGTCAGTCAGCTGAGCTGCCTGGCGGCGTAGGGAGCCGAGGGGCGGGGCTTCCTTTCTGAAGGAGCTGAGGGTGGGGGTCCTCCGGCGCCTTCGGTGAAACGGCGCCGGCCCAGAGCGCTTCTAGGAGGCTGCCTTTGTGCGCGACGTAAAGCCCTCTTTCCCTCCCTCCAGCCCCATGTCACATGTGGAAAAGGGGGCTGGATCCAGTGACGCAACTCGGAAAACTGTTAGGGAAGCCAGAGCAGGAAAGTGAGTGGGAGGCGGCGGCGCCGCTTTAACCCACGTTTCCTTTTTGAAAGAGAAACCAGTTTTTCCCAACCTTTTTTGGACTCGCTCGCGGCACACCAGGCAACATCTCGCGGCACACTAGTGTGCCGCGGAACACCGGTTGGGAAACACTGCTCTATGTAGATTAGCCTTCCTGGATTGCAGAGGAAGCATCTTGAACTTGTAGAAACGGTTCAAAATGGGGAGGGGTTCCACCAGAGATGCAAGGATGCTGTAAAGATTTGCATTCTTATACAATATATCACAATTACTCCTTTGAGGAAAAGAGGGTACATTCTGGAAAGCTTTAAAATAAATCCTTCTTTAAAATCCATCTTCTAGTTACATTTCAGAGTAAGACATGAATTTGCCTTTTATAAAGCTTGTTGGCCATGGCGTCTGTAAAACTTTTTATGTTAACAATTGCTTTTTCCATTCTGCTTAGCTATTATTTTTCAGTTTTAAGAAAACATTTCCAGGAAGGCAGGGAAGAACAGTGTGTTGTGACTATCAGTCTTGCTGAGCTATTTGCAAATATCCATCACTATCAACTCAGTTAAAGCCATGATCTACATATTCCCAGGAGGAAGCTGCTTTTGAGCTGTCAATTCCGCTTGGAACAGCTGCTCTCATGCAAAATAAGCAGACACACAAACTATGACTGTTAAAACATAGGTTAGTTAGTAGATAATAGATTTAAAATGGGATATTGCAATATTTCGGTAAAGCTAGATCTCACTTCATTTCCTCATCCAAAACAAAGAACAAACCCCAGAAGCTATCAATTCAACTTTATCTTTTAAAATAACAATCCGATTGGGCTGAATTTTGAATCCCCAATATTCTAAATGCAATGTGAAAATAAAGAAGTAATTAATTTGCATTACATTTTTAACAATACATTGAAAGATCCTAGATAAAACTAGTAAGTATTTAGTCCTATGGGTTCCCAAAAGTTATAGGGAACACATTTGAATGCTGCTGTATAAACATCATGATACATGTTTCACCAGAGAAAACAATAATATCCTGTAAAGAAGAAAGCTTTATAATGTTTGTTTATGTTTTTATCAGTGTAATATTATTTTGATGATTCAGACTCCCAAAACGCTTTTTTTTGTATAAATGCATGTGTATGTGCTTAAGTGAAAATACACATTGTCTAGAAATACCATATCTCAAAGTGCCACTTAATTTTGCCAATGCTACAAAGGTAGTATGTCTGATCTGTAATAAACGACATAGTATGTCAAGCATAATTCAGCATCATACAATTCTACAGCAAAGGCTTTGAAAACCTAATGCAGTGTGCCATACATGTGGGCTACATTCTTCACACATTAAATGCCATAAGAAAATACAGTATGCATGCACTTACACATAGCTCTGATGTAAGAATAAGCCATGTTGCTATTTTAAATGGCCTAAGCTCCATCAAAACAACAATGTAAGACTTCCAAGCTATGACTCTTCACAATTTTACTACCATGTAGCTCCAGAGAAATCAACAGGGCTGTCCGGGAGTCTGGGATCTTAGCTGAAATCTACCGACTTATTTTAAAATGCCATGATCAAAACATGCATTTTTTTATCAAATCATCTGCACAGATGAGGGAAAACTGAATGTCTAGTTTATTATCAGGCAAATTTAATATGGCTGGATGCCTCCTGAAATATTTAAAATATACACACAGCCTCTCTCCCACTTCGGTATTAGCAGTGTTAGCAGAAACATGCTGATGCTCAGTTAGTGTTACAGCTATATAGCACATTATATAGTTAACAAGGGATATGCTGGCCGTTAGCAAAACTGGACAAAGAGACTGTTTTCTGGTAATTGCTCAGAGGATGTTCCTTGCTGCAGATACAACCAAATGTGCCCTGTCTGAGAGCAGTCAGGACCTAAAGTCTAATTAAGACAAAGGTTTTTAATTAAACCCTGGATATGCTTTAGCAGGCTCCGGTGTGTGGTTGCCCTTGATTGTGCCACTTGAGGTGCTCTCCTTCAAGGGACAATGAAGCAAATGTTTTAAGACGGTAGGGGGAGATGCCTTGTGCCTCTGGCTCCTTCTGTTTCTCCAGTGACAATGCTCTTTGCCCTGGTGTCATAATTAAAAAGTCTTCCTAAAGGAAGCTCTTTCTGCTTATTTCCAGTATATCCCAGTTATTTTAACCTTAAAAGCCCTGCCTGCAATGAGACAGAATAGGGATACTTTGTTTTACATTTTTAAGAATTTTCAAAGAAACAAAGGCATGTAGAAGAAAAAAGGCTAAGTTCTTAACAACAAAGGGCTATTGTGAATGTAGAACAAATCACACTATAGACTTAGGACCCCATCCATTACTCACCCAATGCAATGAGGGCCTTTTGCCAGCTTGTGCAGAGGATTTGTTTGTATCAAAGGACAAACATTTGTGCATATGCATGTCTGTGTAAACAGTGCACATTCTCATATTTCAGGAAAGCTTTCAAAGCTTGACTCTAGACCCAGATACAATTAAAGGAAAGGTCTTGCTTAAAATAGCCTCAGTAGTCATTCCCAGCAGCTTGTAAAACATGGAAAACTATTTTAAACAAACAAAAAAAAACCCCAGTAAAGCTTAGTCTATGACTTCATAGAATGGGAGAGCCTTGAAATTTCCTGAAGGAGCAGGAAGGCATTCAGGAAGACACAACAACAAATACCTGCTCTTCCCATTCATTTATTGTTCAAAAATGCAATGACAAGCCTTCAGATCACATCCAACCCATTCCCCTCACTCACACTTCTATAGGAAAAATCTAAAAAGGGAGATGTCTGCCAGATGCAAATGGAGAGTGTTTAGCAGTCCTCTAATGCTGATCTGTGCACTATTTAACCTACCTACTCCCTCATACTTTGGAAGGTAAGGAAATACGTAAAGTAAAACCAGCTGAACTGAAACTTGGTCCCCCACTTCCCACCTCCACCCAATTCATCTGAAAAGTCTTTATGCAATCAAGGGATATCATTTTAGAAGACAGAGAAAGGGGCAAAAGGATTCCTGTTGCTAAGGAGACACATCAAGTCAAAGCTGACATTCCTACATAAATTTCAGGGGGTGGGGTGGGAGGGGAGAAGAGATTTTTTTAAAATACAGCTCTGTTACAAAGTTTGTTTAGACTCCCTGGTAACAGCGCAAAGAAGCAATTCTTTAAAAAATCAAATCAAAATGATTTACTTTACATGACACAATTGACAGCAAACCTCACCCAACACCAAATCTTACTTGACGGAGTGATAAAAAGTACAAAATGAAAGAAAGGACCTCTGCTGCAGTTTTGAAGCAAAGATCTCCAAGAATATTTTTAAGAATTTTCAAAGAAACAAAGGCATGTAGCAAAATACACAGCAGGCAGTCAAACCAATAGGAAACCAATCTCTTATTGCACAATTTCTTAAAACACAAGGGTAATACATGATTCAAAATCAGATTTAGGGCTTAGTAAGTGAAGGCTACAGTTTAACTTGTAGATGTTTCCAATAGAGATTATAGAAGCAGCTGTGATACAGTGGAAAATAGAAGCAACTCTCACAAAAAGGATTTTTGCAGACTGAGCAAGCCACTTGATATGGGGATGGAGGGATGATTTTGAAACAATCTTGCTCATTTCAAGGGGCAATTTTTCCATTAGGGGGAGATATTATTTTGCCTACTGAAAGAAAAAATGAAACAGGATAAATGCCAGTAAGGCCAACAAGATACGGTACATGGGAGAGGGGGGAAGAGGCTGAGAGACAAAGCTGCATATGTTGCCTAGTGAAAGTTCTCATCAGGGACAGAGAAGGAGGAGAGCACAGGAATAACAGAAAAGGGAAAGTGTCAGAATACAGTGACAGGAGAGTGTTGCTTCTTATGTTGGCTACAGATTCAATGAACTGAAAGCCACAACTTTTTTTGTCAGCTTCAGCTTGGGAACTGGTTATAGGGTAAAATACTGATTTGAAGTTAAAAACAACAGCAAGATAATCCACAAACCACCTTCACAACACAACATGCAGGATTGAGGCTCTTTTCATGAACGAAATCCGCCAATTCATCAAAAACAACAACAGGGTATCCCATGATGCAAATGCTTTGAAAAAGCTAGCCCTGTTTTCTAGCCCTTGCTGTATCCAAGACAAGAGAAAAGGAGTGCATAATGCTGTATGTGTGTAGATGTAAATCCTTAACTGCCTGCTTCACAGACGCATCATTTAAACATATTGCTTCTCTGTCTACATGAGGCTATGAGGAGGAGGGACAGCTGGGGAAATAAGCAGGCAGACATAAAGAATTAATTCAGCATGAGAAAGAGGGAAAGGTAGAGGATTGGAACTTGGAATGGCAGACTTGAGACTGCAGCTCATGGGGTGCTGGGAAGGAAGGGCATTGGGGGCATGTATGATGGATTGATCACAACTAAAGCAGAATGTGGCATTTGGATTTGGGCAATGAGAAAGACTACTGGGGAGGATCTGAGATGAGGTGGGAGGAAAAAAGGAGTAGGTTCAGATTAGGATGCAGGGATGGGTGTGCTGTGGTGTGAAGTCAGGTGGGATGGAAAAGTGGTCAGGGATGGAGAGGCGGGTTTCGCTGGGTCCAGGTGGGCAGCAGGAGGCAATGAGCAATGCCCTACGTGGGTAACAACGGCCTGCCGACTCCGGATGATGGGACAAAAGAGGCGTTTTGAGAAGGCGAGGCTACCGCTATGGAAGCAGAAGTGTTCAGGAGAAGAAAAGGCGTTCTGTTAAGAGGTGGCGCTGATGGATCCTGGAGAGGAAAGAGGGGGCAAAGCGGGGGCAGAGGAGAAGTCCGGTGCTGCGGAGGAAAAGGCTAACCTGAGCGGGTGGCGGGTAAGATGCGGGTGGGGATGAGGGAAGGAGACGCGATTCTAGGGGCGGGATGGAGGGGGAGCAGGGGGGACCCTCCCCGAAGAGATGTTGGGGGCGCTGCTGCAATGGGTGGGGTCAGAGGGAGAGGCGCGGGACGGGGAGGAAACGAGGGGGGGGATTTCAAGTCAAGAAGAAGGCAGGGAAAAGGTGCCGGGCAGGTGCCCCCCCCTTCTCACCGCTGTTCAAGGTAGTTATGCAGCGCCAGGTCTCCGGGTTGTTGAGTTTCTCGCAGGACTCCCAGAGGGAGAGGTAAGACTGGTGGTCGGCCGTCACCCAGGCCGGGCTCAGCACGGCTCCCAGATCCAGACACAGCGCCAGGAAGATGCACACCAGCCCCACCAGCTTGAGCGGGGTCAGCACCGAGACGCGCACCTCCTCCATGCCGCTGCCGGAGGAAGCCATGGGCGAGCGGGGAAGCCGGCGCCCCTCGGCTAGCAGCGCCGAGCCAGGGGAGCGAGCGGACCTCGCTGCTGCTGCTGTGGCTCCTGCCGCTCAGGTACGGACGAGGCAGGCGGGGAGGCGGCAGCTCCCTCCAGTCGCCACTTCTCGGCTCGCGCAGCCCGGCTCTCCCCAGCAGCACATCACTCCTCCCCTCTTCCCTCCCCCTGTCTGGGCAAGGGGCGGGAGGAGCGGCACGGGGGCCGGCGTCGAGCCGCGCCGCGCACGTCACTCGCAGGGCTCCCTCCAGGGAAAGAAGGCGGGAAAGGCTTTCGGATGCCCCGGGCAGCGGCCGGCGCGCGCCCCTTTTCCCGCCCCAGCCCTTCGCCGCGCATTCCTCGCCCTGGGGCGAGAGGAGGAGGAGGCGGCAGGTGGGGCGGGTCGCTCGCTCTCTGCGGCCTTTGTGGCGTCCGAGAGGCTTTTCGGAAAGACGAGCGCTTCCAAGCTTTCCTCTGGAGTTTTCTCCTCGGGCTCTAGCCCGTGACAACAAACGGCTTTCAGACGGGGGAAAAAGTTTTTTAAAACTTAGGTTTTCTAGGGATGTGTGCCCGTTCTTCTTGGCCACCTGCCATCTTCAGCTGCCTCTTGTTAGTCCCCCGTTCGGCGCCCCTTGCTTTGCTTTTGACGCAAACTCCCCGCGGGGGCTGCAAAGGTCCAGGACAAATCGAAGAGAAAGCGGAGGACTGGCAGCCGCAAGCAGCCGGGCGGCGGAGGGATTTCTGGAGTGATGGGTCGATGGAGACGTGGTCCCTTTGCTCCTCAAGCCTCTCTTCGAAACCTGCTCCCTGCTTCCTTTATTTAGTGCTGAATAAATATCAAATACGAGTGCTGTAGTGGAGGGATAGTGGCATCTCATTCACTACAGTGGGGTGAATGGGGAGCAAAGCCCATGAATTGAATTGCCATGCCTGGATTGGAGGGCTTTTATTTATGCATGAAAATATAATAACTAGGCTGGTGTGACAGCGTTGTCTCTATAATGTCTTGAGACCAACCAATATCCCCTACAATAATGATAGTAACTTAATACAAAATGATACAATCAATAATGGAACGTTGGAATGGCAGGAGTAACTGGCAGCAGTGAATTCGAAGCAAGGAAAGTACTTTTAACTTCACCCTGGAGTAGCAAATGGTGTAAAAAAATAAATAAAACGTCCACTCAGATATTTACATAGAGATTGGCAGGAAGCATTTCATTTGAAGTGACAGTGGTGAATTATAATGACATTAATTCTAATTGAGATCCTTTCTTTCTAGTCTTCATGCTATAATCTTATGCTGTTTCGATAAGTCTTTCAACAAATAAAGTCATTCATTTTATTTATATGCAGCATTTCCCACAAATACATTGGTTCCCAAAGCAATTCACAGAAAATAAGCAGTCTTTAAATGCAATGGTACAAGAAGAGCACAGAATAAAAACAATAATATCACCACAACATAACCCTAATAATTCCATAATTAACAGTTTGCATGAAATATATCAAAGAATATTCCACTGTAGACTGTTATCCCACCATTATTCCTAGCTAGATCCTTCCTTCCGTTTGCACTGCATAGGAGTGAGTGTTGTTGCTTATGTATCTCAAATGACATCACCTTTGAAAAAAAAAAGGACGGTATGAGCCCACTTGGGGAAAGCCCAAGGTTTGTAGAAGAAGTCCAAAAAGTATTTACGTGGGGGGACATAAGGAGAGGAAACCCCAAAGGCACCCCGATGAGCACTGAGCATGCTCAGCCACCTTGGAATGCTGACTGGACTTGGAGGGAAGAAATGGAATGGAATAGGCTGGAATATCTTGGGAGAGCAGAGTGCATGGCTGATACATTGCAACAATGAACAGGAGCATTCCACACTGCAATGTTTTGTTCTTGGTACCGCTCCTTTCCCCTGTTTCTAATGTTTAGGCCTGAGTGATGTTGCCTGTTTAGCCATAGGTAACTGATATGGGAAGCATCATCATCTTGCGGAAGGCCAAGGTTTGCAGAAGTACAAAACATGTTTAGTGGGGTGGGAGCCCCATGAGCATGTTCAGTGGTTGTGGAATACTGACTGACTAATTGGCAAGGGAACAGGGAACTGAGGTTTGTCTGTGAATGACTAACTGGGACAGTAAACAGGAGCACTCTGCACTGCAACTTTTTTTTGCAGGTCCCACTTGTACTTGTCATTCTCTTGTGGGTATTGCCATTCCTTTTCAAAATCTAAAGAGAATCATTCCACCACAGGCAATTTCATTCACTCTAGATTTTTTTTTTTGAAAGTTGCTTATTCCACACTAGAGTCCAGACAGCTTCGTTCCACATACATTGTACTCTAGACACCATCAATCTATCCTCATTTGCTATGCTTGTCGTGCCTTTTCATCATTCCTCCTTCTTTTTTTTAATATGCCCCAGAGGCCTCTGAATCCCTAGTAGACTTAAATCAATTTTCACAGTTTTGAAATCAATCCATTTTCCAGTTCACCCCCACACTTGTTCTTTCCCCCCACCCACTTCTCTTTTTAATTTGGCTGCATTCATTTCTCTAGCAATTTGTTCAGACAAAACCCAAAACCAAACACTTTCAGGAGTACGATTAAATCTGCAGTGCTTGTTTGGGAGTGATTCCAACTTGGCTGAGAGGCATGCTAGGTTTCATGTCATGTAAGCAATAAACACTTCACTGTGCAAACGGTTGCTTCCTTTGAATGTATGGCCCAGGCAGTCTTTTATAAGGGATTCTAACTCATCTTTTAAATGTGTGATTTGACCTTCACAACACCCCAGATCACATGCAAAGAAGAAATGTCTGCTAATCAAACTGCTCAGGCTTGGCTTGTCATAAACTCTGTATTTAGTGTTAGGTGAAAGAATCTTCCCCAAACATACTTGATCAATGCTGTGTGGTTTCTTCTTTTTATTTTATTTTAAAGGCTTGTCACAATCTGCTTCAGTTCAGACGAACCATTATTTCTAGGTCAATAATGAATCCTTTTGGGCAGGGGGGAGGAGAGCAAACATAAAGAATAGCAAAGAAAACAAGAGGCAAAGGAATGCCTTTGAAGCCAACAGTTTCCAGCTGTTAGTCTTGATTCAAATGTAATTATTTTCCAGAAGAACTAAAGAAGAGACACGAAATTATGTTTCTGGGTCAGGGTTTGCAATGAAGTATGCAACTAATTCATTCTAAGGCACAAACATGCTGTAGCTGTTTTCTTCACCATGGTAATGTATTTTCTTCACCGTGGTAATATATCACGAGAATGTATTCTGCACCACATTGCCTAGACATGTACCATATATTCAGGCAGACCTGGATTATTCAAGGCCAGGACAACAGGATCATCACCACTACCTTGGGACACATCAATGAAGCACTGTCACGCATTCCTAAAGTGTGCAGAAGAAATTGTATTCCTTACACCTGTGTTTTTCCCTTTCCCTGGTGAGTTCATGCGAGTGTATGTAGAGTCTTTTTATTTTATCACCACAACTGTTCTGTGAAGTAAATTCCAACGAAGGTAGCAAATGTTATGTGGCACCCAAAGCAGACAAAGGTCCTCTGGCACTTTAATGACTCACAAACAATATTCAAGTAGGTAAATGAAATTTAGGTTCATAGTAGCCCCGGCAGAGGGGATCAACCCTGCCAAATTTGAGATGGGTAGCTCCAGAAGTTTTCATGTTAGCCACCTTTAAAGTTGACTTTGTCCCCACCTGTTTCTCTCTCTTTTTAAAAAATACATTTTGAATGCATATATGTTCCAGTTCATGAATATTCTAGTAAAAGTTATCTGAATCATGCAATTGCAATTGTATAAATATTCATTTTCTTCTTCTTCTGCATTCCTTTGCCTGCTGGTTTTCTGTAAATGGGCCGCGGATACATGATTAAGAGTTTCTGTCAAATTGTGTGTGCACCACTTCAAAAATGGTGTTGTCTGTTCTGCAAGTTGAACTTGAATCGGTGTTAACCTACAGAAAACTAATGCAATGGAAAATAAAAGATCTGCTCATCTCTACATTGAAAACACTTAACCACATTGTTTCTCAATACAGGCCACCTTGGTCCAAGACAAATCCACCAGTTTCTGAATACTCTGAACCATTGGGCTTGAGGATCATGCACTGGATTTAAAATCTGGTTTAGACTTCTAGTCTTCTAATACTTTAGAAATGTCTTGGGGTAAAACATCCATTTATACTCAGGAATTACCCTGTGCTGGTATTAAAAAATGTTTCTTAAAAACTGAAGGTTGAAAGAAAGAAAATAAGGGCATTGGTTTATTTACTGTCTGGTAAAATTTCAATTAGTATGTTACAAGACATTGATCCATAAGCCTACCAGACTGCTGGGCTAATCTCAGCATTCATTCTACCTGATGATAATTATTAATTACAACATGAAAATATAATTAGAAAATGAGGAAGGAATTATAAAATGATAAAAAATATTATTGGGCCCAGCTATAATATAAACAATAATCCCAGGCTACACAGATGTCCACAGTAAAGGTTTAATGCTTCCCCTGGTTATTCTGGAAAGGGTAATAGCTAATAGCAGTAGCAATAAACCTTTCTTAGTTGAGTAGATAATAATATGGGCCCAATCTCATCTGTGCATCCCTTTAACAACTGAGGTAGCATAAGAGAAAATAAAATTTCCAGGCTGCAACCCCAACTCCCAATGCCAATGGACGGCATGGTGCGGGTTGGGGGACAGGATTCTGCACAGTGACTTCTGCTGGTGGTGGAGAGGACCACCAGAGGTGGGGTTCACTATGGTGGAGGCCTGTGCTCCCCCTGAGTAGGCAGAAAGCTACCAGTGACAGGTCTCCCACTTGTGGTAGCCAGTACAAAGTCCTGATAGAGGATAGAGTGCTAGAAGCTTTAAGGTCCACAGCTAGCACAGCAAAAATCTGCCCCCCTTCAGCTCTGGCCAACAGGAGCTGGTTGGGCTTTGGATGCAGCACTAGCTCCTCTTCTCCAAACGTCCCCAGTGTTAGTAAAGATTGCACTTCTCCATCATTTTCCCCTCTGAAAATTCCATTCTGTGTTTTTTGCAAATAGCCATATAGAACAGGAGTTGTATTTCCTGAAGGAGATGTTCCCACAGGCTAGGAGATCATCCTTCAGAGGAGAAACCAGTGCAAATGAAGCAACATCCTAGCCTGCAGCTGAAAACTGGTCCAGTTAATTCCTTTGTCCAGTTAATTCCTTGTTGCTGTGAATTTAGCTTTAACCTTTCCTGATCTGCATAGCTGCTGCCTGATATTGGCAATCCTCAGCCAGCATTATAGACCAGTGGGGACATAGGCGGATGCTGCTCTGGATCGATCCTAAACTAGAAGTGTTTTTATCTTGCCCCTGCCAAAACAAGACAAGTGTATAATGCACAGCGCAGTGGAAGGCAGCAGTTGATTAAGATGCTACACATTGTGAAAATGACGGTTATCTGAGAAACAGAGATGATGCGGATGCATTTATCCTGCAGCAAAGAGAAGGAGCTTGTGATTATGAGGACTCTTTATTATCTACTGACATTATATTACCCCGTGCAGCCAAGTGAGTCACCACGAACCCTCCAAGCCAATGCACTTGAGGAACTGGCTTAATTTTGCTCTTTGTTGCCTGTTAGAATTCTGTTCACATTGAATCTTGGAATCTTTTCCTGAAATTGTTTCTGTTTGTATGGCTGGCAGAGTGTGTTTCTTCACTCATAGTTTGAGACTTCACGCGTGCCTGGAAGCAAGCTAGAACAGGAATCTATTTGTTACTGATGGAATTGATGTTGTTGCTGCTGTTTTATTATTTTCAATTTTTTGCTTGTTTATGGGACCTTGAATTCATTTGTTGTGCCAATTGCTACAGATGACACAGTCTCTGAAAAGCAACCAGCTTACTTGAAGTTCCTTTTAGGCCCATAAAGATAGTGCCTCCTAATCCTTCTAGTTGGATGGTGGCTCCAATCAATGCCACTTGAAGTACAAAATCAGCACTTTGTTAAAATGTCATTACTGGAAGGAGTGGTTTTACAAGACAAAAATAAAAACCCAAGACCTGCAGCCACATTCCTGCATCCCCAGACTCATTCCATGGTTCTGCCCTCGTATTCCAGTCTCTTCTTGTATAAAGGAAATGATAAAAGATACACTTCCACACATAGTCTTTCCCCATCCAATGTTCACAGGGGAGGTAGTACGTAACAATTCTTCTGAGTGCACTGCACTCCACCGCTTCTCAATGGTGGTAGACTCTCCTTCACTAGAATTTTTTAAGCAGAGGTTGAATGGCCATCTGTCAGAGATCCTTTAGCTGTGATCCCTGCATTGCAGGGGGTTGCATTACCCTTGGTATCTCTTCCAACTCTACAATTCTGTGATTCTATGTTTGATCCAATAGGAGTAATCGCTGGACTATGGCCTGTGTGCAAGATGACACTACCAGGCTCTTGGTATCAATGCAAAAGTTTTACCTTAGGCTCTACACAGATAGGCAACCTGTAGTCCTCCAGGTTTTTCTGGGTTCTAACTCCCTCCGCCCTAGCCAGCATGACCAATAGTCAAAGATGATGGCAGTTATAGGCCAACAACATCTGGAGGGCTACAGGTTATTATTCATATCAGACTTAAACCTTGTACCTTTCTCCAAAGAAGCGCAGAATGGCAACTTGTCCATACTTGGACTACCTTGGACTTGGACTACTGTGTTAATAGCTTTGGTCCACAAAAGCTTATGCCACAGTTGGAGATCGACCCCACAGTCTTACAATTATAGCTATGAGAAGTTCAGTAACAAATGTATAATGTTCTTTTTTTTTTAAGTTCAGGGCCCCTCTGCCAAGCACCCAATTTATCGTTCTTTCAAATGAGCAGGTAGCTTTATTATTACAGTGCAGCTGCACATAGCTGTCAAAGAACCTTACGTTCATTAACTATAGTGTCAGTAATATCTAGTATATACAAGAAAAATCCTGTTATCCAATGAAGAGAGCAGTAGGCCAACGGTGTGACTAAGCAGTTTTCAGAAGTGTGGTTTTCAGAGGTTACAGCAATCACTAAATGAAAGAAAATGTTATAGGCTATGTGATGGATTAAAGAAAAAAACGCTTCATTCTTTTTATTGCTTTTTTTGACCGAGTGGACCTGCATATGAAGGAAACGGAGGGATATAGTGAAACTTCAAAGCTTCCCCCAACGGTACTCTTTCCTAATGAGTTAAAAAACCATAGGGCATATAAGATTTCCTTTAGTTCTCAGTCTGCAGTGAATGACTGACAATGACCTCATTTCCATCATTACTGGTAAAGGACAGAATGAGAGACAATCCATGAAATTTTGTATTTCTACAGGCTGCAGAAAAATCACACCCAACTGACAATATCTGATCCTTAGTTCAGCTGCACAAGGAAAGGTACACCAGAAATATGTGTCTGTTTCTGGCAGTGTTTGGTCATCAAGAAAGTCCTATACATTTGTTAGTATGTCTTATTTCAAAGGCTAACTGAATGCAGTAACAAGTATTGGCTAGATCTGAGCCACCATTTCTGAAAAGAGTTTTCAGTGACAATTTTTGATATTTTAAAAAATAGAAACTTGGAAAAATACAGAATTTTGCAGAATTTTCTTCAAATATTCTCTGTGTAATTTGTTTGTTTGTGACAGCTGCCATTCTACACCCACAATTCCCTGGATCAATGCTAGGTTTGGAACATTGTGAAAGGTGCAAAATGCTGGGTGATGGTGTCAACAATTTTCTTTTCCTAAGCAAAAAGAAAACAAAGAGTTGTGCCTCTGCTAATGGTGAGCTCAGTCACCAGCAAATTCTTGAAGAATTTATCCTCCCCATAGAAAAATATAGATGAATTGGTCTACTCTCCCAACCTTTTCCCTGTCCACAAATAGGGTGAAGAATTTCTAAAAGCCATTTACACCAAGTTCTAGAAAGAACTGTGGAACAAAGAAGAAGAAAGAGGATTAATGTCTTCTGTTCCACTGTAGCAAGAACAGACAATGTGGTGTCCTCCAGAATTTGTGTGACTCTAAAGCCGTAGCCAGGGTTGTTAGCTATCTCTGCACTGTGATCCAATTGGGTTTCAGACTCTTCAATTCTTCTGAGTTATCTCAGTTGTCCAAATCATTGTAGTTCCACATGCAACCTTCACGTGGAGGTACCAAGTCACACAAATCGAGTGTGTGTGCTACTGGGATCAGCAATGTTATCTGAATGTTTTCAAGAGACAGACATGAATCAGCCCTCAGTAAATAGCAAACATTCATTAATATGGAATTCCATCTGCACAAATCTAAAAGGATCAGGATTACACACACACACACACACACACAGAGAGAGAGAGAGAGAGAGAGAGAGAGAGAGAGAGAGAGAGAGAGAGAGAGAGAATCCACACTGATGGGGAGTAAACAGGAGCAGATAAACCTATTACTAGCTTGTAAAAAAGAGAATATGGTGTGTTTGTTATTGATTTGCTTCAGATGAGAACCAGAGGGGACAAATGAAATTAAGAGTCAGTCTGACATGAACAGAAGTTGCAGGCCTTGCAAATTTCACTCTGGGGATGGATAAACATTATTAAAGTGGCCATTCTTCCATATATAATCTATGGTATTTGAGCTTGCTAGTGATAATTCCACATAAATACTTCATTAGGATTGATCAGATACTTAGGAACTTTTTATGGGTCCACAGGATAGGCCATGGTGGGCTTACTTAAAATTACAAGCTACGAGCCCAGAAAGGAGGCTATAGTTTTCTGAAAATGAATTTATGTCATGTGACATTCATTTCATCACATGGAATGGGACAGACTATTAAAAAGTATTGATGACCAGCTAAGTTCAGGTAGACTTAGCTTTTATTAAACCATTAGAAGGTCTCTTCTCCACCTGCTTCTTTTTCTATCAATCCTCCTTAAGACCACCCCAACCCCCACACACTGATGCTGCATAGCTGACGACTGCTAGGAATTTGTTTCTACAACAATCTTCTGACTTGTTTTTCCCCATGTGTGTAATCCTGAAATACATATAGTCAGAAAAACATTCTTGAAAATAGGCAGATATTACATGTTTCTTTTCTTTCTTTCTTTTTGTGCGTGTGCACATCTATAGATAGGATAGGGAGACAGGAAAATACTCATCCCTTCCACCAATCACAGTTTCCTGGGACAGTTTTCAGCTAAACAGTTGCGCTGGATTAGTGCTAGTGCAAAAGGTTTCCCTGCCCTGCCCTACTATTCTCACCCATGTATATATATATATATATATATATATATATATGCAGGTTTTGGTGTCCTCAGGTGTCTTCCCGTGTAAAAGTTGGGGTGTCTAGGCGACGTTTCGACGAGGTCTCACTCGTCATCTTCAGGCTGGTGCTTTCGGCTTCTTGTTACTGGAACAGAGCAGGATCTCAGTGTTTGAGTTCCTATAAATACTGTTGAGGGGGTGTGGTGTATAGCCTCCAATGTTCTGGGCAGAGAGGACACTGGGCAGAGAGGACTCTCTGCCCAGAACATTGGAGGCTATACACCACACCCCCTCAACAGTATTTATAGGAACTCAAACACTGAGATCCTGCTCTGTTCCAGTAACAAGAAGCCGAAAGCACCAGCCTGAAGATGACGAGTGAGACCTCGTCGAAACGTCGCCTAGACACCCCAACTTTTACACGGGAAGACACCCGAGGACACCAAAACCTGCATTCCTGTACCCGTGAAAATCTACGAAAGCAAATATATATATATATATATATATATATGCAGGTTTTGGTGTCCTCGGGTGTCTTCCCGTGTAAAAGTTGGGGTGTCTAGGCGACGTTTCGACGAGGTCTCACTCGTCATCTTCAGGCTGGTGCTTTCGGCTTCTTGTTACTGGAACAGAGCAGGATCTCAGTGTTTGAGTTCCTATAAATACTGTATCAAATCCATATATATATATATATATATATGGATTTGATACCCCGCCTTTCACTCCCTTTCAGGAGTCTCAAAGCGGCTAACATTCTCCTTTCCCTTCCTCCCCCACAACAAACACTCTGTGAGGTGAGTGGGGCTGAACTTGACTATAAGCAATGTTTACTTGGTTCCAGAGTTGAAGTTTAATCTGCTCAGCGTTTCGCAGATTGCCAAGAAGGGACTAAAACTGTCCTATGATGATGAGAACTGCGAGATCTACAAAGATGGAAAGCTGTATCTTTCTGCCAAAGAGAAAGATGGGCTGTATTTGTTGACTTTTGATCAAAGTGATTACATGGAATGTAATTCTTGTGATTCTAACATGATCTCTTTTACAGGTGTAGCCAAGAAGAACACCAAGCAGGTCACCTCGAGGGTCGACAAGGCATTTCAGCGGGTGTATGCTGATGTGATTGGTCCTCTAGCACCTTCTAGAGGCAATGCAAAGTATTACCTAATATGTGTTGATTCTTTTACAGGTTTTGTCTGGATTTATCTTTTGGAGAGACCGAAAGAAGCCTTAGAAAGGTTTAAAGAGTTTTGTGACAAGGTTAAAAATATGCATGATGCTGACATAGATTGTCTTTGCACAGATGAGAAGCCAATTTTTCTTTTACAGGAGTTCCAGAGGTTCCTGAAGAAGAAAGGGATAAGACACAAAATTGCTAGTTCCGAAGAAGCTTGGAACAAATGTGTTTGTGTAAGGGTGAACAAAGAATTGCAAAAGGGAATGGAAGCGCAATTGCTTAGTTCACATCTGCCACATGAGTACTGGGCTGAGTCGCTAATGTCATTTTGTTACACGTGGTTGAGAAAGTTTTCAAAAGAGTTGGGAAGTTCTCCTTTTGAGAAACTGTTCCACAGAAAACCTTCTGTTGCCCATTTCAAGGTTTTTGGGTCTCATGTGAGAACAGAAGCTCCAGGTGGAGTAAAGAATGCCAGAGGCATTTTTGTGGGTTATGAAAAGGGTCTCTACAGAGTAATTTTGTCTGAATCTGGTCAGGTGATTCTCACAAAATTTCTAGAGAGTGCTCCTAAACAGGAGAGAGTGATTGTTCACACATTTCCCACAGGTGATGATGATTCTGATGATGATGATGATGAGTTTGATCTTATTGAGTTCAGTAGTACTGATGATGACAGCGATAGCTCAGACAGCTCAGTTGTCACAGTCATTGAGAGGAAATCTCACAAAATGATTAGACCCTCAGAAGAGGAGGACAAACCACTGATTAAGCTTAGTACTGGTTCTCCAGAGAGTCCAAAGGCTGAACCAGAAAGTAGAGGAGAGCAGCACCTCTTACGTAGGTCTGAGAGAGCAACGAAGGGTGTACCACCCAAGAGGTATTCAAAAGAGTTTGCAAACCTGGCTATTGCATCTGTTGCTGTTGTAAACGACCAAGATCAGATTGAAGCTGTGTCTGAGTCAGAGACAAAGGCACAACAGAGAGTTGTTAACCAAGGTAATGCAGATGCACTCATTCCTTGGAAGTCACACAACCAGAGAGGTACATTGGTAAAACCAGTGGCGGGTAGTTCCAAGGGTGGAACTGAAACAACAGGGGAATGTTATAAGTATAACAACTGTTTGTTTTCTTCTCTGGATGACGCTTTGCTCGCAGCACGCATTGATACTTTAGGGGGAGTATGTTATTCTAAAGCACCAATGCTGCAGCAAGCAAAGGCTATAGCAGCCCAGACTGCTGCTTGTGGCTGGAAAGCCAAACAGGAACTGTGTGACTGTTGCCATGGGAACAAAGGGGCAGTCCATTCTGTACTGAGCACCGGATGTTAGCTCAGTGGGTTTGTCATATGACCTGTACAGGATGTACATGGGTGGAGTGGAGTTTCTCTCTGTCTGTTGAAGAGAGCAGACATGTTTACTGTAAGACTGCTAAAAGACACAAATAAAGACATGTAGATACGTTTCTGTCTGTGTCTGATTCCCCTCCCTGGGGATATGCAGGGAGCAGGGAGGAGGAGAAGCAGTTGGTGTGTTTTCCTCACAGCCTGAGGAAAATCGCCGGAACGGACCTCGTATGTTTTTATCCTGCCGGGAGTCGCCGGAGGGAGGTCTAAGGAATTCAGCCGGTGCCTGAAAAGATAGGCACATACCTCTGAGACGGGCTAGAATTCTAACAGGCACTGCCTGTGTTGCCCTTGTAGAGATCAGCAAGGAGGAGGATGGGGACAAAACTAGAATTGGCTGGCTTGCCTGTTTGTGGCTCTGGCTCCACCTATTGTTGGTTACTCTGCCTTCTGCCCTACAAAACCCAATGGCACCAGCTACCCACTGGGATTGGGAGAACAGAAACAGATTAATCCTTTTGCATCTTCCCTGCATTGCAAATTATTACACATCCTCACATTTGTCTTTATTGGCAACCAGAGTATGGACTGTATTTTAGAAATGAGGAAAATTAGAATACTTTAATTGAATCTGGCACTCTGCTCTCTGGCATTTCCCCAGATAACATATATTTCTTTCTCCAGTAGTTTTCCCCCCCTTCCTCTCTCCAGTTCCACCTCATTAACCTGTCTTATATATTTTTTTTATTTTGAAGACTTTACTTTGCAACTTAAGGAGAAAAGAAAATATGCTGAAGGGATGTTCTTGTGCATTTTTTAAGTGAAATTTATTTCAACCTTTGGAGTATTTTGCTCCATGTCCTGTGTGACAGTCCTTCAACTATTTGAAAGTGGCTATCATATCACCCCTCAGTCTTCTCTTCTTAGCAAACACATTCTTGCCAACCCATCTCTTGCCAGAAGTCTTTCTTTGTGGAAGTGGAGACAGTGGTCCAGGAAGCCAAATCTTTCCTGATGATACAATCTGTTTACTTCCAGTGTTTTCCTTTCTCTTCCTGGGCAATAACCAAGGTCCTTTAGCTTTCTACCCAGAGTCTCAGAGTCCCTTGCAATATATTGGAGGCTGTTCTGGCAGTAGCACTTGTACCCACACAGATCAGAAAGTAGGGGTAATGGTCAGTGGGCTTGGTGAGACTTGGCAGCTGAACATCATGTTTAAAAAGCATCAAGCAAAACTACTTTCCACCTTCATCTATACCAGTTTGCCTGTACTTTGAGATGCGCCACAGCTTGTGTGCCCGCAGGACATAGCCCTTTTAAACTATGACCTCAGACCTTTGGAACTCTGTTCTAGTTGAAATGCATCCCATCATTGCAGGCATTCTAGTAGGTTCTAAAGACCAACTTGTAAACAGCCTTTTCTTGAATGCAGATCTTCTTAGTCTGTTGTGTATATGGACAGTGCTAATATCTGATTGACTTACTAGACTGAATCCTTGTATTTTGGTTGTATTTTTAATAGGTTTTTTATGTTTTATGTTTTCAAACTTGTATTGATTTCAAATTGTGAATTTATGTGTTGAAAGCTGCCTTGGGTTTGACCCTAAAAGTCAGCCTATACACATTATAAATAATTAAAAAGCAATATAATAATAAATGCATCAATGAAAACATATTTGGTTCCTTATGGGAGATGAATGGTATAGTAAGTCAATGGTTTTCAAACTGTATCCTGGTGAGCCCTAGGATTCCTCAGAAGCTTGCCAGGAATTCGTCAATGAGCAGATCAATATGGTGGACAAGTTACCCAGAAAGACAGCAAACCCAATCACTACTGATATTCTCTGTGCAAAATGCAGCTGCGGCAGGTGGTTTTTAGGCATGTGAGATCATAGTCCATGGGGAGTGACTGTCATGGGGGCTACAATGAGGTCCACCAACAGGTCCGAGAACAAAGTGCAGAAATGGTTCTGCTTCACCACCAGAGGCAACCACCACTTATTTCAGATTAGTTCTATAGCAATCAATAGAATTGTCCCTGGATATGTGGATTTGCAACTCAATGCTAACACGGGGTATTTTTAAGCACACAATAGAACTAAAACTATACAAAGACTTGAAAGATTTCCCCACCCCATGCAATAAATCACAGGAACATTACATAAACGTGCTAACGTCAGCCTCCAGTGATAATGCTGATCATACCTGACACGTCACTTCTCACTAAAATGAAACAGTGAGATTATGCCCCAATTGGAGAAAAAAATGCTTTTGATGGCAACTTTATAGGGAGACATAATATTATACAGGTCACATTTAAGGGCAACCTTTAATAGGGTGAGCTGGTAATGAGGGGAAGCAGCTGAACATTTTATAACAGTCTTGCTGAACGTTGCATGTATGAGACCTTACAGAAGAATTAATAAGAGATAATGGGACAGTTGAAAACACAAGGGAACTGGCTTGTCAATTCATCTTCCATAAGCCCCGATCATGCACTAATGAAAGTTGTAACTCCAGAGTGTAAAAACCATAAAGACAAAGCAATATGATTTTTTGGCAGCAGAAAAGGAGGCATTGTATCAAATTGCACAGATAAAAATTGGGGGTCGAGGAAGCATCTAAGAACAAAGCGGTGAAACTATCCTCACATTAGGATTTCTTTTTTTAACATTGGGATCATGAGCTGAGAGAGAAGAGAAGAACAGAAAATCTTTAAATCTGGCAAGGCATGAAGGCAAATAAACAGCAAGGGCAGAGTAGATGAGACAGCATGAAGGTCACCTGGAGTTAAGGAGGTGCAATATGATGGCAAGAAACTAGTGAGAAGAAAGTTTGTTTACAGGATCTGCAATTGAAAGCTGTCAAATCAGAATTTTTGAAAAAATTATGTCTACTTGATTCCAACATGTGGTAAACATTTATTTCCTCCACCCTGCAACATAGGGCTTGTTGGGTGCAGGAGGATCAAACTGTTTGAAGTAGTGAGAACATGTGCAGCTTGTGACCCTAATGGATGGACCACCGTTCCTTTACTCCCTCTTCTTCCGTCTAGGCTATGAAGTGGAACTTCATTTTGACCCACAACTGGAAGCTGGCCAAAGGAGCCAGGGAAGAATAGGAATAGGAATAGCACAGTGGTTTCACCCTCCACCCACCTTGCCCAATTGCGTCCATGCTTTTAAAAGAGTAGGGATGATTTCCAGATTTATAGCTGGCATTCCTACCTACCTGTGAGAGTCAGGTTCCAAGCACTGATATGAGGAAGGGTCCAGGACAGTCTGGCCTGGGTTGCTGCAAGCCTACTACCAGAAGGAGAAAATTGTAGATGACAGATTTGCCATAGTCGGACTTAAGATGTATCTGAAGAGGGTCCAGACCCTCCAGAACACACAAACACAAACACACACACACACACACACACACACACACACACACACACACAGGGCAGGGGCATGCCTCACAAGCTTGCAGAAGAAACAAGGGCTTGAGAACCAGAAAGGTATGTGCCAACCAATGTGACATGCTGTCTACAAGGTTCCTTCTGGCATTTTCTATCCATAGGCAGAAGGAGCCAACAGAGTCTGGCAGCAAGTGGGACTGACAAGCACTATAATAATTAGAAATGTGGAAGCCACAGAGTGGGAGTGGAGCTACTAAAATGATTTATTGACCCAGAACATGAGTAAGCAAATGGGGCTCTGGTTCTGAAAAACACCCAAATATTCCCCATAATGCTGCACACTGTGCATAGTGTGTTTTCATGCAGTAACCCACCCTGTGACCTTAGGCTGAAGAGTGGGTAATATAATATAATATAATATAATATAATATAATATAATTATTATTATTTATTTAATTTATGTACCGCCCTATACCCGGAGGTCTCAGGGCGGTTCCCATAAAAATATCATAATATATAAAATAAAAATAAAAGCAATAACCCAATAATACACCGCCCCGCAAAAAAGAGCCACATTTTAAAAGGGTATGGGATGTTGATCAGGTCAACCAAAGGCCTGGTTAAAAAGGAATGTTTTTGCCTGGCGCCTAAAGGTGTAATAATATAATATAATATAATAATATAATATAATATAATATAATATAATATAATATAATATAATATAATATAATATAATATAATATAATATAATATAATATAATATAATATAATATAATAATCTCTGATAAATATCTTGTGATACTCCTCAAACTTGTTCATAAGCCTAAGGCAAGTCATCATTTGCCCAACCTCAGATTCATATCTATAATGTTGAGATAATGACAGCAGCTTACCTTACAGGATTGTTTTTCTAAAAAATATTGTATATGAAGTGATTTGAATACTGAAAAATATTGGTGTAATCAGGGCTGGGTTTGTTAAGGCCAAACTTATTGGAACTCAATTCCAGCCCCTCTCTGGTAGGCACCATTGCCATTTTAAGAGAACAAAGGAGGAATTCATGGTGAGTTCCAGCACCTCTTTTTCTAGAAAAATAGTACTGGATGTATTTTTTTTAAATCAGAACTTTTATTCAAAAGTTTTAAAGTTGTTACTAACAGTCATAACATAGCATACGTATAAACAAGGAATAAATGCTAAGCCTTATTATGCAATGCTGTGTAGATGAGAACAAATGTGAGGTAGGGCCACCTGCAGAGAAACAGAAACGGTAATATTAAAGCAAAAAATTGCTCTTCTTTTCTCAGCTGTCACTTTTCTGTCTCAGAATCAAATACATGCTCCCTTCATAATCCAGTAAAGATTAATAGTTTTGCCTTTGGAGGACTGTTTTGATATGGTAAAATTGTAACTTGCAACCACCAGATAGACTGGCAGAAGGTATTTCTATTCTGTTAAACTGTGCATGCCTGTCCCACCCACTCAATTCCATTCCAAGGCAATGGGGTTTAGCATGACTGCAATAACCTTGCTATATCCAGAATAAATCAGATGATCCAATTTGGTGTGCATGTTGAAAAATGGCTTGCTTATATGCAAATTATATTAGATGTATTAATCTTTAATGCCCAAAACCAAGACAGCTAAAAATTGCTTATTTGGCCTGAAATTTGAAAACATGAGAGATTGTATTTATTGGAATATATTTTACATCACAATTACATCTCCAACTCTAGGGAAGCACATCAGAGAATCTATCCTTGTGGCAACAAATGAGTCCTACACTCATTTCTCGGCAGCAACTTAGAAGGCATATTAGAACAAACCCTGGGGGTTTTAATGTTAGTTTGGTGGACAATAAAATGACTTTGGGCATAATCTTGCTCTCCATGTGTGGAGGGCAAGGATATGGAAGGTCCTACCATGCTGAGTACACAACCATATGCAAGACCATGGCAGAGCAGCAAGATGTCCAGTCCTCCCACTGGAGCATCAGGACATCATAAACTCATGTGATAAACGTGCCAGGAGCAGAAGTAAGCGCACCACACACATGGGCCAATGCTGCTTCCCACCCCAAGAGCACAGTGGTAGAAAACTGCCTTGTATTGACTCAGTTTGTTGGTCCATCTACCTCAGGAGTGTCTGCACAGACTGGCAGCAGCTCTTCAGAGTTTCAGAGAAGGAACATCTCCAGCCCTACCTGGAGATGCTAGAACCTGAACCAAGAACCATCTGCATGGAAAGCAGATGTGCTGCCACAGAGCTTTGGCCCTTCTTATGTCAGGCAATTGGGTCGCATATAGCTGTGGAAAGGGAAGAAGGAATATGCTGGAGCATATCCATGACTGGTTGAGCTCTTCATTAGTCATGTACTAGGATCAGTGATGTAGAATGGGTTGCCAGCACCCGGGGCTGCATGGAAGGGGTGGGTGGGAGGGAAACAAATGAAGTATGCATGCACATTTGACTGCCTAATGGCACCCACAACACCAAGGTGATTGCAGCCAAAGAAATAAGAAAAGAGTCATTCCGTTGTCCGGGGAGGTCACTTCCTAGTTTGCATGGAAAAGCTGTTTTCAACAGAAGCGCACAGCTGTATTGAGGAAGCACCGGGTGTTGAAATTTTGTGCGCCGAACAATTTTGCATCTGGGGCAACCATCCCTGTCTCCCCCCCCATGCCACACCACTGACTAGGATGACCAGATAGTTGTCTCCTTCTTCCAGCACTGTCAATAGTACCCTCAGGGCAGAACATTGAGACAGAAGTCCAGGGCCCCACTCAATAAAAATGAGCAGTAGAGCTGGCGAACCACCTTTTTCAGTAAGTGAAGTGATAAACATTCCTTCTTAAAGAAATGCCCATTATGTCCAGAGGCTAAAATTACCCAACTGCACAACTAAACCCTGTATGCCAAATATTATGAGCCTTTCATACCAATTTACATGACTATAAAATAAATAAATCTCCCTGCTCGACTGTAGATATTGAAAGTTTCCTAGGCTACCCATACAAATGAGATTATATTCTATACTGGCCCACTCCCAGCTTTTCAATAGTATTCCGAT
This sequence comes from Podarcis melisellensis, assembly GCF_964234715.1. Taxonomy (NCBI): domain Eukaryota; kingdom Metazoa; phylum Chordata; class Lepidosauria; order Squamata; family Lacertidae; genus Podarcis; species Podarcis melisellensis. The sequence continues at coordinate 45,872,857 of NC_138531.1, forward strand.
ACTCATTACTGAAGAGGGTTTTGATCTTACTGTTTGTTTAAGAAAACATGTTCCTTTTGCCAGTGTGCTAGAAACAGCTTTTCAATTCTCAGTTCCACTTTGGAAGCTAACCTTGTTGTTTGCAGTTTGGAGACCCGTTTCAAGTATGTCTTTTTTTCAATGAAATTTTGCACATCTCCAGACCAAAGGAGGCAATCTAGATTCTATTTTCTGCTTCACTGTGTATTACGGATTTTATATTAGCTGGGCAGGAGTCTCAGTTAAAGCAGACCAAGACCTCATTTCTTAAAGCTGAAGACAGACACAATATAAAAAGAGGAACCATGGCACATTTTTCAGCTGTGCTGCTGCAAATCTGATTTTGCCACTGCCCTGACAGACAAGCTTATTCAATGAATCTCTTTCTCCTTTTGTTACCAATTCTCCATTAGCTTTTAGACATTCCCAAATACATTTAATTGTACATATTTATTTTGTGTGTTCTGCAGAAAATCAATTCACATGCTCTCCATAGAATTTAGAAAGTTAATGCAAACTCTGATGGAACATTTCTTTTTCATGCATTCAAGTTTCATTGGCAGTCTTGGGTACAAGTCAAACATTTCAAACTCTGATCACTTACAGACAACCTGTTTATTGAACGCTGATACTGATTTGTCTGCAGAAAGTTTGCAGGGAAGTTATACGGCATTGGTTGTTTATTGAACATTAATTATCATCTGTGTGCAGGGAGGTTTTATGATGTCACATCAAGCAATTGTTATCCCACACCTTCCAGTGTATTTCCCCATCATTTTTTTTAACGCAAAATGATTTTAGTTTTGATGGAAGCACAGGAGCACAAAATCCATGGTATCCTTACTTGGCAAAGTGATTTAGCTTCTTATGCCCTCTGTTGGGGGATGAGGCTGAGCTCTATAAAGCCTCCAGATAGGTCATTTAGAAGAAAATTTCAATAAATAGTGCCACTGTATTCTGCTCTGGTCAGACCTCACCTGGAGTACTGTGTCCAGTTCTGGGCACCACAGTTCAAGAAGGACACTGACAAACTGGAACGTATCCAGAGGAGGGCAACCAAAATGGTCAAAGGCCTGGAAACAATGCCTTATGAGGAACAGCTAAGGGAGCTGGGCATGTTTAGCCTGGAGAAGAGGAGGTTAAGGGGTGATATGATAGCCATGTTCAATTATATAAAAGGATGTCACATAGAGGAGGGAGAAAGGTTGTTTTCTGCTGCTCCAGAGAAGCAGACACAGAGCAATGGATCCAAACTACAAGAAAGAAGATTCCACCTAAACATTAGGAAGAACTTCCTGACAGTAAGAGCTGTTCGACAGTGGAATTTGCTGCCAAGGAGTGTGGTGGAGTCTCCTTCTTTGGAGGTCTTTAAGCAGAGGCTGGACAACCATATGTCAGGAGTGCTCTGATGGTGTTTCCTGCTTGGCAGGGGGTTGGACTCGATGGCCCTTGTGGTCTCTTCCAACTCTATGATTCTATGAAATAATATTCGCCTCATCATTTGAGGCGATCACTCCAGCTTTTACTGTTAAATACAGTCATTGACAAATTAGATAGTTCTTTTGATCCATTATGACAATGTCAACTTTATGTTCTTAGAGCTGTTGAACGTTAGTGCAAACTGTACTTGTTCTAGTAACATCGCTATGCAAAGAAATACAAAGTCTGTCCCTCACCTGAGATATCTGCAAAAAATTAGTTATAAATAAGAGGTTAAGTTAATCAAGTAGCATAATTTTCACTGACATATAATGAGGAATAATTTGAAAGTCAAGGTAAGAATGTTAAAATAACTTCTGGAATAAAATAATCTGTAAAAGCCGTTAGGAAAGGAAAAACAGAAAGACCCTATCACCATTATTACAGCTGTTTTGTTGGAAACCAAGTTAGATAAATTCTTAGTTAGCTCAGAGGCAGTGCTCCATTTTGGTGACTGCACTGTTGTATCTAAAGATATTTTCTAGTTCAGCAGTCTGGTTTGTTTTTTTTAAGTAGCACAAAAGACGTCAACAAAATGAGCTGTGCTAATTAATTTTTGACTGCAAGGTACTGTAATTGCTAACAAAACCATAGCGGTGATGGGGGAGGACTCCTATCACTTCTCATTTTATTAGTATGCAATCCTGGCACTTCTCATATGCACTGCTGTTGATGTTACCCCACTATCTCAGAAAATAATTAACAGCAAGTAATGTGTTCTATGGCACTTGGGCCAAAAAGTATCCCATTAAATTTGCTGGGATTTACTCCCATGTAACTGTGATGAGGATTGGACCTGGGTTGCAACCCACGAATAATTCAGAGCCAATTCACACACATCACTTTCAGACTTATTTTTAGCTACATAGCCTTTCCTTCCTGCAGGGACTCACCATGGACATACTGATAGTTTGCGCTCATGCTCATGCAGCCAAGCAGCACACAAGGATTAATGCAGACTGAAAGCTCACATTGGACATATAAGCTCTTGCTTTAGATCTCTCTGAAACATCCGCATCACTATCAGTGTGATATTTTGCATGTTCTGTACCTGTGAAGCTTATGCTGCTTGTTATGTCAACTTTATTATAAAGCCTATACAAAGTGGTTGGACTGTTTAGCCCCGGAAAGTCTAGTAATTCTCAAGAGTGCAGAAATCACACATCTCTGTACCAGAGCACACACGCCACCCAAATACTAGTAGTCCCTTGAGCCTTTATGTTTCCATATGTGCCTCCATAATATGGTTTCAAAGGCAAGTGTGGAGGACCAGTTGGAATGGTCCAAAGCCAGAGAGTTATAGAGCCTGTAGGAGTTCAGAATGCCAGGAAACTTACATGGGGTGTTAGAGATGATTTCTATAAACACCCTGTGTGGGGCTACCCTTCAGACAATTTAGAAGCTGCAGACAGTATAGGAAAGAGGAGCAAGAACATAGAAAACCTGTTTGAAGTAAATACAGTGGTGGTAGTAGTAGTAGTAGTAGTAGTAGTAGTAGTAGTAATAATACCTTAGTAATAATTTATCTGTGCAGTTTATATATGCAAGGTATATACTTCAAAATCATTTATGGACTGGGACCAATTTATCTTAGACACTGCCTCTCCCTGTATGATTATCTCCTTGCACTAGTGATGTTATCGGATCCCTGTTCTGTATATTTATGCTACATGAAGTAAAATATCCAACTGCTGGTTTGCGTGTTAATTCTCCAAGCCTATGTGATGACCTCTATAGGTTATTCATGAAACCTTTCTAGAATGTGTGTGTGTGTGTGTGTGTGCGTGCACGCGTGTGTGTGTATTTCTGAGTAGGTTTTAGATATGGATTTGATTAATTCTTTTTGTTGCTGTTCTCTATTGCTGACCACCATGCTTTATGTTAACTGTGGATTGGAGTTGTTTTGTGCTTTTTATGTGAACTGACTTCATATTAAGGAAAGTGGCGTATAAATGTTTTTGAATGAATGAAAGAATAATGAAGACTAATTTCTGAGGTAATTGTCAGAGGGCTGTTCTCTGCCAATGGCTTACAGGATGAGATAAGCACTCTAGGTGTCCAGTCATTAATTTTTCAAAGACTGGCATAATCGATGCACACAAGGGGATGTTGCTGGTGAAGCAAAAATCGACCAATGCCTCCCCTCAAGCACCTTACAATAATCTAGAACAAATGGCCAGAGAATGTGGCAGAATGTCAATGCTTTTAATTTCCAATGGCTTTTTGGGTTCATCCCCACGGCAGTATTACATGGTATGTCAGGATAGCTTAACTTTTGTGAGATGGAAAGAAAGCTGAAGATGGCATGGCAGAGGTGGGAATTCTCTCTGAGGATCTCAGCTATATATCCAGCTTTCAAAGTACATGGTAACATTTGATCCTACTAATGAGCCCTTCTCTTCTCTTCTGGGGGTAAAAACATTAACTGGGTATCTCTACTCTGCTACGGACTTTTCAGGGGTGTCTAGTTGGTCTTTGTTGTAGGCAGAATGCCTGATGCAATGAATCATTGTCTGATCCAACACAGGTAGTTCTTAAGCTTTCCCCCTTTAAACTGAAGAATCCCTGAGGGGTTGTGAGGCTGTGCTGGACCAATGGTGTGATTTACAAGTGTGGTCATGTCACCTCCCTATTGAATCGCACAACCTCCTTTTGGAATTTGATGCATGTGTGTAAATATAGATAAGGGGGTCTTCTCAGAAATCCAAGAGGATTTTCAAGGGTAATTATTATTTCAAATAATTCCAACATTGGAGCGGGTAGGATGAAATCCATATATAAAAATGGAGAACTGAAGTCACCTTTTTAATTGCAGATGCAAATTAGTTTTTATTAATCATATCTAACGCTTTCTCCTGATTAGCGTAGCGGTGACTGATGAACTCATAAAGTTCCTTTAAATTACATATATAAATACGCACACAGATTATTGCACATATATGCATAACGATGACTATATTTAGATAGGCATTTTGTCCTAGGAACAACATTTTGCTGCAGAGCTGAATCTGCCCTATAACCAAGTGGAAGTGCACAAATCAAGAGGGGAAAAGAAACCATATAGTATTTGGTGATGAAAATTACCTTTCAGTGACTAATTGTGCTAATCAATCTCCCCATGTAAATGATAGTTGATAATTATAGACCCCTGTTAACATAACTGAGTACGGGAAAGGAGAATAAACATAATAAGCACTCTGAAAAGAAGGTGTCTTTGGTAAACACTGCAGAGTTTACTTTGCTTCTGTGTCAGAAACTTGACAATGTTCAGGCATTGCCTTTAGCCTCTCAAAAGCCTGTTTCTTATGCTGAAAGAGTTTCTCAGAAAAGAAAAGTCTTCAGTGTAGTATTTGCAAATTTATAAATGATTGACAAAGATACACGGTGTAAGCATTCTGCCATACCTTGCTCAGGAGAGCTAACAATATCTAATACAATACTTAAAACTATCAGACAACAAGCCTAAATCATGTCTCACATTCCTGTCTATGGAATCCTTGGAAGATACATTAACTATGCCAACCTGTCCTCTAAGCTATGACTGCTAGGTAGTGATTGGGGGGGGGGGGTAGAAGGTCACTGCCACAGCCAACATTACACTGGGAAGAGTTGGCCATCCCAAGAAAGGAAACTGAGTGAATTCATGATATGGTGGGAGAATCACCGTTAGTTGGGATCCTATCCTCAGACAGAGGTCATTAATTCTGCAAAAACATGGTAGGCATTAAAATATGGTCATCAAAGGCCAAACAGAGACCCAGAGAAGCCCCTCATCTCTTCCTCTTTTTTATCCACCTCCTCAGTGACAACAGAAGACAGTAAAACTGGCCCCTGGCACAAGGCACATTGCATAAATCATCGGCAGATTTGACACATGGGACATATGGGCAACCAGTGATGGGATATGTGGAGAAGCAGGCATGGCCTAAGAATCAAACAAAACATAAATTTTGCCAAATTATAATCTACTGAGGCTCAGGAATATCACAACTTCATTGCTAAAACAAGAATATGTCGTGAGTGACTATTGCCTCTTTAAAATGCTTCTTTCTGTTCCCAACTCTAAATTCCCTAAAGATAATTTTCTCTGGTTCCATAACTCTCTTCATTGTCCTTCTCCTTGGCTGCCTCAACTGCACAGTGACAAATTCCTCTCAACACCCTACATATGTAAGCCATGGTAGCAGAGCTGTCCTCCCTTGCTGATGCTAATGCAGCTCCTTAATTCTTTTGTTAACCCTTTGAAAAGTGGCATGTCAAAATTTACAATCTCCTGTCCCTGCCGGGTTCAGGAAAAAAAGAGCCATCCAGATGGTGTAACAGAACCCAGCAGCTGCCCATTTCCTCCTCTGCCAAATGCAGGAATTCTGCTAAAGGCACCCAGCGCTCAACACAAGAATGTTCACAAGCCATTAGCAATGGTGCATCAAAAAGCATAATGAACAAAAGGGAGAAACGGGGACTCCACACTCGGCATCCCCTGGGTTTGTTGACAGCAGCATATGCGAGAGAAATCGGTGTCACATTTTGCATAATGAGTGCTTCTTGACAGGCCACTGTATTCAAAGAGACAAGATGGCTTTGCAGTGGAACGGCAAGAGATCAGGAATAAGGAGCCAAATCAGCAACAATAAGGCCTGGCACTGGAACTTATAAGCCATAAGCTTCAGGCTATGTTTGCTGCTAGTTTAATAAAAAGCAACAAGAATCAGCCTTATTCACTGCATGGAGAGTTAATTTCGCTGTAGGGATGGGCGAATTTGTCATTTTCATTTCTTCAAGCTTCTCATTTTCCAATCTTAAGTTCAGTTCTCAATGTCTCCCCATCAGTTAATGATTTTTTAAAAGAGAAAACCTCACAAAAATTCATTGGTGTCTTAGTGTGAATTTCTCCCACTATACACATTTTTGCAAACTAATTTCCCCAAACATAATACATTTTTGTATGTTATTTTCATGAATATAACATGCTTTGACTGGATGGCTAAACCACATGAAGTAAAGGTAAAGAACCCCTGGACGGTTAAGTCCAGTCAAAGGTGACTATGGGGTTGTGGCACTCATCTCACTTTCAGGCCGGGGGAGCCAGCATTTGTCCACAGGCAATTTTCTGGGTCATGTGGCCAGGGTAGCCAATGGGTATCAAACCCTTGGTGAGATGGGGACTTCCTCTGCAATGTGAAGACAGTTTCTGGGATATTGAGCAGACGAGACCAATAGAAGGCCCAGTAGTCAAGAAGGTGATTTTTGTATGTGCTGTAGAAGAAAGTGAGGATCAGATGGGGCCCATCAAGCAGAAGGAAAGCAAATATTGAGCAGAGTCCCTAAGATGGTTGGATGGTGCCTTGTACGCCTCCTTTTGGCAACTCTTGCAGCCAAGCTGGTGCCAAATGTATTGCTCTATTTTACTTTGGACCACATTAGTGAGGCCAATAAGGGGGTCATGTCGTCTTGAGAGCCCAGGACCTCCGCACACACTGCCCAGACTTGCGTCCTGGAGAGGTCACGTCAGTGCTGCTAACACAGCAGGTTTGACTTCTCCCGTAGAAGCACACTCCATTGTCTCTCAAAACAGATGGGTGCCAACAACATTATCCTAGTATATGGTGATGGTTGTGTTTTTGTCCTCTTTACTTGGCTGGAGGAAAGCATTTCAAAATTCAAAGAAGAGTTTTGAAGTACTGTATGGTTCTGCTTTTGTTCATGTATTGTTACAGAAAATGTGAATTGGGTTGGTTTGCTTTTAAAAGCAGACTTATCTAATTCCTAGCCCCTCTTCCCTAAACTCAGGAGAGCTGCAAGAGGTAAGTAAGGAAACTGCCAAAACTACCCACAGAGATTAGGGAGGGCATGGGGTCATTTATGGTAAAATTATTACTGATTGTTACCCATCAAATTAGATTTCTGCTGAACAATTTAGCCTAGTCGACGTTCTAGAAATATAATGCCAATTGTTTACATAGAGGCTGTCTGCTTGCATGTTGTATATGCAGTGGAGGTGTGCACTGGACTCCATGAAATATTTTGAGTCTTGTAACTTACTCCTTTGTACCTTCTATAAATGTGTAATGTTGCAGTTCTATGAGCAAATTCAGTGGTGATTGGTGGCTGGAAATTTATAAGTGATTCTCAGATATAATAAACCAGGAAGAACTGGAAGAATTACTGTGTTGCGTGCTGAGGTCCCCAAAACATCCCTTCCCCAAATAACTCACACATCACACATAATTTTTTGTTTAAGGTTTTTGGCATAATTTTGGCCACAACTTTATTATCATACAAGATTGTGAATGGTTGCTTAGGCATTGGTTATGACTAGCTATCCCCCTGCCTTGGGGATAGCACTGACTCCCGGATTCCAGCGTAAGTCAGTGTGGAGGAACAGGCAGGGCAACTGGGGCTGCGACTCAGACCCTTCAGTTCCTCCCTGCGTGCGCCTTGGCGTCTTACACGGCCCGCACCCGATTCCAGGGGTTTGGACAAGGGGGATGGTAAGCCCCAGAATTCCTTTAACGGAATTCCCATTCCGCAGCAGCATTGGAGGGGTAGGCACAGCCAATCCATACCCCTCCACCAACCAATTTAACCAATGCCTAACCGCCACCCGAGCCCTTATGCTCGCCGCCAACCACTCACAAACCAAACCACACCTTCAACTTGGACACCACCGCATCCAACCACACACCATTCCCAACTGTAGAAAGATGAACCCCATCATCCCTGTATAAATCAGCAGCCCTAAAGGATATCATAGGATGAGGAATCACCAATCCACCCAAGCTCACCACCAACTTGCCCACCGCGGAATTAATCCGCTTCCGAACTCTCTCAGTGGACGCAGGGCACGGACTACCCCGCCAGATGCGGCGTTGCAGCAACTGTGACCAAATCAGTGTAGAATCAGGCACCATAGCCGCCAGATCCCTTAAGTCCTGCAAAATAGCCATTCGCAGCACATAGCAAGAAGAGGAAACCAAATCATTTTCCCCAAGCTGCACCACAATCGCCGAAGGAGGGCCAAGCCGGAGAACACGCCTTTGCATGAGCGGTAAGAATTCCTTCCAGCGCATCCCCCTTCTGCAAATCCAGGACACCTGAACGTGCTGCGGAAGGCCCAGGCAATCTCCCAATCCAGACTGGCGAGCTCTGACAGCGGCCCAATGCACAATACTGTGCCCCACTATCCAGATACGAATAGTGGCCAGACCTAGGGTTAAAGCAGAAATGTAAGTACACAACACACATCATTTCCGCACATATGCTCTGAATGCATCCGACCTCCACCGGCCCAAATTCTTTATCCTCTTTGTCGATAAGCCCCAATGGGCAGCCGTCGTAGCAGCACCAATCCGGAAGGAGTGGGGGGCAAACTCAGAGGCCGCCAGGCCACAAGCTGCAATAACTTTACGCAACACTTTAGTGAATTGATGCCGTACCAACGGGTGCCCATTTTCTTGAATAAACAGGGGCCCCTCACCCTCAGGCCGCAGCGCCAGATACTTTCTAAGATCCTTTACCGGGCAAGGGCCACTTTCCCCAGTCGCCGGGAGCCTGAGGAGAGCTCCTCTACCCAGCTGGTCTGTTTTTGAATTTCGCACATTAAGCTGCAGGTCTGTCATAGATAGACTCACATCTTGCAGCAACAAACCCCTAGAGCCTCCGTCCCTCTTAGGCTAAAGGACCACCTCTCCCACTCTCAGGGCCCCAAAGAAAGCTAATGAGAAGGCTGCAGCAAATAGGCGAGCCTCAAACTTAGACCAACAGATGCCACGCAACTTACCGTGCATCTGAGACAGCAACTCAAATGTAATGGGCCGTCTGGGAAGAGGCCTGGAAGGAGTGAGACGCCCCCATCCCTCCAAAGCTCTGCGCACCACAAACTTCCCACACGGGTCCCTGTTAAAATTTGCCCTACTAAAAAAGGAAATCGCTGCCGAATGAAGTCGCAGCGTCCTAGCCGCTCGGCGCATCTGGAATAAATGGGCCAAATACTTGAGCACCTGCGAGGTAGAGTGGGGGGTGGTCAGTACCCCATCGACCGGCTGACCATTAAACAATAAAAAGTCAGCCCAGGCCTTTTTATATGACCGCAGAGTGGATGGGGCAACAGATGCAGCTACTCCCTGTACAACTAAGTGCTGCCAAGGTTCCAGAGATGATCCGGGAAAATCTCCGGACGGTAATGAAAAGCCAAATATTTCTGGTATCCATAACTGGGCAAGGGCCCTCCTTACCTGTGACAGGAAGCCAGATTGTGGCACTCCTGCCCACTAAGTCTGTTTTAGAGTTCCCAACTCTAATGACAAGCTCCAAAGCCAGATAAGGAAAAGTCCTGAAGCAATAAGCCTCCAGACTCTCAGCCCCGTGCTAGCTCCAACAACCATTACCCCAACCCTCAGTGCACCAAAATGCAATGGAATACTGAAAGGAGACTCGCCTTGATCTTTTACCAGCTTATAAGTTTTAACTTGTTGCAGATACTGCATAGGTAAAATTGACCGACTTTCTGCCCACTGTCCTATGAGGTTGGAGCCTATTCCAACCTTCCAAGGCCCTGTACACCACAAACCTTACCAGGGTCTCTGAAAATTAAAGCTTCAGTATAACAGACATTGCAGCGGACAGAATCCTTATAGTTATAACAGCATGCCCAATCTGCAGCAGGTGGACCAAATACTGCAGGATCTGCTCAGAGGATGGGGGCCAGTTCATCTGAATGGCCAAGGACTGCCAGCTTAAGGCTAAGAAATCCATCCAGGCCTTCCCATAAGAGCTAAAAGCAGAAGGGGAAATGGAAGCTGCTGCTCTCTGTAATTACTAATTGTTGTCAAAATGCCACAGGTGGTCTGGAAAAGTCTGGCAGTAGCTGAGTGTCTGGAGCCCAGGATCTGAAGCGCTCCATCTGAAAATGGGATAGAGTGTCAGTGACATCATTAGAGGATCCCGTAATCAGGAGCAGAAAGCACAATATTAAACCTTAAGCGGTGCAGCTCAAAAGCGTGAGTGGAGGGGCGGAGACTCAGCTGGAGCGTGAGGACCGTTTTGCCAAGACGCTCACCACTGCCTGGTTATCAGACCAAAAGCAGATCCGATGTTCACTGAACTCCTCGGGCCACATGTGAACTGTTACTACAATGGGGAAAACTCAAGAAAAGTTAGGTCACATGATTGCCTCACCACACCGGGCTTGAGGCCATGGCTTTGCACACCAGCAGCTCCTGAAATAAATAAATAAATAAATAAATAAATAAATAAATAAATAAATAAATAAATGATAATAATAAATTAAAAATCCAAAGGGCAAAGATCCAGCAGCATCAGCATGAACCTGAAAATCCCTGTGCAAGTTCCAGGTATCCTGCCATGGCCAACTACTATTGCATACATTTAGGAATTGCAACCATTGCATGAGATCCCATTGCATGAGAAAGGCAAGAGGACTTCAACATTTAGGAATTGCAACCATTGCATGAGAAAGGTAAGGGGACCACAGGCCGCAGGGAGCCTGGCCTAGTGGGAAGGGAAGGGGCGACCTGGGGCAACCACTCTGCATGCAAGATTAATTAAGTGATCCAGCAAGATCGGATCTGATGAAGCATCACTTGCCACAGAGGAAGTATTACAAAATAGCTTCCTTCAAGGCAGACAGCTTCTCCATAGGCAAGTGGTATGTTTAGCAACGATATCCATCTGGATCCCCAAATAAAATGGGAATATGGCAAAAGGTATTGAGGTATTGCTTGCCAGCTTCCAGCCCCCTCATGGGCAGGGGGCATCTTGTGCTGCCATCATAATACTTACGCTGGCCAGAACCCCTAAAGAAGTTCCGACAAAGCTGCCGCCGAGCCAGCTTCCTTTTCAGACACACACTCTGTGTAATGCAAAAAACAAACAAACAAACAAACAAAAAACACTCCGTGCAGCACACACACACTCCATGCAATGCAACTATACTCTGTGCAACACAACTACACACTCCGTGCAATGCAAAAACGCACTCAGTGCACTGCAACTACACACTCCGTGCAATGCAACTACACACTCTGTGCCATGCAAAAAACACCCTCTGTGCAATGCAACTACACCCTCTGTGCAATGCACACGCACTCCATGCAAAGCAACTACACACTCCGTGCAATGCAACAACATGCTCTGCGCAATGCAACAACACACTCTGTGCGCTGCACACACCCTCCGTTCAATGCAACTATACACTCCGTGCAATGCTCACACACTTGGTGCAATGCAACTACACACTCCGTGCAATGCAACAACACACTCTGTGCATGCAATGCACACACACCCTCTGTGCAATGCACACACACCCTCTGTGCAATGCACACCTCCGTGCAATGCAAATGCAAATCTCTCACACAATGCAATGCAAATGTAGCCCGTGCAGCGCCGTGTCCTGCAACGCACAGAGCAAACTGCAGTGCGGGCACAGAAAGGTGCTTTCTCCTGCTTGCATATTGCAAACGTGGCACCTGTCACATCCCTCGCAGGGAGGGAACCACCAAAAGTCCCTCGACATTGGGCCTAAGTGTCCAGGTAGAACAATGGGGGAGCATGGAGCTGTGCCATATAGGGACCAATCCTGCAACCTAGACATTACCGGCACTATGCACTGACCAGCTGAGCTATCCAGGATGATCCCTAAAGATGCAGGACAGCCACACCCTGACCCCTGTAGAGGTCCAAGGTGATGTCTGAATTATCATTCCTGCTCCTCTTTGCCCTCCTCCTGGATTGCAGCCTCCAAAGATGCTTCCTTATGGAAGAAGGCACCTGGGGCGTCCGCAAGTCATCCCCTGCAGGAGAGGCAAGCTCTGGAGGCATCTGCAAAACCCTGTCATAGTCTGCAAAAACTAACCATGTAAGGAACCGGTGAAACCAATGCTTCATGGACCACATGGGGACACTATTCAGGCCGGAAACGCTTCCAGGCCAACGAATTCTAGGGCAAAGCCCTAGGATCACCTGCTAGGCCAGGCATAAATGTCTCCAGTGAAATAGCAGAGTTGAGGTAGCCCACAGCCTGTCCAGGTACCCCTGCTTGCCCTTTTAGAGGGAAGCACCCCTTCAAGAAACCCAAAGTTCTTTTACCACAAATGGGCCGAACTACAGAATAGCCCAAAAGGAGCAGTTTGTTTTGTTATAACAATGGCTAAGAGGGCGATATGAACCCTGTCTCCCAGGTCCTAGTCGTACACTTTAGCCACTAAGCCACAATGGCTCGTCTCTAAAATGGCAGTCGCCACTATCAGGGCAAAACAAACTTAACGAAAATAAACTTGTTCAGAAACAGCATAGTTCAAGAGCATATACAGAGTGCTCATAGTCATTGGAGGCACAGAGAGCCTCTACCGCCCTGTCTGCCTCAGATATACATTAGCAGCAACTGAGCCTGCAAGAAGATACATTCTTAAGAGAGGTCAGAGACTTAACAATTAACTGCTACCTGTAGCAGACTTAGGCTTGGAAGTTATGTGCAGGCCAAATAGGCCTCCCCGCCTCTGCTCTTGAGAATCTTAGTCTCATAGCAATATTAAAAGAACTCAAAATAGTGCTCCCGCCCAAGGCTAGATTAATATTTGGCCAACAGCGCTGCACACACTCAAATAAAGCCAATCTTCGGGGGTGCTATAAACGAAAATGATTCCAGCTAAGCTGGGAACAGCCCTGACTAGCCCCACAATTTACAACAGGAGAAATGGGGGAAACCTTTTTGCGAAAGGAAGCCCCTACCAGGGGCCCTCTCCCTATTGGGAAAGGCAAGCCAGAGATACAGGGAGAATCTTCCCACAGGGCAGGGTAAGGGGTGGGGTGGGAAATCGAACAGGAAAAGGGGGGAATTAAATTATTTAAGGGACTAAAGAGGATTAAAAGAAGGGGGAAATAAATAAATGTAACCAGACAATGAGAAGATTGAAACACTGTCCTCCAGACAGTCCCAGTGCTCCATGTGATCCGGTGTCCACAGCGAAAGAGAAAGGAACATTCTGTGGACCTGGTATAAATAACCTCTGATCCCACCCCTTAACTGGCAACATCAGTTTTAGCCTAGTAACAACAACCACCAATCAATCAATTACCTTGCCACAGCCCGGCTGGCAACTAGGAATGCTTTTGCTGGCCCCAACCGCAACACGTGCTCTCTTTTTAATGAGAACACGCTTTACAGCTCTTCCTGGATATAAAGCATAGTATCCAACGAAACAGTTCCACTAGTGCAAGCACTTTTGGCTGCCCAATGGCAATTCCTCTTCCTCTCCTCCCCCCCCCCATAAAAAACATATTTACCTTCCTGCCACAGCAAAACCTATTTAACTACTTGCACTGGCGTGCTTTCAAACTGGTTTCTGTCACAGTGTTCCGTTACATCAGAAGCAGTTTAGTCATGATGGCCACATGACCTGGAAAGGTGCCTGTAGACAAACACCGGCTCCCTCACCCTGACAGCAAGATCCACAACCCCATAGTCGCCTTTGACTGGACTTAACTATCCAGGGGTCCTTTACCTTTTTACCTTATGTATATATATATATATATATGCAGGTTTTGGTGTCCTCGGGTGTCTTCCCGTGTAAAAGTTGGGGTGTCTAGGCGACGTTTCGACGAGGTCTCACTCGTCATCTTCAGGCTGGTGCTTTCGGCTTCTTGTTACTGGAACAGAGCAGGATCTCAGTGTTTGAGTTCCTATAAATACTGTTGAGGGGGTGTGGTGTATAGCCTCCAATGTTCTGGGCAGAGAGGAAGTTCCCAGGCTAGTGTGCCTTTTCTTCTTTTGTTCCTTAATTACTTGAGGGATATCTTGAGTGATTTCTTGAGTGATATCCTGAGTACCACTTAGGTGGGTCATTAGGTGTGGATTAGTTGCTAAAGTCTTTGTGTCTTGACCTCTTGAACTTTGTGAAGAGTTTTTCTGAGAAGATGGCTGTACTGCACTTAGTTGTGCTCTGGCTTGGCTTCGTGTATAGGGGCGAGCTGTGGTTTTGTGGCCTGTGTCAGCCAGATCTGTGTAGGGATTGCAGGGGGGTGCAGCATCCGGAGGTGCCACCATGGTTTGGCTACTGGATGGTGTCTGTAATTTATCTGTGGAGAGGGTCTGGGTTTGGGTCTGGTGTGGTTGATTGGTGATGGCGTTCTGTGTGCCTCTGGATCTGGTGTCAGTTTTTGTGGGGAGGGCTAATTTCCAGATGTCTGGCAAGCGGGATGTGTCGTCACGCTTGTTCATGTTGTGAGGGTGTTTCTCTATCTCGATGGCTTCCATGATTATTCTCGAGTGCCCTCGATATATGTACTTCTGTATACCTAAAGACTTTCTATTTTTTCTTGACTTAAGTTGCAGGGCCAGGTCTGCTCCATTTGGTACACTACACAACCACAGAGAAGAGTGTCCAGCCCACAGACCTAATTATGTCCAACAGGTGTCCTCCATTGACCCTTGAGGTTTTCCCAAAGCCATGCCCACCTGACATCATAACCCCATCCTTACCAAAGCAGGGTTTGCTTTCAGCAGGGGTCTTCCTTTGCACACTGACTTGAGTTCTTAGCTGGAGACAACCTCAAGTATGGAAGCACCTCCTGTGTCTCATGTCTCTAAAGGGTAGAGGGTAAATCCCCCTTCTCTTGTATAAGATAGTTTGGAAAATACAATTCTACTAATTTTGGCAACCAAGTTTTATTAAAACCAAGCTGCACTGGTCTTGCTAATATTTATCGGTGCATGTCAGATGGCATTGATAGTGATGTATGCTGAAATCCTATGTGCACATACCTGGGAATAAGTTCTATTGAGCTCAATGGGGGTTCCTTCAGAGTAGACATGTATAGATAGGATTGTACTGTACATGTTTAATTATCCACACATAAAAAAGAACATTACTTTCTCCATAACTGGAGAAAGGCAACATCTCTGAATCTCTGTACAATCAGCCAACCAGCACACAGCTAATGAGGTGAGATGTGCTGCATTGTGAAGGTTTTCTGTGCCTTTATTACTTCAGGTTAAACATTCTGGATTAAAAACCTTGTACGGTAGTATGTTAACAGAAAGCATGTGGAGCAAGGAAGGGATTTAATGCATTCTTTAACTGGCTGAAATTTTTTCTGAGGGCTGTTTATTACATATCTGAAAGTGATTAAGCAAGGTGCATTTTCACAATGCTGTGGATCATTGAGACTGTTCCTGCGGCTGATTTGATAATTCCCACTGTAATAGCAGAAGAAAGCACACAACACCTTTTCTTAACTGTTATGGGCAGTGATTAGGAACATAATCCACGCCAGCATTTTCATGACTGAACATGATTAAAACCCAATTTCTTACCTTGGTTGTAAAAGCTTCAACATACAGGCTTGGAAGGTGTACACCTTTACGTTATGTGCCCTATTTTAATGTCAGTCATAAATTGCAAATACACACAGTATAGGACACGCCCACACCACTTTTTGGCTGTACCTTATTTTAGCACTGAATATTAAAAACTAAAAAAATGCTTACTAATATAGATAGCAATTTTCCAGCTTGTGTTTTGACCCTTCATGAAAGATTAGGCCCAGGTCTTTGTCTTAAACATTATCTGTGCAGTGAAGCTATAATAGGGGGAACAGAGGTATATAAAACTGGTGGTTTTCTTCTTTGGCTGTCTGGTGAAGCTGAGAATAACAGAGCAGCAGGGAAAACATTTTCAGCAGGGTAGCTGATATTATCCTATGCAGATATGAAGGACATAATCTAAATTCCCTTTCCTGTATTATATTAGAGCCAGAAAACCTATGTGGGACAGGAGGGAACAGTCATTTAAAAAATAACAAATGATGTTTGTCGCTCCCACAAAGGGGACAGAGGACAGACTGTGATTTGCTCCTTTTTCAGAAAATGGGCAAAACTTCAGACTTAAGATCTTGAAACTTAACATTTTTACATGGTTGCTTAACAGGGTAAAGGGCACTACAATAATTTCCTGTAATTTTCTACAAGTCGCCTAAAGTATTGCTTAATCCTACGGAGAGTGAAAGTCAATATTATTTATTTCTCAATTACTTGCTTAGGGCAACTGAGTACAGAGCAAAAGTGCAATTGTTACCAAGGTTGTCCAGCTCCATGGGTTTATTGGACCACCTCATCTGGTCATAGGGCACAAATGAAGTTCAGAAACAATGATGTCTAGTCCATAGTTCACAGCAGGTTCACAGGCTGCTTTATAAAATGACCACAGCAAGGCAGAACAGCAATATGCTGTATTGGAGATCATGTAGCTTAAGCTTATTCTGTTATTAAAGTATTGTTGAGGGTGGTACTCAGTAAACAGACCTTTTGACACACAGAAATAGTCACATTATGTCTGTGCCAGAACACCTGCTATATTTTGCATATAATAAAGGCATAAGGGCAGCACAAGAAAGTAGTAGCTACAGACTAATATCAGTTTACTAAGGACATCAGAAAAGACCTGCTGTATCAGGCCAATGACCCATCTAGTCTAGTATGTTGTTCTCAAAGCAGCAAACCAGATGCCTATAGGAAGCCTGAAAGCAGGACCTAAGCACACTTGTGACTCCCAGAAATCAATGTACAAAGGCATCCTGCCTCAGTAAAACATAGTCATTGTGGATAGCAGTAATTGATACCCTTATCCTCCATTAATTTATCTAATCCTCTTTCAATGCCATCCAAATTGTTCTGTTTTAAGACTCAGTGACATGAAAATTCTGATATTTTAAATGAATTCAGATTGTCTGTTTTTATGGAGTTATCATTGTTTTGGGCTCTCTTTTTTAAAATTCTGATGTACAGATGAGTGGAGCTCTTTGGGGTATTGTCTGTTCTTATGTAATTCACCTTTCAGGGCACAAAACTTAACTATTCACTTGATGTATAGCATGCAACTGCACTTCCAGTTTTTCCTTCCAGAATTGCTGGTACACTGGGGGTGGACCTTACAGGAAAAGTAGTGTTCTTCAGCATCCTGGGAGCCAAAATCCTTCACCCTTGTCCAGCCAGAATGAACACTTAAAAGTTCCTTCCTATTGGTGTAAATAGAAAGCTTCCCACAAAACATCCTATCATCATCATAACAGAACAGAATATTCCTTATTCTGCCTTCAAACAGACGAAGAGTACCTCTGTCTTATCTAGATTAAGTTTCCATTTGTTCATCTTCATCCAGTCCATTACTGATGACAGACACCAGTTTAGAAATGAGACAGTTTCCTTGGATTTAGGTGGAAGGGAGAAAAAGAGCATTTGTTGTTTAGTCATTTAGTCATGTCAGACTCTTCGTGACCCCATGGACCAGAGCATGCCATTCATTCCTGTCTTCCACTGCCCCCCTCAGTTTGGACATCAAACCCCAACACTCCAGACCACCCCTCCCAGTGGTTTCATGTAAATGTTATATAGCACAGGGGACATAATATGACCCTGCATACCAATGGGCAAGGTGTTGAACAGGAGTCTCCCAGCACCACCTTCTGGGTTCATCCCTCCAGGAAGGAATGGAGCCATGGTAAATAGGTGGGAGGATTGGGACCATGAGATGAGTGGGCTTTAACTCTTTGCCCCTTTGCTGTAGCCTCCATCAGAATTATCCCCTTCCCACATGCCTGTTGTTTGAAACAGGAGGAGAGCTCTCATTGGTACCAACTGAAACTTCCCTCTCATTGTGAATAGTAAGTATATGTGTAGGGGGGCCCCAATTCTGATTTGGACCATGGCAGTGGGCTAAAGAAATTGCCTCTTTCTGTGCCATGGTCCTGATTCATCCCCAGCTCTCCCACATCAGATACTTTTAAAGCAAAAAATCAGCTATTCAGCACTCAAACTATGTGACACAAATGTCTAGCAGGGTGCTTTTCTAGGAGTAAGTTCCACTGAAATCAGTGCAACTTAATTCTGAGAAAACATACAAAAGATCAGATTGCAAATCTTACCCTAGCTTTTCTGAAATGTCATACCTCAGCTGGCATAAAAGAAATAAAGTTAAGGGAAATCTCCAGTTATATGTGTGTATATGTGTATGGAAAGCATATCTACCCCAATATATGAGCATTTCTTTTATCAACACAAGGCTGTGTTGAAACAGACAAGACACTTTGATTTGACCTTCATTTTCTTTCTCCCCCTTCTGTTTGTTCCCTTCTATCTTAATCTGTCTTCCTGTTTTCTTTGATGTTATCTGCAGCCTAATCTTAACTGAATGGGAAAGGCAACTAGCCCATTTAGCAAACCGGAAAGCTGCATTACTTCAGAAATACATAAGCAGAGAAAATATCACAAATATTTAAGAGCTTTTTTCTCTTCAGGGAGTAAAACAGTGTTGCAGAGAAAGTTATTTTTTGCGTCAAATCTCAGTGTGTGCACAACAAGGGGTATTAAAATACGGGTGTTGACCAGTAATTTATCCTCCTGAGGTCATTAATACTTTCACTGTGATAACAGTATTGCTTTTACTGAAATCTTTAAACAGTAAAGCAGCTTAAATTCTGTTACATGCTTTAAGAACAACACTTATGTTAAAAGCATTAACAACACTACATATGGAAAGTAATTAATAGCTTTATCAAGATTACCAGAGAACACACATTGCAACCTCATTATCCACACTAAAGAACTATCAGATAATTTAGGTCTCTACAGATGCAGCTGAAGGAAACTTAACTGGAACTAAGGTGCATTTCACTTTAATCCATGTTATGTGTCTTTAGGATTCGGGCCTGATCCTAAGTCTCAGGCTACATACACACAATACCTTTAAAGCACATTTGAAGCACATTTCCCCCTCAAAAGAACTCTGGGGACTGTAGTTTGTTAAGGGTTGCTTGGAATTGTGACTTTGAGTGATAAACTACAATGCCATAATTCTCTGAGGGGAGAATGTGGTTTGAATTTGCTTTAAAGGTGAAGTGTATATGCAATCTAAGAGTTGCTAAGGGGGAACCTAAGACTGGCTGTTCCAGCAAATAAACACTCGTGGTGCAGAGTGTCTTTGGGTTTTAGAATCCATTTTTTTCCCCTGGGGTTGTTCCTTTGTGCTTGCAGGGTGCTCATTGTAGACTTTTTAGTTCCTGAAGAAAGAAATAGCAGCCCTTTCTCTGAAGTCCTCATAGCTTTTTCATTGGGTAACATGTGCTACATTGTGCTTCTAGTTGTACACCCTAAACAACTCTTTCCCAAGATGCTTTCTGTTCTGGATCTCACGCTTGTTGACATGGATGTCAGCTCATTACGTGAACTTCTTCGCCTGTGATTCTCCAGCAGACTTTACCAAGTTACCATTGTTACTAATTATGTATTGCTTCCCGACTATTGTTCTGTTATCTCTAAAGTCAAATCCACAAACATGGAAAGAAGAGTAGGAAAGAAGTTGGTATAACACAGCAAGCACATTCAAGGCAGGGATTCAGTTCCACAAACGACTGATTTAATAAAACATGCCATCACAATCTAAACAACTATTTCATAGCCTGTACAAAAATACAAGTACAGCTGGATAAAAACCAATCCCATCAATGAGCAAAAATCAAACTGTCTTTGAATCCATCTTCATGAGGAGCTGTTGAACAACATACAATACCTCAGTTTATCATCTTCAGTGTGTATTTAAAAAGAACCATTCCTATTTTCTTTGACCATGGAATCAATTTACATCTGTACAAATATTTTCCCACCATGAGTCCATTGGGAGGTGAAATTCAATGGGTGATATCTAAGGTTAGCCATACTCAGAGCAGGTACATGGAAATCAATGTGTTATGTTACTTAACTTCACTGATTTCAATGGGTCTACTCTGAGTATGACTACCATTGAATATCAGGACCCTTCCAAGAATCAGATTTGTTAGAAAGGTACTATTACTTTTTCCTGAAAATGATATGCAGGTTTGTCACAGTGGGCTACTGAACTGTCAGCTGTTCTCAATTCCAGACCAGATTTAACTTGCCCATTCACAACCCTAAAGAGCTTGGCTCCTTGAGAACCCCAGAAAAGTAAGTTTTTCTCACCTCCACCACTGTCACAAAGTAGGCACCATTATGTACTGTCATCTCTGCTGTGAGACGTGTCCTTGGCCTGCTTCATCAAATGAACTAGAGAGCCAATTGGGCTCCACAATTTCAGAGATGGCACTTAGGCTCAAACATGTTGTTAGCCCTTCCCATCTTACCATTCCATAGCAGGGCCAAGTCCTTGACAGGACGAGTGGGGAGATATAAAATGTTACAAACTTAGTAAGGCTTTACTGTCAAACTTTAAGAACTCTGTGGAAATGGATTAGAATGTAGTTCAATAGCTGACATCTAAAGCAAATAGCTGCTTTGGTAACTGGATTAAAAAATATTGATATTTACTTTCTTTAACAAGATGGATAATAAAGCATTTGTTGTAACTATCAATAACTAATTTGACCATTTCACACAACTTACATACTAAAAATATTGAACTAGAACCAAATATATTGGGTTTTTTATGAATAAGTAATGAAAGAATGAATAATAAAACACTAGAAAATAGAGCCTGCAAATACTGCTGGAGGGCAAAAATAAGAACATGACAGGATGAGAGCAATAGCCTCCAGTGAAGAGGCACTTAAAATGCTGTTTCCTTTCAAGAAACACCCTACGCCGTCATTCTTAAGGTTTTCATAATTTCCTGCATGCCTAAAAATGCCTTGAGATTTCTTCCTTACTATTGTCATTAGATTCTTAGTAACAATTCCCTTGTAACAAGGGAATGATAAGCAAATTGTTGTGCTTTAAGGAAAGTGAAAAATGTGCCAAATTGTTGTCTAATCCCATCTAAGCAGGACATACACAAATGCATATCCTCGGTGCAATTATGATCTTATTTCCTGAACTTCATCACATCTCATAATTAAAAAGGCATTCCATGCCACTCACTTTTCTAATAATGGGATATGCACAGGGAAGGACCCTGGGATCTCATTAAGTGTTCAATAATACAACCAATCTCTGCATGTGATGTTATGCAGCTCCTTCTTTCTTTGTTGACAAAACTTTACATCTGCATATATATACTACATTGAAGTGAATGGAGAGCCCCCACAATTGACAATCTAAGTTGCTAGTTCCTTCCCCCAGATAAAATGATTCCAACTAAATGACTGGCCAATGACTTCACTGCACAAGCCTATAAATGCACTGTGTGTGGGAGGGGCATGGAATGAATTTTGTGACAGCATCCTGCCATTGCTATTGGTGAATCTTTCATGCATATCTTATGTTAGTGCATCACCATGACCCCTGGCAGGGAGACAGGGGAGAGAAAGATTGAATTATGTTGGTTTTCACAATTGTAATGTTGTCTCCCGCCCCCCCCCCCACTATGTGGTGTTTTTGCCTTTGCTGTAGGGAAGCATAAATATCTGCTTGTGGCAATCCAAACCATGGAATAGCACAAGCCATCTTAGTTGACTTTAGGTCTGAAATGCCCATCTTTTAGTCCCACCACAGAGTATGTGTCCATTGACACCCATTGGCATCTTAGCCGCAGCACAATCACCTCAGATGTTTTATGGTTCTTTATTTAGTGTGACTTTTCTTTGTACCGTCACCCTCATTTGCTTTTCACCCCCTGCCCTCCTCCAGATAATTTAAAACTCAGTAGAAGTTACTGGAGTGAACAAAGTAAGAGAAGGTTCCCTGACAACAGGAAACCATCAACATGGTAAACACCATCAATGGTCACTTGAAAATACTGAAATTATTATCATTTTATACAGCCTCTGCCTTTTTTCCCCTTTGCCAAACCAGTTTGGGAATTAACTGCCTGAAGCACAAGTTAATGTTCTAATAAACTAGTTGTTAACTGGTGTAATGATTGCTTTCACATAGCTTATTGCTATTATAAACCATTCTCAACAGTTTAGGAAATCAATACCATTATATATATTTTCAGAAAGAAGTCGGTGCATTGAGAACAGTACCCTTGGCAAAACAGTTGTTTACTGACAATTAATGCCTGGCTTTCCAACACTTGAAATGTGTTCCTTTTTTGTTTTTACAATGAAATTCTTAGTTCTGAACGACAGAACACCAGTTGATGTCAAATTCTGTAAGTATTGCAACCAGTTTGAATTCACTCGGCTTTGAGCAATTGTAGGAAATTGCAGCAGGAGACAGGAATTTTGTGGGCACACAAGCTAACCCTGACTGGGGTGCCTATCCGTTTACCCCAAATGATGAGACAAGAGACCAGAGCATAGGTTCAAATTGGCCACAACTTTATTGAACTTCAGAAGTGGGAAACATGGCACAGGCCTTGGTAGGTAACCCTCTCAGCCCACCTGGCTAAGGATATGCAGGCAGATGAGGCCCAGTGAGAGGGGACTGTAAAGTGCAAACTTACACAGCATGCTCTTCCACCGACCTCGTCCCAGGAGTTTGACCTACATGCTGCCGCTCTAGGGCCAGGGACTCTCCGTTTTTCCCTTTAACGGGCCCTGCAAGCGCCGCCGCATGGGGAGGGAGCATGAATGCACCCCCCAACTTGATGTTAGATTAAGGCTACCTTGCCAAGGCCTAAAAACCGCCAAAGTTGTGACAAAATTGCTACGGGGAAGGCAAAACCTGCCAATGCACGGAAAATTCCTTCCCTTTTCTGAATATAGCAACCATCTTACGACTGCAGCAGTGCCCGCTGACCTGGAACGCAAAATATTAGCCTGTAAAGAAAGAATCATTAAATTGAAAATCGCTGACCTAGGATGAAATTATTAAGGCAAGAAATTATAATTTGACGGAGGGTGGATGATCCTGGAAGGAAGAACAGCAAAAGAGTCTTGAGCCAAGGAGTCAGTCTCTTTTCTTTTGGCCTTAGGCCCACCCCCGGTCGACCGTCCGTTGTCCTCCCTGGCCGAGGGCGGATCAAAGGCCAGCTCAAGCAGGTGGGTGGCACCCACCCAGGTGAGCCTCGCTCGGTCCCGCAAACCCCACCCACCTGTGGGGAAGGGAGGGCGGATATTAGCAACACAAAGAAAACAGATGGAAAAGCTAGATTGAGACGAATCTTAAGATTAAACAATATTCTATGCAACACCTATTTAAAGCAACATTTACAAAGAGTACAAAGATGTGTTACTTGCTATTTATCCAGGAATGTTGAACGTTTGCACTTCTTCCCCTTGTACTGCTTTAATGATATCCTGTTTATTTTGCTCAGGTTTAACTGTAGTCAGAAAGCCATTGCATTTCTTTTTCCCCCCATTAATTCTTTTTATGAGTACTATATTTTAGCTGTAATCAATATGCCTACACATCTAGAGAGAGGTTGCTGCAGACAGGAACAAGGATGGGTTGGCGATAGGTCAAAGGCACTGGAGTTCAAAAGAACTCCATGGCCACTTTGATGACATAGGGACACACATTTTTCAAAGTGCTCAGCTCCCAGCTGTTGCATTTTGCAACTAAGGTGGCTCATAGCTTTGTTCTGTCATAAATTGCTTGCAAGACTTGGTAGTTATGCTATGATCTGTATCTTATTCCAACTTTTTTTTTTTGGTAATATGTCAGTATATTGCTATGCCAATTTCATGGTCTGCTACTGCTGCTATGGTACAAGTATTATGGTCTAAGCAAGTAGGACAGAACTAACTAACCAGTCATCACTTACATTATCAAAATATTCTTTGTTTTCCATTGGTTCTAGAGATTAGCAGCATGACGTTGAACCAGCATGTTATGGTATCATGGTTCAACCATTCCTCCTTGGGGGACATAAATATACTGTAGATCTGGGGAAGTTCCAGAGGGTGAGAGAAGATTGTCTTCAAAGAGGGTTTTGAAGTCTTCTGGTAGGGAAGCCATTTTTTCCAGCTCTTCTTTGGCCTGAGAAGGTCACATTGCTTCCATCCAGGTCTGATGACTCCAGTGCAGAAGAAGAAGAAGAGTAGAAGAGTTTGGATTTGATATCCCGCTTTATCACTACCCGAAGGAGTCTCAAAGCAGCTAACATTCTCCTTTCCCTTCCTCCCCCACAACAAACACTCTGTGAGGTGAGTGGGGCTGGGAGACTTCAAAGAAGTGTGACTGGCCCAAGGTCACCCAGCAGCTGCCTGTGGAGGAGCGGAGATGCGAACCTGGTTAACCAGATTACGAGTCTACTGCTCTTAACTACTACAGCATAGCAATCTCCCCTATGCCATAGGAACAAACAGGCACAGCCCCTTAAGACTTTTCCCACTGGAAGCCGACCACCCAGACTGAACTGCAACACTATTTAAGGCCTGTTACTGAAGTAACATTCTAAATTTGCTCAAACTCCACATGGAGCTCATCCTGAACTGTTGCCATGCCATGCCTTGCTTTAGAATTGCTCTGCCTGGCCTTGCTGTGTTTGACTCTGCTTACTATGAATCTTCTGTTTAGACCAGAACCCTTGTTCTACTAGGCTCCTCACCCGGAGCAGAACACAAGCAGCTCTTCATGAAAGCTCAAAGTGGTACTGCCTATGTGCTTCCGGCAAACATCCCTAACACTTTGCAGAAGTGGGCACTGAACATAAAACCAACCCAGGGACAAAGAAGCTCTTGGACTGAAGTTCTATGGCAGGCTCCCCCAACCAGGTACAATCAAGATGTTTTGAACTACAACTCTCAACAGGCCCAGCTGGTATAACCAATGGTCAGGGGTGCAGCCCAGCAGCATCTACAGGGCAAAAGGCTGGGGAAAGCTTCTCCCTTGTTGTGTAAGAGCAAAAGAAGAATCCAGCATCTTCTTCTCACAAAGGTGAGTTATGCTGTAAGGCTGGTCATGGAGGTGGGGCCATGATAAACAGATGTTAAAATGGCACTCTACATTAGTTTAAGTGACTCAGTTTTTGGTGCAACACTTGTCAGAAATTTGGGCTTACAATTAGCGTCTGCTTGTTTCAGCTCCTGAAATTTATGTTAACTTTACTGGAAGCTTCTTAAAAAAACAAAACAGGTCTGCAGAAACCTGGATAAACAAATGCATAAATTAACATGGTCTCTTGTCTTGGACATTCCCGTAACAGCAAGATGCTTGCCAAGAAGGCCAGGAAGAACACTAATGTTTAAAGTGGTCTCCTTACCGGTTGCTCTGATTATTTACTGTAGCTATTTATAAAGGTTCAAAGCTGCCAGCAACAAAAATGCAGATTTGCAGAATACATGGTGGCAACAGTTTCAGCTTGACAGCACTAGCTGTGGAGTGTCAGAATATATCAAGCTATCCTGCTCCTGAACAATATAATGTAATCTTTTTGCTTCCACTGGATGAGTAGCCAGTAGGTATTTTGTGATGATATGTGAAACATCTTCCTTTGCTAGTTAGTCACAGTTATATTAATGAAGGCATTTTTGTGTGTACTATCAAGAAGGTAAGAATAAAACAGCCCCATGTCTATATGATTTCACACTTGCAGTCATGTGCACACTTACTTGGGAGTCATTCCTACTGAATATACTGGGACATTTTCCTGACAAAATCTGAACAAGATCTGAGGGCATTGCTGTGATACTAAAGTACACCTAGTGAAAGTAAAACCCAAGTAAACATATTTCCAAGTAATATGTTAGGCTGAAACACTGTTTATAAATTATCTTAATAAGCATGATACAATGCTCAAAATAAATTTACTGGGCAGTTTCTATTTGAAACATTTTGAAGCCACACATGTTTCCAGCTGAAAAGTGAATAAAACGGCTCAAGTTAATGAAAGTAAACCTAAACCCACACCCTGATTCTAAATATTTGTTACATCATGATGTCTGATGGTGTGTTGGCTCAGTAGCTGATATTGTCCATCCTAAACATCTCTTTTCAATAAGTCTTGCAATAATTATTGCCTGAAAACCCCCCAAGCTGTTGATGTTATACACAGGCAATAAAGATATATATCATATATGCAGCTGTATCTGCTAAGAAATCTAATAAAGGACAGTCATATTGTTTCAACCTATATTTGCAAGCACAGTGGCATAATCCTTACAGAAATGTTGAATTTCATTGCCAGAACTGGGGAAACTAAGCTTAAACAAGAAAAGCACAGAAAACATAGCTTGCAGATTCTTTAAAGAATTAAAATACAGTAGTACCTCAGGTTAAGTACTTGATTCGTTCCAGAGGTCCGTTCTTAACCTGAAACTGTTCTTAACCTGAAGCACCACTTTAGCTAATGGGGCCTCCCACTACCACCATGCTGCCAGAGCACAATTTCTGTTCTCATCCTGAAGCAAAGTTCTTAACCCGAGGTACTATTTCTGGGTTAGCGAAGTCTCTAACCGGAAGCATATGTAGCCTGAAGTGTATGTAACCCGAGGTACCACTGTAGATGGTGTTTGGCAAGCCCAAGATGTGGCATAGGTGCAAACTCCCTGGGGCCCTGGGTGCCTGAGCACCCATAAAATTCTACATGAAGCGTCCGGGCAACCACAAATTTTCGGCCCTGGGCACCCATGTGTGTGGGGCCAAGCTCGCATTCCTGAGATGTAGCATACATGTGGCTTTACCTTGCATGTGGGAATGCAATGTTTGGATATTTAAAGCTGGGTAACAGTTTTAAAAAATGGTGAGAAAATATTGTGGCCTCCAATCTCCATCTAACAAATAAGTCAATTGGGACCTTTGTCAGCATCCCTGCAGCTGGTGCAAATTAGTGCAGCTGCACTAAATTCAAGTGTGGCAAATCAATGTAGCCAAACAAATATAATCCAGCTGTAGCTCTGACCCAGAAAGTTTGATTTTCCTCAGTGCCACACATCAAATCGCTGGCAGAAGTGGAAGTATGCCTCTTTGCTCCAATCCACATTAAGAAAACAGGAGACGAGTCAAACCAATGGATTAAAATATAACTGCAGACACTGAACTTTCTTAAGTCCCAAATTTACAGCAAGATTATCTTACAAAAAGGAGGAGGAGGAGGAGGAGGAGGAGGAGGAGGAGGAGGAGGAAATCATTGCAGATCTTCACTGCTGGAAATGGTCGAATTCATAGCTTGATGTTTTTGAGAGGAAACTATTTCAGCTAGCCTCTTGAGTTTCGTATACCAATGTGTCAATACCTCATTTTCTAATACTTTAATGAAGGACAAAACCGATCTAAAGGCCAACAACAGAAGCTTCTTTTAGAATCGCTCTCCTCATCTCTGGTTGGTGTTTCCCCATCACAAATAAAAAGTGATTAATTGTGACAATACTTGGTGGGTAGTTTAGAGTTGTGCATTTTATGGGTTGCAATTGGAGAAAATGCTAGAAAGAACCCAAAAGCACTGCCCAGTTATTTGGATGCTGAAGACATAGCTGGTGCTTGAGTGTATTCTGCCTTTCGCTTGTAAGT
Source organism: Podarcis melisellensis (assembly GCF_964234715.1). Classification (NCBI taxonomy): domain Eukaryota; kingdom Metazoa; phylum Chordata; class Lepidosauria; order Squamata; family Lacertidae; genus Podarcis; species Podarcis melisellensis. The sequence goes on from NC_138531.1 coordinate 45,900,674, forward strand.
ACTCCCTGTTCTTACAGACGGAGACTTGTGATTATAAAGAAATCAAAAGAATAAAATTCTACAGGCTGCAGCAATTCATCCGAAGTGATCCCCCTCTTCAATGAAATAATTTCCTTATCTTTTGCAATTAGGCATTCCTCACATTTTGCAATTATAATAACTTCTGTGAAGTTGTTCCTTTTCTAACAATCTGGACAGTGTCGCCCATTCTTAAGCATAGTGAGAAATGGAGACATACACAATCATCCTTATTTATTTATTTTTACAGAAGACATTTCTTACCCACTCTTCTTTGCCAGGATATTTCAAGAGCAAGTGACGTTAAAATCAATACAATATACACATGAAAACAAAATAATAGAACAAAAGGTTGTATTTCATTAACTCGTCCTGTCAGCAAGCTCCCCAAATCTGCTCCAGAGATTAGGGGGAACCCTTAGAACAGATTAATGGGGGCATATGGGGGGGGGAGTTCACTTGTGCAAGCAGAAGTATCTCCACTGATAGTACTACATACTTAGCACTATGTCAAATATAATACAAGAAGCTAAAAATCAATACTATGTACATAATGCTCTAGGAGTGCAATCAATAAAGTTGTGGGCATTTTTAATCCATATTGTTGTCTGTTTGAGTTTGCTCTATCACACCTCTCTCTTCTCACTTGCTGGAGTGGGTGGATTGCGAGTGGGACTGCAATGGACGCTCATTGGATGGGTAGTGGTTGTGACCCATCGCTCTCTGCTGCCACCCCAGCAATCAGCTTGCATGTGTTTGCCAGTCGTTTGGAAACCCCCCCGGCTGGCACAATCTCAGGGTGGGACTTCCTGTCTGAATGCCAGCTTGAAATGGACTAGTCAAAGGCCCCACCCGATGGGAAGTGACCTGCTGGCTGGCCAGGCATTGATGGCTGCCATGACCAGCAATGTTTTAAAAAGCCAGCTGTGTTTGCCTTTTGCAGTTCTGTTGGCTAAAAAGCAAACCCTCCCAATTGCCATTAATTGTCTTTTACATTTAGGTCAATGCCTTTTAAATATCACCCCTCTCTCTAGTAACTTGCTGGGCTGGAGGCACTGTGACTTGGACCGCAGTTGCAAAATGTTCTAACAGTGGTACTCTTCTCAGCTAGCTGAACAGTGAATTACTATTCAGGGCCTGTTATCATAGGTCAGGTTTCTGTTCAGGCCTTGCTATTCCTCAGTATGGTTGTATTCTGAAAGGTTATCCTCAAAAGGCCTCACTTTGTTTTTAGATCATTCATCAGAAGACGATTCATTGAAACTGAACCCTTTACATCAAAAAGTCTTTCATGTTAGTCATCACTTCAGTATATGGTCATAGGCCGCTTCCAGACAGCCTATTTGTTGAGCATTCATCCTGATTTGTCCACATAAAGTCTGTCAGGAATGTCAGGAATTGAATGTCATGTCATTCAATTGTTATCCCACACTTTCTAGAGCATTTTCCTGTCACTTTCCTTAGCACCAAAAGTCTTCTCTTTTTTTCCCCTTCAGGAAGTGGGTTTGTTGCAGAAGAGTTGTACAACCTGAATTTGCCAGTATGCGACTGAATCCCACCTGTAAAATGGAAGCAGTCTGGAGGAGCATAGAAAAAGGAAAAGGACAAACTAAAATATAAATATCCATAGCCTCTCCCTAAAAAAAATAAATTATTCAGAACATTTCTGTAAAACACATTTAGATCAAAATAACACAGCAATTATGCATAACAGGAAAAGTGTAAGACACCCTCTGACCTACAGAGCTGAAACAAAAGAATGAGCCCACAAAGGCTGATTTGACAAATCCTCCATCTCAGGTGTTGTAGTAACAGGCTGAAGCAGCCTCTGGCCTAGATGGTAAATGGCAAATATTTTCACCAGGCATGGTAGTTCAAGACGTTGACAGTTATATATGTGTGGCGTCTTCTGACTGCTTGGTTGATAAAGGTAGAAATCCTGCATTTCCTTTAAAGCACTTTTGTTTCTTTAAAATATCAAATTGTGCTGTGCTTGCTGAGGAGTTCTAATTCCATAACTCTGCATTCTCTTTACTCCACTGACATGGTCCCTGTGTGTAAATAAACTTTCAAAAGCTTCCCTTCCACCCCCACATCCTTTGATTCATTTGCTCCAGTGAAGCTTCCTAAATGCTCAGGGATGCTGACACATAATTCTTGTACTGATTTAGTGATACCAGCAACATATTAAGATAATCTCCTGGCCAAGGTTTGCGTTGTTGTCATCTTACACATTGGGAGGAATATACATTTCTAATATTTCCTTCAATGTGCCACATCAGAGATGCATGGCTTTCTCGGGCAAGCGAGGCTAACAGCTTTGCAGATGGGATGTCTCTTGCCATTTCATTTTGGTTATATAAATGTAAATAGTACCTTTACCAATATATACTGTTATTCATGGATGACTTGAGTAGGGCTAAATATAGTGAGGTTAAATGGGGACCCCAGTGAAGCATCAGTTTCGCTTGTGTACTGTCCTTGTTGCTTTCAACACTGCAGTGCTCATACTAAGGGAGAAAGTTGTCTCTATGACTTAAATATAAAGTGTCACATAAATTACATATTGCATGGAAGTCACTAGGGCAGACATTGGAGAATATCATTTGCTTAACAACTAGTAGCACGGGTGGCATTTATTTGTTATTGCTATTGCTTCATATTTGGGTCGATCCTCTCTGTTAACTGATGCTCCCTGTACGATAAACTGATGTAACCCCCTTGTGTTCTAGAGTACTGTTTAATTTGAGATAAGAATCCAATGTCTTTGTTCAGACCAGGTCTCTCCATGGTTTTAAGTTTGGTAATAAGTTGCAATTCAGCAGCTTCTCTTTCCAGTCTATTTCTGAAATTCCTTTGTAGTAAAACAGCTACTTTGAGATCTTGTATAGAATGTCCTGAGAGATTGAAGTGTTCTCCTACTGGTTTCTCTGTCTTGTGATTCCTGGTCTGAACAAAGACATTGGATTCTTATCTCAGCCATTTTTCACCTTCTCACCCCTTGCTTTTTCCTGTAAGACCTATTGCAGTTGTTAAGAGTCGTCAACAGGCTCATCACAGCTATCTGCCAATCACCCATTCTTACCACCCTTCTGAGTAATACCCCTCCCCACCTTCTCACTATATAGAAGGGTCTGGTAACTTCTGTTTCAGTGTATCTGAAGAAGTGTGCATGCACACGAAAGCTCATACCAAGAACTAACTTAGTTGGTCTTTAAGGTGCTACTGGAAGGAATTTTTTTAAAAAATTTATACAGAGGTTGAATGGTATCACCTGTGGCTTATCACTGTTTTTTTAAATCACGCTGCATGTGTTAATTCAATGTTTAATGAGGGGTGTTTCTGCCATCTAAACTTTTTGGTTTGTAAATAATCACTGCTAATGATATAATAACTGCTGTCTAGATTTTCAGCATTTCCTTTTCAGCATTTAACATTTCCCCATTGATACCACATGTCTTATACCAGCAACTTTAGGGGGAAACTTCATGCATCTGATGGACTCTAGCAGGAACAGTCAGCCTTGCAGGGTGGGGCACTGCAAGATCAACTTCCCAGCAGTCTCTGCAAAGGAAGAGCAGCAAGGCCAGAGCACTGAATTGGCTTCACTTTGTACTTGTGTGATCTTGGCCTCTCCCCCAACTCACCCTGATAAGTGGCAGAAGCACCATGTTTGTTCCCTCCATGGCTGAGTGAGATCAGTCCTGTCCCTCCAGCGACCAAAAGATAGCTGTGTTTCAATTTGCATATTGTTTCAGAAAGTGCAAGTCTGATAAAGTCACCTTTAAATGCAAACTGAATTGAATCCCCACCCTACCCCCACCCCGTTAAGGGATCAGGGACTTCCATTACATCCAGTTCATAAGTGGACTATGCAGCATCTGACCAGCACAGCAATAGTGTATTCAGATTAAGAACTGGGACCAGAGATTTTTCCACTGGGCACTGATCTCCTGCCTCTTTCTCTCCTCCGTCCCCTTTTAATCCTTGCTTACAGGGCTGCTGGCACACTGCAAATGCTGCAATGCCGGTGATGCCCCAGCTATCCCAATGTGCACAGAAGTATCTATATACACGTGTGAATCAGCGTGTACTAACTTGTGTCATGAGCCTGCGCTCTGAGTCCTTTAAAGACCTAGGAACAGCCCAGATAGTGATGGTCTTAAAATATGTGTAACACCAGAACAAAACTGCAACTAGGTTTGAAACGCATCCCTAATTTAGTCATTTACCACTATGCAACATGAACTACATAAATGAACATAAGCCCTCCTCATTGTTCCATGGTGATTAAAATTGCACCCGACATGTCTTATCTTCTAGACTATTCAATTTTCATGTAATTCACACATTTTTATTTTTTAAAGCAACAAAGCATTGCCATTGGCCTGCATTAAATGTACCAGTACAAATTTATGCATCTGAACCCAGAAATGGCTGTATTTCTTTGCTTGGCTTAACAATGCTAACATTAATTAGTACCGTAGCAGCCTGATCGGATAATACTTTCTAACCCAGCAGCTCACTTCTGATTCATCATTCTGATGTATAACTATGTCACCCATTCAGTACCACAAACTTCTGATTTAGTATTGCTTAGTGCTAAATTTTACAACATAAATTCGAAATGCTGGGTGTAAAGAATTTCCTGACTGTTTTACTACATAAAATAATCCATAGGAACATACAGGCAAGTTTTTTTGTGTGCAATTTGCTTAGAAAACAAAAAAGGAAAAGGAAGCCATTTGGCTTTCCCTTTCCCTCCGACATTGTTTAATTTAGAACAAGTGAGGACATCTTTAGCTTAAACAATTAAAACAACCCCATCTACAACCTCAAAAGAATAATTCCATTTGACAGGTTATAGGGTGGAAACCAAAATCTATGCTTACATTTTCAAAGGCCGAGGTAAAGCGGTGCATCTTCAGCAACCAATGGAAGGTGGAAAAGGATGATGGGAGATGCACTTCCGTAGGGAGAGAGTTCTAGATCCTCAGGGCCGTCATTGAGAAGGCTGCCTGAGAATGATAAGGACAACAGCTCAAGGCTGAAGCCTCAGATGGCAATCCTGTTTAAACTACTTGGAACTAAAGTTGCTATTGCATATCACTGCCACGTCATACATTTAGAGCATGCTTATACCATGTTAACATTCCTGGCTTCTTCCAAAGAATCCCAGGAACGGTAGTCTATTCTGGGTGCTAGGACTTGCTTCTCCCTGGTGGGTCTCCTAACAACTCTCCACACCCTTAACAAACAGCAGGGTCCAAGATCCTTTGGGGAAAGCTAAAGGGATACACAAGAACATTAAATGTAAGGTGTGGATGTGACATTAAATTAGGACCTGTTGGTGTTACTTCTCAGTAAGCATTCTTAGGGTTGCACTGCAAGTCCTGCTGAACGTAAAGTGGTCTATTTCTGAGAGAACCTGCATATGGCAGAATACAAGCCTAACCTTTTCTATTAATTTCTAGATATTTGTTCAAAATATTTATAGACCACTTCTCATTAAAATACCACAAGTGGAATTCTGTGTAGCCCAGTAGCATTCACGTCTGAATAAGCGTGTTTACTACAGGGCTGCACTAAATACTGTGTAATCTTAGTGTGAGATAGTGAGTTGGAAGACCCACTGTTCAGCTTTTGGAGAAATATATTAATTTACAGGTTTACTCCACCTACCCGAGAGGAATTATAAATATGTATTAGCTTTGAAAGTGCACACTAAAAATACAGATACCTGTACAGAAGTCTATTAATTGCATACCTACTGCAGTTATTTATTAATTCTCTGGCAAAATGTGGTAAGATAAGATTTATGATTATCCGTTTTGTGCTCCTATCTGCTTAGTGTTAAGTTACTGCCCTCTGGCTGGGACACATTACGCTTATGGTGAAAAAATATGGGATGCCAAAGCAGGTTTCAAAGAACCTGGGCAGGGATTATTCAAATAGAAAAATGATTTCATGTGGTCCCTCATCCTCAGTAAGGAGGATTTTATGGTATTCATAAATAATATAGAAATTTCAGCTGATCCTCTTTAACGTTTCCTCTCTTTTTTCCTCCCTCTTCACCTGTTGAGACCAAGGAACAGTTTCCCGTCAAAATGCTTGAGCTGCTCTTCTAAGCTAAGCCCTAAAGACATTTGGCAAACAGCAAGGGAAGGTATAGCTTTGTAATTCCCTTAAGGTCAAATCCTGGCTGTGGTGCAAATCTGTAGTTTGAGAAAGTAGTCACAGAAAGTATTCAATCCAATACAAAACACATTATAAACATAAAACAAGATAATAAAACATCATTTCTGTTGATGCTGCTATTATTTATTTTATTTATAAATTGCTTCTTAGGAGGCACCCCCCAAAATTACAATATAAGAAAAAAATACATAAAACAGTTTTATATATATGAAACAGTTAAAATAATTGCACATATCCAAAGAAGTTTTTTTGTCTATTGTTTTATTTTATTTTTTTCAAGCTTATTTCCGTGCTTATTACATAAAAAAAAAAAACAATACCGAAAAGGAGTACAACTTAAGAGGGGAGGGAAAAGGAAAGAAAATAAAATTTACACAATCTGTTAATAAGATAAAAATTATGACATAAATTTGTGATTTTTTTAAAAAGCGCACAATTATATATAAATAAACAGTTTAAAACAACTGCAGCATATATATAAAGTCAATTCAAATCCAGTACTGGCACCAGCTGGAATAAAGATCTCCATTTAGATAAGACACCTGCCTGATATATAATGGGAGAGAATCCGAAGGTTAACTGCTACAACACTAAAGACCTGATTCTTGTACCTGAATGGTACCTGAAGGAAGGTGGGCCATCTATTTGATCTCTGGATCCCAAGCTGTCTAGGGCTAATACAGTGGTACCTCGGGTTACAGACGCTTCAGGTTACAGACGCTTCAGGCTACAGACTCCGCTAACCCAGAAATACTACCTCGGGTTAAGAACTTTGCTTCAGGATGAGAACAGCACGGCAGCACGGCAGCATCAGGAGGCCCCATTAGCTAAAGTGGTACTTCAGGTTAAGAACAGTTTCATGTTAAGAACGGACCTCTGTAATGAATTAAGTTCCTAACCTGAGGTACCACTGTACCTAGCTCAGTCATTAATTGGGAGTCAGCATAATTCTTTAAGCAATATTCTGCCCCAGTGACCAGTCATGATGCTACATCTTGCATAAGCTGCAGCTGCTGGTTAGCTTTGCAGTAAAGAGCTTCAGGGTTTCCCCCCTTCTCAAACAGCAGGCATGTGCATTGCTCATACACTTCAATTCCAGAAATACAACCCACCCACCCCCCCAAAAAAAATTCATAACCATTTTCTATATGCTGAAACAGTATAAGTTACAGTAGCACAGTTTTAAATAGCTGTGAATTAATTTTTTTTAAAAAATCTAGGCAAGTGAAAATTCAAGCTGATGAGGAATAACTTTGAATGGGTAATTTTAGGTATATAAATATATACTCCAGTGTTTTTTAATTCTCCGCTCCTACCTGACTATGGTTTGCATATATTTCCCAGACTATAACAACTGAGTTTAAAGAGTATCACAACCTCATTGCTGAAATAAGAATACACAGACAACCAGCTCTTTAAAATGCTTCTCTCTGTTTCCAACTCCAGATTTCCTTCACTTGCAACAATTCACCAAAGCTGGATTCCTGTAGCTCAATAGAGCATTGTGTTCCCTAAAGGTAATTTTCTCTGCTTCCATAACTCTCCTCATTGTCCTCCTCCTTAGCTTCTTCCTTGGCTGCCCCAACTGCACAGTGACAAAATTCTCTCAGCACCCTACATATGTAAGCCACGGTAGCAGAGCAGCCTTCCTCTGATGCTAATGCAGCTCCCTAATTCTTTTGTTAACCCTTTGAAAAGTGGCAAGTCAAGATTTACAATCTCCTGTCCCTGCCGGGTTCAGGAAAAAAAGAGCCATCCAGATGGTGTAACAGAACCCAGCAGCTGCCCATCTCCTCCTCTGCCAAATGCAGGAATTCTGCTAAAGGCACCCAGCGCTCAACACAAGAATGTTCACAAGCCATTAGCAATGGTGCATCAAAAAGCATAATGAACAAAAGGGAGAAACGGGGACTCCACACTCGACATCCCCTGGGCTTGTTGACAGCAGCATATGCAAGAGAAATCGGTGTCACATTTTGCATAATGAGTGCTTCTTGACAGGCCACTGCATTCAAAGAGACAAGATGGCTTTGCAGTGGAACGGCGAGAGATCAGGAATAAGGAGCCAAATCAGCAACAATAAGGCCTGGCACTGGAACTTAAAAACCATATGATTCAGACTATTACCCCCTACGGACTCTTTACTGATTCAGCTTAATAAAATTGACACAGATCAGCTTTATGTATTGCACAGAGATTTAATTTCACTGCAACGCATGGACATCACAATGTAAGAAGAACCCCGTTGAATTAGGCTAAAGGCCCATTCAGCCCAGCATCCTGTTCTCACTGCTGCCAACCAGATGCTTGTGAGAAGCCCATAAGGAGAACCTAAATGCAACAGCACTCCCCTCCAGTTGTGTTTCTGAGCAACACAATTGAGGCATACTGTGGCTAGTAGATGTTGACAGCCTTATCCTCCATCAATTTGTCTGTCTTTTAAAACTATCCAATCTTGTGGCCACCACCCCCCAGTTTCTTTTTAAGTATAGAGAAAAGAAAAAGGAACTGCTTCCATTTGACTGATCTTTGCCGCTACTCTGACTCCCTCCTTTGGGACCTTCTGAATGGCTCTGATATTTTGACAAGCTGACAAGGACACGCTTGAGGTGGGGTGCTAATTAGGACATATGGCAGAACCGATAATATAAGCCACACTGCAAGAAGGCAGAGGTTACTTTTGAGGGGGAAATGTATAACTTTGCAATTGTAATTTTAATGCCAGAAGACTGTCATTTTGTTATAAATTGTAACATTCAAAGGTTTACATCTTGGCTGTACATATTTCTTCAGACTGAAACTTGGCACACAAGGCTCTTGCTTGAAGCCAAAAGTGTACATAGCTAATTCCAAGCAGGTTTGGTCCTATCTATCTATCTATCTATCTATCTATCTATCTATCTATCTATCTATCTATCTATCTATCATCATCTATCTATCTATCATCTATCTATCTATCTATCTATCTATCTATCTATCTATCTATCTATCTATCATCTATCTGCTTTTTTTTTTGCTTTGGCATTAAGCCAATTGCTTAACATGACTGTGATTTGGAGGACACTTTAAAATACCATATTGACCTTAACTAGTGACATTCTTACATTCAGTGGCACTTTTCTACAACTGATAAGGCAAAGGTTGTTATCTGATTCCTATTTGGCAAAATAGTCTGTGGTTGCAAAATGAGGGGGATAAACAGGTAGGAGCAGTTGGGCTGGGCAAAAAGAAATCTCAGCCAATGGTCGAGACGGCATGTCTTTGCAGAAAAATAGTACATGGTTAAATGAACCCACACCCAGCTCATATGAGACTTGTAGGTATAACATATGGGCTAGCTGTAGGCCCCATAAAGCAGTAGACATGAGCATCATGCTACAATGTCCAGAGAAGGCACAGGGCCAGGTTGAGGGGTGTATGAACTGAGCAACACTTGGGTGCTAAGCAGAAGGTGTCACTGAGCTGAGCTTAGCGATTTGCTTTTTGTCCCACCCTAACAAAGTCCCCTCCCCAAACCCTGGCTACACCCATGTTCAGTATAATGTCTTCTGTGTACTAGGACAGAATTACAATACTGTATTTAGAAGTAGCTCTGGGCTCCTTTTACAGACATTGATGGGAAAGCCTGGAAGAAGGAGAGCCTTTTAGTTACAAGACTGGGTTTTGAAATCCAACACAAGCCACACAATTTAGGAACACTTGAAAGCTGACCACAGGGAGGGCATTGACACTCCTTGCTCAGCCTGCTATTTATCCTAGGGCTGGCCTGAGTCAGGTATGATGGGTGGGTGGACTATAACAACCCCTATTGTTCCTGTCCCTCTCTCCTGTGGATCTCATATGGTATTGCAAAAGTGATTGCTAGGTTGAAACACAATGCATATGCACACCATTAATGGTTGCTTGATCTGGTGCATTTTGAAAGAGAATGCCACTAAATGACAGAAATAGCCACTAAATGACAGAAAAGGAGCAGGTTTGCAAAAGGGGTCGGGGTAAGTTACCTGTCCAGTGGTATTCACTACATCATAATATTGATTTGGCTCACAATTTTTTTCTCAATCATCTCCAACGACTATTTATGTATTCTTTCTACTGCACTTGATTCTCTTGCTTCTTTGTCCATTTCAAGGAACTTGTGCTCACCTCCTTTTCTTCTGCTAAATGATCCATAGTTGGTTTCCTCTCTTTCCGGTTCGTTAATTCTCCGTGATTAATTCTTTGCTCCATCCTTACTTCCGTCAACTCAAAACTCCTCCTGTTTATGCTCATGGTTGTGTCCCCCCCCAAAAAAGCTGCTTTTCATTTCTCTACCTCCAATAGTTCTCTTTGCATTTCGTGTTTTTCTTTCTGAAATTTTCTTACTCCTATTTTGTCCCTATTTCTGCTTCAGCCATTCATCATATTCCATCTCCCCCCACCTGCCTTTAAATAGTTTGGTAACTTGCTTCATTTTTCAAAAATATAGGAGAAATTCAACAGAGCACTATGGCAATTGTTCTGTCAGTGATTTTCAGCTTGCCTGATGCAATGATATTCCCTCTCATCCATATTTTAGGGGCTAAAGGGGGGCACACAGGGGTTGGAGAGAAGGGGAAGACCTATTGTGCTAATGGGAGCTCTTGAGCTGGCTTCTCCCATGGGACTTGTTAGTTGAATCTCACCCTAAATGTTTACTATTTCATTGGATTCTGGTTAGTTTATCTTCAAAACTGCTTATTTCTGCCACTAAAACCACCCCCATACTGTTCTTCTTTGTTGGCCAACTCTGAGTTCTCTTCTTTCTTGTTTCTAAATTGTTTTCTCTCAGTGTATGGATTTTATTTTATTTTATTTTATTATTTTTGAGATGCTTCTCAGTGCTTGTCATTCAGCAGAACCTTTCTTTAACTTTTTCTTTCCTTTTTAGTATTGTGTCACTGCAGAATTCCATTCTTAGCCTTGGCTTACTCTCCTGTTTCAGGGTTGAATGCCTATTCCTTTCTTCTTCTTTATATAATCTTGATTTTTATGGTTCTGTCTTTTCATGGCTTTCTACTTAGCGTTCTAATGGTAACAACTCCCATTAACTTTCCATCAACAACTTTTCTTTTCTTCAAGATACTGGGTTCCCCAAAGTTCTATATCTTTATTTAATGTTATTTATATATTATTTAGATATATTGCTTTTCAAAATTAGTTTACAAAATGAAAACACAACAAGGCATCTGCTAAAATCAAGGTAAGCTAACTAGAATTAAATTCAGTCAGCAGCTGCATATCAGTCAATAGCCTCTTACTGTCAGTTTTTGTCAGTTTCCAAAGAGCCATCAGTGACGAGGCCGAGTTCACCTCATGAGTCTGGTCATTAGACAGTGTTAGGGCAACCTCTGAGAAGAGCCTGTTGCTGGGAGGTGCCAGGATAACATTAATACATTTGAGCAGGGTCTCTCTGACATTGTGTCGGCTCTTTGCTTTCCATTCTTTGCTCTTAATCATATTGACTTTGATGTCAATACTGAGGGCTCATCCATACTTCTGCTTGTCCTGTGCCTAGAAAGCACAGGGCTAAGTTGTTTCCTGCTTAACCTGTGTTTCTAGGAATATGTCAGAGCCATTTCCCCCTTGCTCTGCTCCTTTCCAAGGAAAAATCTGCTATTTAGCAATAGATTGAAACAAATGGCAATCTGGGAAAAACTCAAATGACTGTTTGCTCTGATTGAGCACTAAAGAACAGTTTTCCTGGGAAAAAGCAGCGGGACAAGAGGAAGTTTGGATGACGCCTGAGTTGTTATTTTCTGTCGTCTTTTGCCCATTGTTCATCATGTCTTTGAGCTTCATGGCTTTCTGCTCATCTTTCAAAAATAAATTTCAAAGACAAAGTGTCTTATTTTTCACCCAGATTCTTTCCTTCCCCTTTCATTTTTTTTATACTGTTCCTAATCTTATAATTTCTTTTCTATAAACTAGGGTGGTGCAATACAAACTCAAGGCTAAACAATTATCTCTTCCATATGCAATACATACAACCTTACTTGGAGAAAATAATAACAAGTAATATTAATTATCTATGAATTAGTAAGTACATATCAATAGTATGTCCTATATATGGGTGTTGAGTACTATTTGGAGCAAGTTCCATGTTGTCAGTGGGTGCAAAATAACTTACAAGACTACCTGAACATGTTTTGAATTTTGATAGAGTGGCAGACTGTTGTTACAAAGGAATGCAGGGAAAAATGTGTTAACTAATAGAGACTATTCCCTCTGTGCACGCACACTATCCAAACAAAGAATGCATTTCAAATAGAGATTTCATAAGGCAGAAAGCACCCATTCAGTGTTATCAAATGGAAATCTTATTAATAAATGATTGGTGGTCAGCAAGTGGCATAAGAATACAGTGAGGGGAAAAGATTGAAGTTTTATTCTTGATGAGTTCTTGATGATATCTCTGGAAAGGGTAAAACACTTTGTACTGTTCTGGGACAAGGCAGAAGCATTCCTACTATTTCTTCCAGAGCAGTGGAATGCGTATCCTGCTAACTAGGCATAAAACCCCATTGAAGTCAGTGGGACTTACTTCTGAGTAAACACACTTTGGATTGCACTATAAGCAAGGACAGGATAAAGAACATAAGGGCTATGGCTTCCATAAAGAGAACTGAATACTGTAATTATAAAAGGACATTGTGGCCTTTAGAAAAAAAAATTGAACTAAGGGCTACCGTTTAACAAAAATGAGGAGCCTCTGAAGATTTAAAAGGCAATAAAGTAGAGCTAAGGAGAAAAGTAGCACTCTATCGTTAATTACTTTGAAACAAGAAAAGAGGCCTCTTTGGGGAAAATCAATAAAGGCCTCTCTGCTTGCTTGCTTTCACATTCAAGATACTGTCTTTATTTGAGAATTTGTCCTCAGAAATATGGTACTATAGTTTGTTTATTTAAACACTTTAAAATTACTGTATTTTTTGCTCTATAAGATGCACTTTCCCCCTCCAAAAATTAAGGGGAAATGTGTGTGCGTCTTATGGAGCGAATGCAGGCTCCATAGTTTCGCTTCGCTGGAGAGGCGCTGTGCAGCTTTCCCTCTCTGCCCAGCGCCCCTTCAGCGAAGCGGGAAGAGAAATGGAAGGTGCTCCACTTCTCCTGCCACTTCGCTGAAGGGGCACTGCGCAGAGAGGGAGAGAATTTTTTTTTCTTGTTCTCCCCCTCTAAAACTAGGTGCGTCTTATGGTCGGGTGCGTCCTATAGATCGAAAAATACAGTATCTTGTTTGCTCTGAAATTTCACCCAGATTTGGGGCAATATTACTGCCCTCCTACCGCATCCATTCAGTAGTAACTTTGGAAAAGAGTTTGCTGTACAGTGGTACCTCAGGTTAAGTACTTAATTCGTTCCGGAGGTCCGTACTTAACCTGAAACTGTTCTTAACCTGAAGCACCAGTTTAGCTAATGGGGCCTACTGCTGCCGCCGCGCTGACGGACCATGATTTCTGTTCTCATCCTGAAGCAAAGTTCTTAACCCGAGGTAATATTTCTGGGTTAGCGGAGTCTGTAACCTGAAGTGTATGTAACCTGAGGTACCACTGTACAGACATCCAGTATAAACAATTATTAACACCTAATTTTGAGACAAGGAGTGACTGAATTAATGTTTCTTCTATGTGGAATGTCTGAGGTCATTTCTGGACATAAATATCAATGAGGAAAAAAGTAAAAATGATTTTCTTAAAAAAGGATTCTTCTTTCTAAAAATGTAAGTCAATAGTGGTGGCTTCTTGGTACTTAAAAGATCCCGGCCTCAGGCTCTTATTTGCAAATACTAATTTATATGCATATGTGCAAATTTAGAAATAATTGCTAGAATTTACTTTTCACAGAAGGAAAGCCACTTAATTTCCCATTCAAATCACCCCAAATAAAATTTTCAATCAATTTTTACCCCATCACAGGCCACCCAAGTCAGTTCAATTAATTTTTCCCATTGCCCCCAATTAATTTCTTAGGCAGATGATCCAGGTCCTGCTCCTAAGTAAATTTCTCTTCCGTTATCCCTTTCATTAATGTATTTTAAATGGGATAGTTAGTATATCTTGGCTATCTGAGATCTTTTTCTCATCCTCTTGAAATGTTATTGCACCTCTTGTAGATTCACATAGCTTGTAAAGTACTGGTAGTTTTAATGCATTTTTCCATCACAAAGAATGCCTGTGGATGCTAGAGTCATATGAATTGGCCACTCATATGAGCAATTTGACTTAGCATCAGAGAGAGAGAGAGAGAGAGAGAGAGAGAGAGAGAGAGAGAGAGAGAGAGAGAGAGAGATGCATTGCATCATAAAAAGGAGGAGGAAAGGGGATGAGAATGTGCACATGTCAATTTATATGTACAACTGCATTGATATTATGCAAATATAAATATGCAGCTATGTATAGAAATAATTACTGTGATTTCATCAGAAATACAGAGTCAAAGATAGGTCCCCAAAAGAACTGGCAAATTCTTATGGCAGGCAAATATTGCCATAAGCTGCAGTATATCCTGTGTGCTTTATGGATATTTCCCAAGAACCTTAAAGTCTTTGCTTGCTTGCTTTCCTTATTTAGTCCACCTTTCTTGTGCACAGACACACAATGCACATGCTCCATTTGTCTTCTACTACACAAACACACAAATGGCCCGCCCTCCTTGCTCCTCCCCTTCCACCTTACCTGCTGCTGAATGACTCAGGGTACCACTGCATGAATGGCAGACTGATGCTTCAAGCTGTCAGTACACCTGCAAGCAAGCATTAACCATGCTGCCACCTCCATACTTCCTAATATATTGTTGTTGTTGTTGTTTAGTCGTTTAGTCGTGTCCGACTCTTCGTGACCCCATGGACCAGAGAACGCCAGGCACCTCTGTCCTCCACTGCCTCCCGCAGTTTGGTCAAACTCATGCTGGTAACCTCGAAAACACTATCCAACCATCTCGTCCTCTGCCGTCCCCTTCTCCTTGTGCCCTCCATCTTTCCCAACATCAGGGTCTTCTCCAGGGTGGCCAAAGTACTGGAGCCTCAGCTTCACAATCTGTCCTTCCAGTGAGCACTGAGGGTTGATTTCCTTCAGTATGGAGAGGTTTGATCTTCTTGCAGTCCATGGGACTCTCAAGAGTCTCCTCCAGCACCATAATTCAAAAGCATCAATTCTTCGGCGATCAGCCTTCTTTATGGTCCAGCTCTCACTTCCATACATCACTACTGGGAAAACCATAGCTTTAACTATACGAACCTTTGTTGGCAAGGTGATGTCTCTACTTCTCAAGATGCTGTCTAGGCCTGTCATTGCCCTTCTCCCAAGAAGCAGGCGTCTTTTAATTTCGTGGCTGCTGTCACCATCTGCAGTGATCATTGAGCCCAAGAAAGTAAAATCTCTCACTACCTCCATTTCTTCCCCTTCTATTTGCCAGGAGGTGATGGGACCAGTGGCCATGATCTTCGTTTTTTTGATGTTGAGCTTCAGACCATATTTTGCGCTCTCCTCTTTCACCCTCATTAAAAGGTTCTTTAATTCCTCCTCACTTTCTGCCATCAAGGTTGTGTCATCTGCATATCTGAGGTTGTTGATATTTCTTCCGGCAATCTTAATTCCGGCTAGGGATTCATCCAGCCCAGCCTTTCGCATGATGAATTCTGCATATAAGTTAAATAAGCAGGGAGACAAAATACAGCCTTGTCGTACTCCTTTCCCAATTTTGAACCAATCAGTTGTTCCATATCCAGTTCTAACTGTAGCTTCTTGTCCCACATAGAGATTTCTCAGGAGACAGATGAGGTGATCTGGCACTCCCATTTCTTTAAGAACTTGCCATAGTTTGCCGTGGTCGACACAGTCAAAGGCTTTTGCATAGTCAATGAAGCAGAAGTAGATGTCTTTCTGGAACTCTCTAGCTTTCTCCATAATCCAGCGCATGTTTGCAATTTGGTCTCTGGTTCCTCTGCCTCTTCTAAATCTAGCTTGCACTTCTGGGAGTTCTCGGTCCACATACTGCTTGAGCCTTCCTTGTAGAATTTTAAGCATAACCTTGCTAGCGTGTGAAATGAGTGCAATTGTGCGGTAGTTGGAGCATTCTTTGGCACTGCCCTTCTTTGGGATTGGGATGTAGACTGATCTTCTCCAATCTTCTGGCCACTGCTGAGTTTTCCAAACTTGCTGGCATATTGAGTGTAGCACCTTAACAGCATCATCTTTTAAAATTTTAAATAGTTCAGCTGGAATACCATCACTTCCACTGGCCTTGTTATTTGCAGTGCTTTCTAAGGCCCATTTGACTTCACTTTCCAGGATGTCTGGCTCAAGGTCAGCAACCACACTACCTGGGGTATACGAGACATCCATTTCTTTCTGGTATAATTCCTCTGTGTATTCTTGCCACCTCTTCTTGATGTCTTCTGCTTCTGTTAGGTCCTTTCCACTTTTGTCCTTTATTATGGAAATCTTTGTACGAAATGTTCCTTTCATATCTCCAATTTTCTTGAACAGATCTCTGGTTCTTCCCATTCTATTGCTTTCCTCTATTTCTTTGCATTGCTCGTTTAAGAAGGTCTTCTTGTCTCTCCTTGCTATTCTTTGGAAATCTGCATTCAATTTCCTGTATCTTTCACCATCTCCCTCGCATTTTGCTTGCCTTCTCTCCCCCACTATTTGTAAGGCCTCATTGGACAGCCACTTGGCTTTCTTGCATTTCCTTTTCATTGGGATGGTTTTCGTTGCTGCCTCCTGTATAATGTTACGAGCCTCCATCCATAGTTCTTCAGGCATTCTGTCCATCAAATCTAAATCCTTAAACCTGTTCTTCACTTCCACTGTGTATTCATAAGGGATTTGACTTAGATTGTATCTTACCGGCCCAGTGGTTTTTCCTACTTTCTTCAGTTTAAGCTTGAATTTTGCTATAAGAAGCTGATGATCTGAGCCACAGTCAGCTCCAGGTCTTGTTTTTGCTGACTGTATAGAGCTTCTCCATCTTTGGCTGCAGAGAATATAATCAATCTGATTTCGATGCTGCCCATCTGGTGATGTCCATGTGTAGAGTCGTCTCTTGTGTTGTTGGAAAAACGTGTTTGTGATGACCAACTTGTTCTCTTGGCAGAACTCTATTAGCCTTTGCCCTGGTTCGTTTTGATCTCCAAGGCCAAACTTGCCAGTTGTTCCTTTTATCTCTTGACTCCCTACTTTAGCATTCCAATCCCCTATAATGAGAAGAACATCCTTCTTTGATGTCACTTCTATAAGGTCTTGTAAGTCTTCATAGAATTGGTCAATTTCAGTTTCTTCAGCACAAGTAGTTGGTGCATAAACTTGGATTACTGTGATGTTAAAAGGTCTGCCTTGGATTCGTATCGAGATCATTCTATCATTTTTGAGATTGCATCCCAGTATAGCTTTCGCCACTCTTTTGTTGACTATGAGGGCCACTCCATTTCTTTTACGGGTTTCTTGCCCACAGTAGTAGATATGATGGTCATCCGAACTGAATTCACCCATTCCCGTCCATTTTAGTTCACTGATGCCCAGGATGTCAATATTTATTCTTGCCATCTCATTTTTGACCACCTCCAACTTACCCAGGTTCATGGTTCTTACATTCCAGGTTCCTATGCAATATTTTTCTTTACAGCATTGGACTTTCCTTTCGCTTCCAGGCATATCCGCAACTGAGCGTCCTTTCGGCTTTGGCCCAGCTGCTTCATCAGCTCTGGATCTACTTGTACTTGCCCTCCGCTCTTCCCCAGTAGCATGTTGGACGCCTTCCGACCTGAGGGGCTCATCTTCCAGCGTCATATCTTTTATATGCCTGTTGTCTTTGTCCATGGAGTTTTCTTGGCAGGGATACTGGAGTGGCTTGCCGGTTCCTCCTCCAGGTGGATCACATTTGGTCAAAACTCTCCACTATGACCTGTTCATCTTGGGTGCCCTGCTCGGCATAGTTCATAGCTTCTCTGAGTTCTTCAAGCCCCTTCGCCATGGCAAGGCAGTGATCCATGAAGGGGTCCTAATATATACAGTCTGTATAATGTACAGGGTACACTGGGTGCATCAAGTTGGCAAGAAGTATCCATGTCCATAACAGCTGCCTTGGGAATGAAAAGGTCTGAATAATCCAAGGTACCTCCATAAGCCACAACACAGAATTAAGCTTTGCTTGTACAACTTAAGCCCTCAGATGTTGGCTTTAAGTCATGCAAAATATTTGAATGAATATGTTTCGCCAATGCGCTGCAAAAAATACACTTCATACTTATTGTGCATTATTAAAGCAGCCTAGGCAAAATTCAGACCTTTCCTTAGCATAATAAAAAGAATACTAAATGCAAAGTTAAAAGCATTTTCAAGCAAAAATTCAAATGTGGATTTAAAAGTAAAGCAAATAAATGAATTACTGAATAAATGAGCACGCGCTGCATTTAAATACAACCCTTGTTGAAATGAAATTAATTCAACAAATTACTTTTAGGCTTTCCCTTTTTTAGTGTGATTAAATTGCTTCTAAAATCTCATTAACTGAGTCTATGAGATTCCAACTTCATGACTACTGATCTGGACTTTCCTTCACCCACCACACACAAGTTTCAGGCTGTTTGTTATTCACTTAGTGTGGTCCCAAAGCAGTTTCCAACCTAAATAGAACATATCAATAAATTCACAAATAACAGTTATAAACAACAGCACCAACTTGAATGGCTTTATAAGAGAGTCCACCTCAGTCGGAGGAGCATGCTGCTGATAATGCCAAGGGTGCAGGTTTGACTCCTGTAAAGGATAGCTGCATATTCTTGCATTGAAAGTTGGACTAGATGACCCTCAGGATAACTTCCAACTCTACAATTCTGTGATTCCATGAGCAATTACAAATTTGTTGAAGATAAGGCTATCAGTGACTACTAATCCAGATAGATATGTTCTACCTCCACAGTTAGAGGCACAGTGTTTCTGAATACCAGTTGCAGGAAACCACAGGACAGGGGAGGGCTGTTGTGCAGAGTTCTGCTTGTCAGCTTCACATGGGCAGCTGCTTCCATGCTGTGAGAATAGGATGCTGGACGAGATGGGCTGAGCCATCAGGTTTCTTCATACGTTACTAAATTAGCGTATGGGGACTAATCTGTGTCCTCTTCTGCTTTTCTGTTTTGGTGATGTATTGCCCACTTTTCTGCAATGCTTTGGTGATCACCCTACATGATAGCCAAGTAGTCCCATATATTTCAGAACAGAACTGGAAACGTCTATGGAAGTTTTACTACAGTGAGGGCCATCTTACTCATAGGCGCTAGGGGTGCGGGGCACCCAGGCGCCGGGCTCTCAGGAGTGCCAGGCCAAGAGTCCAGGCCCCGAGAGTTGAGTCCGGGGAAGAGCCAGCCTGTCAGTTGGAGTGCCGCAGCGGGCTCTTCTGCTGCCGCGGGTTCGGGGGTGACCGAGCCAGCGAGATGCTGAGGCGGGAGGCCGGCTCCGCCCTACTGCGTGCCTGGGAGTGGGCAACCTGGGGGGGGGGAGCCGGGCGGATCTTTGCACTCCGGTGCCAAATATGCTGAGATAGCCCTAACTACTGTTTATTTTAAAATCTGATTCTTCAGTAGGTTCCTGTAGAGATCACTCTCTTTCTCAATATTCTTCCTTTCCCCATGGCTGCTACACCTCAAGATGGTAGAAAGCCAAGACTGTATTACATCAGCAAGGCCCAAGATATAAATCACACATCATATATGCCCAGCCTATTGATATCACTGCCAGTTGTTATGGTATACACATAGCTGCCCCAACTCCAGAGGTGCACCCAATATTTTAGTGAGCAGCAGGACGTTGCATCATATTCTTACATGTGAAAATGACTAAGGCACTGCTCTTGTCTGCTGCAAATAGGTCAGGATCTTTGCTCACCTGCTTTGCGCCTAACCTCGGATACTCTGTCAAATCAGCTCTTTTCTCTGTAAAAAGGGAGTAGGAGTTGTTAACCCCGTAAGTGTGACGATGCCAATCTGTTAATGTATGCAAAGTAATCATTCTAATTCCTTTTAGATAACATTCATGAGTCATATTTGTTGCTCTGCAAGAAATAAAACGTAGTGACTAGTTTTCCTTAGACTGTTAACTCTGAACATCTGCTCATGTTTTATACAGAATTTTATGCTTCTCTTTATTCAGAGATTTTCCTGAGTAAACTTAAAATAAAAACATTTCATGCCAATATGCATCTTCTATGGTGAGGAATTTGAAGCAATTGGTGGAGGCAAAAATATGGAGGGATGATAAACTCTATCATATGTTACAGATGGAAGCAAAAGTGAGCAAAAAACTTTTTGCCTTCCCTATGAAGGTGATTTAATTTTGTAGGTAAAGACTAGAGACAGTGCAAGGCTGAACTGTGTACTCACATTCTAAATGTACACATCATTGTTGAAACAGTAGCAAACAGAGCTTGATTAATGCTCTATACCCAGGCTTCCTCAACCTCAGCCCTCCAGATGTTTTTGGCCTTCAATTCCCATGATCCTAGCTAGCAGGACCAGTGGTCAGGGATGATGGGAACTGTAGTCTCAAAACATCTGGAGGGCCGAGGTTGAGGAAGCCTGCTCTATAGCTGACATGATGGAGCAAGGCAGAGATGCTTACTTGACCTTCCATAACCTCACTGCTGCTTACTGTGAGGGGGAGTCAAGGCCATATGAGTGCAACTGCCCCACCCTACCAACTTTTCCTCATCTTAAAATCTTCAAAATGTTCTTCCAGTGCTCTGTGCCCCATGCATATGTGGGTGTGAAACACTGAAATAGCAGTAAGATAAAAAAAGGCTCCCAGTGTTCCTGGCTAGGGAGGAAATAGTTTGGGGGCAACAGAGAATACATTGATGTTCATATGTTAGACCCCCATTATGATCAGTACGTCTCACCAGTCAGATTCTCCATGCAAGGTGCAGGAACACAGATGGATAACAACCATCTTCTTACCCCATAATAAGAAAACACTGAAGGCATAGAAAGGTGTCGCATTAGATGAAATAGAAGTCATAGAAACTGAGAAGGCTATTGAAAAGTAATAAGAGACATAATAAAACTGCCATTATGAGTTCAAAGCTAAAAATACACGATGCACCCCCTGCATTTCTAGCCCACACACTCAGTACGGCAGTGGGCAAGTCGCAATTTACAAAATCATGAGCAGAAATCCAGCAGATATTTAGAGAACAGAGGCACATATACTAAAGCAGCCCACACATTGAAGTTTGCCTGCAACCACCAAAAATCAGACCAAATGATGATAAAGCTCTAAGAATGCTTCTAGAATCTGTTCAGCCCAATTCAGGGAGACACCACACTCGCCTCTACTTCTCTTACCTCTTTGTTGCAACACTGGGCTGAGAAGTAAGTTTTGAACCCCAGCACTGCAATTTCCTTTTCACCAGAAGCACTTACTAGTCAGGAACAAGAAGGAACAAGTAAGGCTTTCTAGGAGTGCCATACTGGAAGATGCACCTTTGCAGAAAGGAAAAGAAGCACCTGATTCTGGCTGGTGGGCCACGCACTGTGACTTTGCAGGTTTCATCCAGCCGATGGTTTGCCACCCCAGGACCATAGACCTACTTGCTCTTTCTATTTTGCCATAGAATAAATGGCATATTCTTTTACTCTACATTTTGCTCTGTGCTCTGGCTGCTCATTCCCTCTTGTTTAAGTGTTGTTTGCCCTGTGGTGCAACGTGACTCAGCTCATGTTCTTTCTGCTCATGTGGATGGAAATATGCAGGAGCAGGGCACTGTGGGGAATTAAAATGGCAGACTTGCACTTAAATGGTTTTAAGTAGGACATGGGCCTGGTTGTGATATCTCACAGGAGCAGAAGAGAGGAAGATTACAGGTTTTGAACGTGTTGGAAATGTAGGAATATAGGAAGCTGCCTTGTCCTGAGTCAGATCATTGGTCCATCTAGTTCACTGAGTGGCAGTAGCTCTTCAAAAGTCTTTCTCAGATCTTCCTGGAGATGCTGGGGATTGAACCCTGAACCCTGAACCTGGGACCTTCTGCATGCAAAGCAGATGACCTATCAGAGAGCTAAAGCTCTTCTCCTATCCCAGAGAGGGTGCATCAGACAGCAGGAATGGGAGGAATGTGGCACATACTTTAGATTCTCAGATTTAGATTTAGCTATGCATAGTCAGCCAACTGGCAAGGCTGAACTTTAAGTCATATTGATGACTTGCCTGTGCACACCTTTATTTCTACCACCTCCGTTTTGTTTCCATAATATTCATAGTCTTCCAAGAAATCCATTTAACTGCTCATATGGAATCTTTTTAGTATTTGACAAATGTGCCAGTGTACATAGCATACATTATTCATGTCATTTCTGCTGCAAATTTTATATACTTTTTTGAAAAATGATTTTTATCCAGGCTTTCATTCCTTGCCCAAACAGAACTGAGAAAGCCCACCAGAGCTGTCTGAAATGACTTTAAAGTAACTGAGGCCGCCATAACATGTTATTTTGCATTTGACAACAACTCAACCTTCATATGCAGTTTTCCAAGGTTTGTTTCTTTGGTGCCTGTATGATGCATTGACTTCAAAATACTTGAAGTCAAGTGCATTTTGAGCCACACAACTGGAATGGCATGGCCACACAGCACAAACTTATATTTTCAACATAAAACCAATCATATGGACATAAGGAGGCTAGAGCTGGGGGAGAAAATGCCCCTTGAAGTTCATGAATTGGACCTGGCATTTGTGTTCCTCAGTAGCAATAACAAAACCCAGAATTAAGTTGTATTACCTTTAAGACATTATCAGCATCTGGTTCTTACTTCAGTTTTTCCTAGAGATCTATAGTTCCTCCTAGCAGGGGCAGCCTAGCCCATTTTGCTTCTATGGGGGAAGTTGCTACCCTCAACCAAAGCTTTGTTTACTGGGGTTGTACAGCCATGGCAGCTTCTGGTAAGATTTCCTTGGAAGCTGCCACCACCACTTCTCTTTGCTTTTCTGGTGGCAGATTCCACCACCCAAGGCAGCTGTCTCATTCCACCTCATGGGCAGGCCGGCCATGCGTCCTACTTCTTGTTGCATGTGGAGGTTGTATAACAAATCAATGGTGAGAAGCCATGAAGGAAGATGCTCCTAAAACATCTTCAGGGCAACTCTCTTCTACAAGTTTGTTGGTTCTTTACTATTTAATTAGTCTAGGAAATGTCAGTTACAGAAAATGTCAACCTAACTTTATCTACTAGAATTATCATACCAGAATTTATCATACTAGAATTAAGAAGAGCAACAGAAACACATTGCAGTTTTTACACGGAGAAGCCAATGAGAGAGATATTAGTTGTAAAAATAAGTTTCTTAAAAAAGGCTTTGCTGTTTGAACTGAAGGACATATTCTTCATACAAACATCATACATTAGTTTGAGAGGGAACAGGGTGTAAGGTGGGGACAAGAAACTTAATGTTTTGCAAGAAAAGTCTAGAAATACTGGAGATGGGCTATTTTGGGATGGAGAATTACATCAACCATTTCTTTTTTTTCTGTCATAGTTGTTCCTTGGTAAATGCAGCTGCTATCAATGTGAAATTATCATAATTTACACCCAGTAAAGAATCTAGGAGGATGGGGAAGGAAACACAGTGCTCAGTACAAGCATACAAAATCATGGCTTTGGTGGTCTTCACATCTCGTTACTCATACCTCAAATCCTCTGGAAGAATTAGGCCTGCTACACATCTTTCGACCCTTTGTATAAATAATGACAACCTGTTTTAGGTTCTTTTTCCTCTCCACTCTTGCTTTTAGTGTGAAACTTAGCAGAGCAAGCTGTACTATTAAGATTTCATAAACTAATTTTGTGAAGTGCCTAGAGGTGTCTTGGTATGATAATGTACTTTAATATTAAAACCAGTGAAGTGAAGGAATATCATGTTTCTAGTTATATATCCATATTCATTTGTACCTACTAAAAGCCTTTGTACATGCAGTGACAATTCCCTCCCCCTTCCTTTTTTGGGGGTGGTAAAAAGATCTCACACCCCCACCAGGCTGAACTGGCTGACACTGAATAAAACTAATGGTGGGTTCACCTGATCCCTTTCCTGCATTGGAAAGCATGTGTCCAACAGACTAGCCTCATCTCTGATGATGAAGCACACAGAGCTCCTCCATCGGATGGGGAATCGTGGTTGGCAGTGTATGCACAGTGAAGCTTCATACATGGCCACCAAGTGCACACACAGTGGGGTGTGTGGTTCGGTGCATATGTCACTGAGTTGGGGTAGGCCTAACTGGTCCAACCAACAAGACAACCTCACATATGGAGGCAGGAGTGTGGGGAGGGCAGCTGAATGGGGCGCAGCTGTGGGCAGCCTGAGGAAATACCATCCACTTGCCCATAAAAAGCAAGTCTGGCATGAGAAACGAGAGTGATGTCTGCTGTTTCTAGGAAATCGGTTCTGCTTCCAAATGGGACTGGGTTGCGCTCAGGCTGCTAGGCTCCACCCCTGCCTCAGCGTGGTGCAGGATAGCGTCCCATGTCATGCTGAGGGTGTCCCAGTGATGTCATTTGCCAGGTGGCCAATCAGGGTGCTGTGGGGGCATAGCCGGGGCACGTTTATACCCATGGCGCAACTCTGGCAGCTCCTCTTTCAGCCCTGCACTGCGGATCTGCCGCCCTCCCACCCTCTTTTAGGTAAGGTCACTGGCCTTGCTATGGACTTCGGTTGGTCGCCGTTGAGGCAAATTGACAAATTGGCACCAGACACTTGGTTTTCACCTACCTCGTAGCAATCGTCACAACTTTGTAAGGTTTGGCGGTTAGTCATTGGAATAGTGAAGTGTGTGTGGGGGGGAGGGAAGTGCAGCCATCACCTGCCCCTCCATGCTTAAGGGTATTCCGTTAAAGGAATCCGGGGGTGTGGATCTTGTCCAAAGCCCAGGGAGGGGCTAGGGCCATGCCACGACCCCAGCGGGAACCTAGGGGATGCTCGAGTCGATCTGCATCGGCGGGGCTTCCCTTACTGGTGGTTTACCCTTCCAGACTGGCAAGGCTGGCAGGAGTCAGATATAGTCTGTTGATGCCAATGCCTAAGCCAATACCGCTCACATTCTGTAACCAATAAAGTTGTGGCCTAAATTTTGCCCATTAACATTAACCTAAATTCTGTGTCCTTGTGTCTTTATTCTCCCAGGGTGGCTTGAGGGTCTTGAAGCGCAACTCTTCACATCACAAGACTTTGGGGATGAGCTGAGAGTTTGTTTGGACTCTGGCTAGGAACCCAGAGGCTGAGAGAGAGAGGGTGTCAGAAAGGAAATTAATTGATACTGATTTTTATATATTTGTAGCTTTACTGTAACAGTTTTTATATGTAACTGTATTTTTGTAATATTTTGTTCGCCTGTTGTTGCTTAGTTTTCTGTACACTGCTTAGAAATGTTTTTAAATATATTAGGCGGTATAGAAATTAAACAATCAGAAAATAATCAAATGCCTAGTCTGCTTCTGAATATCAGTTTCTGGGGAGCGTGTGGCAAGTGTGCAGTTGCACCCATGACAACCATAGGCATTTGGTTAGGCCATTTGAGAACAGGATGCTTGACTAGATGGACCTAGATTAATCATCCACACTTCCTTTTTTTCTTCTGTTTGTGTCATGCTTTCTAGGCCTGGGTCTGAGAGGTTCTTCTTTTGTCCCACTGCTTTCTCCTGGAAAACCCACAGTTTATTACTGAATCAGAACAATCTGCAGAAAACCTGTATGCCGTTTGTTCCCATTTGGTAGGGAAAGTAGCGGGACAAAACAAAAATCCCTCAGAAATCATGGGACTAACAGAAGTGTGGATGGTCCCTTAGTTTGCTCCAGCAGAGCTTTTTGTATGCTCTCCAGCTAAAAGTGACCTGAACTAGGCAGCACTAATCACAGTCGTCAGTCAGAGCCACTTTCATGAGCACTGCAAAATCATTCAAGAATATTGTAAAGTTTTTATTGAACTGACAGTTTCCATCTAAAAATGGAAGATGCAGAATAAGGTACCATCTTTCCCAATCAACTAGCGTTATTCTAAAAAAGGCTGTTGATTCATAGGGTTGAAAAACATGACTATACAAGCTCTTTCCCCCCCATGACATTATTTATGCCTAAAAGAATATTGGCAAGCATGGGGATAAATTCGCTGCAAACAATCACAAGAGTTAAAATAAAATTTGTCAAAATAAACTTTGTCAACCAAAACCCAACATAAGAAAGGGGCAGGAGGAAAGATACAGGAAGCCGTAACTGTGAGGGAGCTGGTGAGTGAGGGAGGAGGGATCTCAGAAATAGTGTAGTAATGGAATGAAAAGTGTATATATCCCTCATTGATTTCTCAGTTAAAATCCCCTGATGGGAAAATCAGCAGACTGATTCTGGGAAGTTGGTTGAGGGCTAAAGACTGAAAAGGGGATGTATGGGGAAAGCCTAAAGTAAGCCTCAGGCTATTGAGTGAGCTGAACAAACTTGCCTCAGAAAGCAAGGAGGAAGTGGGGTTTTTCTTTGTCAGCTGGCTGCTTTTTGTTTTGACTTATAGTACTTGCTGTTGTCTGAAAGGACATATCAACTGGGTTTTGTGTTGCTGCCTAACAAAAAGATTGAAGAACCAACATAAAAAATACACATTCCCCTATAAGTTGCCCAGAAGGTTTTCCTCAGGTCTTATTTTCCCATGTGAATGTCTACTCTGTATGTAAAAAGCTGAGCCATGGAGAGTTCATGACTCAGGTGAGATGTAAACAGGGGTGCTCCTTTGATTCACTATAGCTCACTGGAACTCTGATATGTGGCCAGGTCGTGTGTCCCAAGTTTACAGGAGGCTAATGGATGTATTAAAAAAACCTGCCAATGGGTAGCTCCTTAAAATGTCGCTTATAAATGCACTATGTAGCCTTAAACCGCTATTCTCACAGTGTCAGCCCCCCATCTACGATGTGAGTCTGTTCAACAGCAATCATGCAATATCATATACGAGAAACTACCAAGCCTTTGGAAAAATATATGAAAATAAAAAACTGTAGGGGAAACTGAAACATGAAGATTAATCAAAAGTATAAAATGCAAATAATAGGTCCGACCTGTAAAAGTCCTGTTTAGGTTTCAGCTCAATTTACAACCAGTTTACTAAAAGCAAAAAGGAATATAATATATACAGTGAGGCTATCTATTCTACCATAGGATGGCGTATACTTATATTCAGGACATAGCTTCAATAACAAACATAAACTGGTTTAATGATATTTTTAAGAGCCCTCTCCAACCAACAGTACTCAATTGTTTGGGAGAAGCTACATTAGTTACACTGATATAAAACAAATATATGCTTCTATTGCAGATAAACTTTTAGATACACAGCATGTGAAATTAGCAATAATCTTTTGTATCCAAAGCAGTTTACTCTTGGGTTTTATATTTGCATAAACTCATATTCGAATCGCATGTTTCACCACCAGCCCCTAAATTAGAAATTGCATATGACCAAACCTGCTGTATGAAAACCCAGTTGAGCAACACATACACACTTTGTCTTGCCCTTCTTTGCTCTAGTGTATTTTATGTCCCTCTTCTAGACTAGAAGCTGTGTTCTCTGTTCTCTGGCCTGCTTCTTTCCCTATGCCTTTAATCTGTCATTGTAGTACTTGACTCTGACCATTTGGACTTGATATTTGCCTAATTTCTGGACTGTTTGACCCACCTCTTGGCTGGCACTTGCAGAATCACTTACACAACTGATCACATGCCACACACCACTGAGGGAAGGGGAACTGTTTTGACAAGACAAGTTGTACAATGCAGAGTCGATGCATATTGATGGATCAATGTTAATTGTAATGATTGTACATTAAGTCATTTAAATCCTTTAAATTGTGCTATTTCAGCTCATTAACATTGTGTGTTATACACATCCTGTCACCTGAGTGCTGTCTTTTCTATCTACATAACAATTCATTATTCTTGTAAGTAGCGCTTTAATGGATGTGGTGGACCTCTTCGCTCAACTATTCCTGACATTTCAATTAAGCCCTTGTATCACATGTCTTCCAGCATCCGTGAAATATCATCATGAATAGCCACCTGAATGATTTCAAATCAGTGTTAAATGAAAGTCTAAGACAGTTTTGCCCTAAAGCCCTGCACATGCACTAAGAGAAGTGGAAAACATTATCAATAAATTGCTATGTGGAAATTACAGTTTCATATAGTTTAAAAACTGAATGACAAAGGCCCTGCATGGTGAATAAAAGACTGAGATCCCACTCCAATACATTTTTTTTGGGGGGGGGTGTGTGAAAACTCTGCTGTTAATATGGAGTTCTCTTTCCCATACTAGCTGCCTCATACACTACAGTGGAGGAAAGGAAAGAGATGCAAATGTATATTCAATAAAAACATAGAGCCTTCCTGCCACAATAGCCGTCCAGATGTCTTTCAGATGCTATGGGCAGGGCTTGAAGGCACCAGCCTCTCCTAGCATTCTCCCTCAGTAGCTGATTTTCCACAGCATACTGTCTCTGAAAATGGAGACTCCATTGAATCATCTGAAACTTTTGGACAAGTAAAGGTGAAATGCTAGATTGTGGGCCTTCTATCTAGCTCAGCCCTATAACTGATAAAGGGAACCACAATAGTGCAGTAGCTGGAGGGTTCAGACTTGGACAAGGGAAGACTCCGGCTCAAAACCCCTCTCAGTTATGTAACTCACTGGGTAACATTAAGCCAGTGACTAACTCTTCACATAATCTACATCACAGGAGTGCGGAGGATAAAAGCGCATAACTACATGCCCAACATGGTAAAAGGTTCCATTCTCCTTTGTGCACCTCCAGGATTTTTTGAATATTATTATTTATTGCTCCAATAATTGCAGGAGTCCGACAGCATCATGCTATACCTTTAAAACAATTTTCTATTACATTTGCGTTCAAATAAAATTGATGATCTTTTCTCCACAATTTCTCCCATGCCTCCATGTTTATGATTACTGTGTCCTCAGCCTACCTTATCTGTAATCTTTTGCTTGTTCCTGTTTTCAGTCAGAATTTAACAACAGATGATATGTCTTAGATAATTGGTATTTGCCTTTCTTTATGACATTTTCCAAATTCTGTTAGTTCTCTCAGCATTACATTCTCCCTTATAAATTTTAATACTATATTTTGGACTACGTTTTGCTTCTTTGACTACTGAAAATCGAATCATTGTTCCATCTTGAAACAGTTCTCTGTACCTGAATAAATCCTTCTTGCCCATCCAATAGTACAACACAACCCCTTGTTCTTATGTGATGCCAGGGCTCAAACAAAAGGGCTCCTGTAACCCATATCTTTTGTGGCAGGTGCCTTAACTCTAAGGTGGATAACATGACTTGTCTAAACCTGGAGGGTGTCTGGGGTTGTGGTTTGTGGCTGCATTTTCCTCCCCACCCCCAATAATTCAAGCATGGTGTGATATTAGATGTAGCATTGCTGTATGAATGACCCATAAGTAATAGTTAGCAATCTGTCATTTAGAATGCAATTAAATTACAACTGAATACCAATAATTCAAACAGAAACATTACATTTCAGCACGTGTTAAAGAACTCAAATGCAGTTCTTCACATCCACACAAGTTCCAGGGGCAACAGTGCATACATTTGATCTCATCTGGAGGAAAAAGCACTCAAAATGTGATGGTTCTTTGTAATACATTATTTGGTTTATTTACAAATCTATAAGTAGAATGTGGTGGCAAATAACATACTTTCTGCTACCAGACAGCAGATCCACTGCCTCACAAAGGATCTCCAGAGAGAGGCATCTGTCAACCAAAAATGCTTCCAGATAACTCTTAATTCTCTCTCTGTTTTTGCCTTACTCTGTCTGAAAACTGCTTCCCTAGTTGGTTTTTTCCACTGGATTGCTCCTTTGAAATACTTAGGCCACCTCTCAAGGTGGCTTACAGAATAGAAGAAAGGTTTAAAAGCAACAATAGGTTAATAAAAGCCAATGGATGTGATAAAATAATCAATCAGGCCACATATATTAAAATTCAATACAGAAATGCAGCTAAAAACCATCAGGCGTTATTGAATAAAACAACAGCTCAAGAGAACAAATGGGTCTTTAAGGCTCTCTGCCATGCATGTGTGTGTGTGTGTGCGCACACACCTTAATATGCTGAATTCAAAAGTGCAAACCACATTTATTTTGTCCAGCAGGAAGCACTAGCTAATTTTTATGGCTGAGTTTTCAAGGAGCTGCACATATGATACAGATCCGGCTAAAATCCTCTCCATCATGCTGCATGCATATGGGTGCAGAAAGCAGGATGCAGGATAGCTTTCCTTAGGACACAGGCAGAAGCCTTCTCTTCCTGGCTGCTGTTCCACTGGGCAAGCCACAAGGGTCCCTGTGTGCTCCATCACATTACTCAGGCAGGAGCCTTTCCATGCTATGCAGGTTATGATCCAGCAGCCTGTTTCTCATTGAGTCCACCATGTGGCCCTGTGGGTTCTGTTGAGAGAGGCCTGTGCATATATGAACCTGAGCAGGCTGCTGGATCATTATGGGCAGAGTGTGAAAGGGCTCTTGCCTGACAGCAGTTGGGCTATAGTCCCAGTTTCCAATTCTTTTTTCTTTTAGCATTTTTGCTGTGTTTTACCTGCTTTTGATGGTGTGATTTTGATTAGTGTTCACCAACATGGAACACCAACAGGAGTATAGGAAGGGCCTGGAAACAAATATGTTGGTTAATGAATGAATGAATAATGAGCCAAGACTTCTGCTGTTATATGCTTGTGGGGTTTGTGTAGAGTTGGAAAGGGCCATGAGCTTCATCTAGTTCAACCTCCTGCAATGCAGGAATCTCAACTAAAGCTTCCATGACAGATGACCATCCAATCTCTGCTTACAAATCTCCAAGGAAGGATAGCCCACCACCTTCTGAGGGACTCTCTTCCACTGTCAAACAACTCTTACCATCAGAAAGTTATTCCTGATGTTAAGCTGGAATTTCCTTTCTGTTCCTTGAACACCAACAGACCCAGGACAGAACCCTATGGCACGCCACTTGTCACTTTTTTCCAGGAAGACGAGGAACTATTAGTGAGCATTCTTTGGGTTCAACCAGTCAACCAGCTAGAAATTCACCTAACGGTCAGAAGGTTGGCTGTTTAAATCCCCACGACAGGGTGAGCTCCCATTGCTTGGTCCCTGCTCCTGCCAACCTAGCAGTTTGAAATCACATCAAAGTGCAAGTAGATAAATAGGTACCGCTCTGGCGGGAAGGTAAACAGTGCTTCTGTGCATTGCTCTGGTTTGCCAGAAGTGGCATAGTCATGCTGGTCACATGACCCAGAAGCTGTATGCCAGCTCCTTTGGCCAGTAAAGTGAGATGAGCGCCACAACCTCAGAGTCATCCATGACTGGATCTAATGGTCAGGGGTACCACAAGAATATCATGGGCGACTTGCTTGCACTTTCTGCAGGTGTCGTTTTTGGATGTTCTTGGGCAACATGGCACAGGCCTTCCAGGTCACTGCAGGAGCTCCTACACCATCCATGTCTCCCTTGCTACGTGCCCTTGCAAACATCTGAGTTTACAAATCCTGAACTCTCGCTCACGAGCTCCCAGAAGCTGCAGTCTAAACAGTACTGCTGCTGGCTCTTAACTCTACCCCCAACTCACTTTCTCATGCAGCCTGGCTTCCTCTCGGCAGTAGGCCCTCTCCCTCATGGCCACATACTGCATATCAACTAGCCAATATGGTGGGAGATATATTTTGAGCTGTCTCTAATCATCACACACTTTTGCCTTCAACAGAACCACACACCTGAATACTTAGGAAAATACAGACTTGTGCAAATTCCATAGGCTTGGCTATTAATTTGGCATGAACCTTTTCACAAATCAGCATGAGGCAAATACTAATGATTTGCAATTTATAGCTCGTAAACTTTTAGGTGCTTTATCACCACACATACTTTTGTGCTGCTTGTCACTGCAATAATCATTAATTTATTTGATATCTATGTGGATATCATAGTCTCTCCCTTGAGATTTCAACTGTAATTCAGCATTAATTAAACACATCATTAAGTATTTAGTATTCATCATCATCCTATTCATCTTAATTGATTCATTTGATATTAATGTAAATGTCGCAAACGCTTCAACAGAATTCCCAGTATAGTTCAGTAGCAGCATGCCATTATGACAAGTGTTAGGAGCACAGAGTAAGCTGGTGTGGGGCTGCATTTTATGTGGTTGGCATTGGTGTAATTGATGGACCACTTCCTTGATGTATGGCATGGCAAAGTGGTAAATAGAATAGCACAGCCACTTACAGGTGATTATTAGAATCAGTAGTCAAATGCAAAGTTATCTATTGAAAGGGATGGCACTTAAATAAGCTGGCTTTGTACATTAATTAATTAATTAGACTTTGTTTTCATTAGAATGATAAAAATAAGCTTGTATGGGATTTCAAGGCAGTGTTCCCATCCAACTTCTGTATTGTGAACATGATATCCTTCACTCGGGTTAACTTTCACTATGTTGTGCCCAATGGTTTTTTTTTGTCTATAGAGCTATGATATATGTATCTTAAAGAGTCACTTCTCCCACATGCAGTTGCCATTTTTGTAGTGTATGTGGCCCTGTCTGGATTGGGAACATGTATTGTGTGGAAAGGTGCTTAACCCTTCCTCCCATGCCAGTTTGCTACCAAAAGTTCCCTAGTATTTGCACCTGTACGAATTGCTTCTTTATCAGCTGTTCTTCTGGTGCACCTGGAGAACCTTGAACACCACACCAAATGAATATTCTTTAACTAGCCTCTTCTAAACTGTGCTGGTCACTTTATAAGTATAACATACAGAGCAAGGTTATGGGTCTGATCGTTATCCTGTACTGCCACTGTAAATACACCCAGTGGAATTATCTTTTATCCTGTGCATGTTTTCAAGCATAATACCTCCTTTGTACAGTGTTGAATGTTCCTTGCAAACCCTTTATAATGAGTAACAGATGTAAATAAGGCTATGCCACATTCCATCTTGTGCATTTCGCCCTCTATGTGTTACCCATATAGGCTCTTTATCGCCATCTCTTATGCAAGACACTCAAAACACAAACAACCTTTAGTCAAGTGTTCTTCACTATTTTCTGCAGCTTCCAGCTTTTATTTTTCTACCTTTTATTCTGTTTTGTGTTGTAGACTCTCCACCACCACATCACCAGCAAGTCAAATTTTAGAGATAGCATCCATTTCTTTATGACCTGCCTTGCCACAATGACTCCAATTTCCTTTTGTTTTTGCTTTGAAATGCTGCCATTTGTGGATGGTGTTTCCATGAAGATAACTGTTTTTCTTGGCTTTTGCTAAAGTAACAGTGGACAGGAGGTGCTTCTGAATATTTTAATTTGTGAGGCCACCACAGTTCGCAAAGCTATCTGTAGATCGTCCTCAAAACTGTGGTTCTCCCTCAGCCTTTAGAGTGCAAGTTCCATGAGTCCCCACCCCTTATTTGTTCATTATGCTTGTAAAATCAAAGTGTCTGCAATCTCCAGGGGTTTTGGTGTAAAATGTTCCTGCAGCAAAGTCACAATTTCAGCAAGGGATTCAGAGCATGGCTTCTCTGGGTGTGTCAAACCACAAAGCAAGTGCACTGCCATTCTCCACATATATAGCGGTGCAGGGACTTTGTTTTCATGTGGAGTACCATGGAGTAGGAAATGCTAGTGCTGTGCCAAAAATTTCTCCTGCATTTTACAGCCATCCCACAACAATGAATGCGAAAATAAATGCCATTCCAAAATTATGAAGGGGGAGAGAAATATTCAGTGAAATTCTCATGGGTGAGATGTGATGTTTTTGTTGTGCTTCACTTACATTCCAGGTGGCCAGGGGGGTTTGTGAGTCTACAAAGCATTTCTCCAATGGTCTGCATTCCATAGACTTCATAGGACACTGCATTTCCTGAAAATCCCATAATGTCCTTGGGCTGGACTTTCCTGCAATCCAGAAAGCAGGGATATCACTTACCGCATGTCTGTTTATTGTTGTTTTCAAATAAATGTATTTTTACCTTTAAAGTAATCTGTTCAGAAATATTAAAAAAGGACTTTACTGAAAACAAAACCATTGAGCACACTGACCTCAGGTGCTCTGAAGCCACCAGACTTCAGTTCCTTCCCAAACTTCAATTAAAAAACCCATGTCATGAGGGAAAATGCCATGAACTTAACTTCTCCTATGAGGCCTTTTGAGACCAGACTGCTCAGGGAGCTGGGCAGCTGTAGAGTGCTGGAGAAATGTTTACTGGAAAGGAAAGCAAGCACCAGCCAGGGATGCCTTGCAATAACAAGGCAAGCTCAAGTCACACCCACCAACAGTATAAAGGAATTCTAAAACTCCCTATGAAGAAGGCTATAAAACAGAAAAAGGCACTTCTCCTGTGAAGAATACTGTGAAATTGGAAAACAGGCTTTGGCTGAGCACTACAAAATACTGCTCCAGACATTCAATATAATTAAACCAGTCTTCTACAGTAATATCAGAAGGGTCCATATACCTTATCTGGAATCTCATTTTTAAAAATATTAATCTTCATAAAGTTATTAGATGGTGACCTCACATGCCCTCCCAACTCTTCCTCCTTGAAGCCTATGTTCAGGCCTAGTTTTTATAGCATCCCTGAAATTCCACTGTTCTTCTACTGATAACTGTTTATGAAATTAGGTTCTACAACAACAGTGAGAGTCCTTCCCTTCCCATCCTCATCACCACCACTCAGTATGTGTGCTGCGTTAATAATTTCTGGAATACAGCACTGTAACAACTGCTTGAGATCTTGGAGGTCTATGGGAGGGGAAGGCAGTCTACTGCTGAATCACAATTGCTGGGAATCACAGACAGGGACAGGGCTGAGGTGCTCAAGGTCTACTTCCCAGCTTTCCATAAGCATGTGACTGCCCATTATGAGAACAGGATTCTGGACTAGTTGGGCCATTGGCCTGATCCAACAAATTCTTCTTATGTTTTTATGCAAATGAAGTATTTTGCTGGGGCATGTGCAGCGTGCCCATCCAACACACCAGCAGATTGTGCAAATGGAAAACCCAGAATGGGATTGTCAAAGAAAAACACCAGACAGTTTGGGTAGGGTCAGTTCCTGTATTGGGAGGTAGTCTCAAGTATAATGCAGTTCCTCAGCTTAGCAGTTACACACAGTTATAGCATCAAGTAATCTGACCTCAGTCTGCCCCAACAGACATGAAAAGTAATACAGTATAAGGTCTTCTCAGCAACATGTCTTCCTTGCAGCGTTCCAACATAGATTAGGCAGGGGCTAAGAGTAAGCTTGGGGGACGTGGGTGGCGCTGTGGGTAAAAGCCTCAGCGCCTAGGGCTTGCCGATCGAAAGGTCGGCGGTTCGAATCCCCGCGGCGGGGTGCGCTCCCGTTGTTCGGTCCCAGTGCCTGCCAACCTAGCAGTTTGAAAGCACCCCTGGGTGCAAGTAGATAAATAGGGACCGCTTACTAGTGGGAAGGTAAACGGCGTTTCCGTGTGCAGCTCTGGCTCGCCAGAGCAGCGATGTCACGCTGGCCACGTGACCCGGAAGTGTCTTCGGACAGCGCTGGCACCTGGCCTCTTAAGTGAGATGGGCGCACAACCCCAGAGTCTGTCAAGACTGGCCCGTATGGGCAGGGGTACCTTTACCTTTTTTTTAAGAGTAAGCTTGCTACAAACACATATAAATACTTTATTTATTTTTATTAAATTTATATACCACCCTATACCCAGAGGTCTCAGGACAGTTCACAGAACAAAATCAAAATATAAAACCAATATATATATAATCAAAATAAAAATAACAACCCTGAATCACTCTCTGACTCACTCTCACAAATTTGCTGACTCACAGTTAACCAGCTGCAGGTATGGGGCAAGCACACCAAAATTCACCATTTCTTGTCCTAATGTATGCACAAACCCACATACACTAACACATAGTTGTATGTATATATGGTAAAAAAATAATAATAATGGGGAGCATACGGCACTATTTCACTGAGTTCACCCATCTATACATTAAGATCTGCAGAAAGTGATGGGAGGTGGTGAGTGGAAGGAGGCTGATTTAGATGAAAACTATAAAATGTTTGTGAAGCAGATACTCTAACCTCTCTTTCCCCTCCTGTATGTCATCCCAGCGAAGAGGTACTCAGATTGCTTGCCAGAGGAGGAGGAATATGACACAGAAAGTGAGAAGGATGACACAGCCGCATTTAGATTTAGGAACTGATAGATATAATGAGGCATGTTTTAGTGAGGGTGGACTTCGTTATCAGAAATAGAAAATAAGTCATCTGAGTGTGGGCATTCAAACACCTGCTTCCCAGCTGAATTGAGATGTTGATGTGCTACTTTCTACGCAAACCTCTCACCTAAATTTTGATGCCTCTTCCCTTGCTTTTTGTTCAAGCTGTACTTGTCATCCTTTGAGCTATTCAAAGCATTGACACATAGAAGCTGCCCACCAGTCAGTTCAGGGTTGTGTAGTCATGCATATGCCTATATTTCCAAGTAATAATTTCACAAGTGACAAAAATGGGATGGACTGTGATAAAGGACAGATCACCGTGGAAAGGACAAATCTTCTGGACATACATCTCCAGTGGAATGTGAATGCCATTAACTTACCTATTTAGCTAACCATAATGTATTTAGGTCACATTTCATGACAGAGTCCTCACAAGAAGTGTGAACCATAAACAATGTTGCTAATGTGGTGCAATTTAGGAACATAAGAAAGGCCCTGCTGGGTCAGGTCAGGGGCCCATCACATCTAATGTTCTCTTCTCATAGTGGCCAACCAGGTGTCTAGCTATGGGAACCTCCAAGCAGGACCTGGGTGCAAAAGCACTTCCCCACATGTGACTCCCAGCAAATGGTATTCAGAGGCCTGCTGCCTCCAACATAGGAGGAAAACACAGCCAAAAATAAAAATAGAAACAACCAAGAGCAATACTTAAAGCTCATAAACCATTATAAAAATTCAGCACTTTTGGCATGCATGTGTTTCCTCTCCCTTTCATCACTCATTTCTCGGGCCCTTAACTCGCACTCATGCCTCGCTTCCATTCCCATTTTCCAAGCATCTAATGCCCATCATAACCTTTCTGAGCAAAAGAGCATGTCACTTATGTTTCTGTTATCACCCTGCCTAGTACACCGTGGGCACTAAATAAAATTTAAATAGTAAGGGTAGAAGTTACTTGAGCAGTAAATCTTCCAAGCTTCTGAGCCTCGCAACATTTCTCCCATAAATCAATGTGGGCTGTGGGCTCCAACATTTTTAAAGTTTCATGACAAAAAGCTCCAAAAAGGGAGACAGCAGCAATTCCAGGACGCGATCAGCCAACGCAGTTTGTTAGCAGACATATGCCTCTGTCTAGTCATGTTTGCTTCCTTGGCAGCTAGAGTCATTTGCTGTTGTACATTAGCCGGCATTTCATAAAAAGAGACAGCTTTGCAGTGCTGGATGAACAAGGACATGAAAGTGCCCAGGCTGAACTGTGTTCCAGAACTCTGACTCATATGCCACACTGTCTCTTCCATTTCATTCACCCTGAGGCAGTCACAGAGAGTTGCGAAGAACCACTTCAACCAAACATATTGGGAACATGGTGAGCTCAGGCTAATTTTCAGTGGACATTTTTTTTTTTTTTGGTAAAATGGAATATAAGACAATGTTGCCTGGATTCTAAGTAGGATTCATGCAGCCACCCCATTTCTGAGAAGTTGCACCACCACATGGGCCTGTCCATGGTTTGCATGCCCATGGCAGACTTTGTGACTGTCATGGACTGAGGCAGCTGTGGGAAGGTGGGGACCTTCAGTCTCTGCAACTGCTCCATAGGGGCAGCTCATAGAGAGTAGCACCTCTACTTTATACCTCTCCTCTGTTCAGAATGGATAGGAGGCTTGGGGTCCAGTCCTGGCATCCAATGAAATGTGACCATATTTACGGGAGTGTGTTTAATGTAGGGGAGGCTGAGCCAGTGCAAAAAGGAATGGAGCAGGAAGAGCAAATGGCCTCACAGGCAGCGTGAATTTTTGAGGGGTTGTTTGCTGAGACCTTCTGAGGGCACCATGAGAGGTACTAGAGGGCACAGTGGGAAACACAGGTGCTGCATTGGTGACCCCTGCTTTAGCATGTAAGAGTGTCTGTGCATGCATGTGTGTGTTGCATGCACACACACACACATCTTGCAGTGGCTTTAAGATTATGCTATGTTATTTTCATTTTTTGAAACACGTTTCCTAAAAGAAAAAAAAACCAAAAGCTTTATAGCAAGCCAGATTGGTTTTTATTTTTACTTGAATATTTGTCAAAATAAATATCCCTCAGGAAACAGTTTGGGCAAGTAACTGACTACTTTAGCTGTTTATTTTCCTAATATGGATGTAATTATGGGTAATGCAGTATGTTGTTATTGCATTAATTGTGGTGGAGCTGCTAGTATTTACACAGCAAGATTCTCGGAGGCAGAGTTTGCTTTGTATTGCAGCTGGTATGGGTGTCTTCCGATTAAAATAAATGACCTTTTGAGTAATTCTTCATGTAGCATTCTGACCTAGGATAGTGCTGACTGAAACCAAATAAAAGTGATGAAAGCTTTAAATCCTTTGAGATTAATGAAGGCTTTCCCACACAATCAGCCAAAACATCACTCAAGTGCATTTTTGACTTTTTGATGACAATAGCACAATATCCCATCTGCACAAGATAGATTCATGGAAATGTTGAGAATAGCCTTGTTGTTCTCTCCCCCTTCCCCCCTCCACATTTTTAGATCTGGATGCATGACGTGAATGGAGAGACGCACAGCTTCAAGTATATTTTCAAAATATCCCTGTCTCCTCCATGAGTACACCACCAAACCCACATGCAGAAAATTCACAATACAGTGGTACCTCAGGTTACGTACGCTTCAGGTTACATACGCTTCAGGTTACAGACTCTGCTAACCCAGAAATATAACCTCGGGTTAAGAACTTTGCTTCAGAATGAGAACAGAAATCGTGCAGCAGCGGTGCAGCAGCAGCAGGAGGCCCCATTAGCTAAAGTGGTGCTTCAGGTTAAGAACAGTTTCAGGTTAATAACAGACCTCCAGAACGAATTAAGTTCTTAACCTGAGGTACCACTGCATATTGGAGCACTTTTGAAGAAGGAGGTAGTATTGCTGATCCTTTCAGTTTGATAGATATCTATAGCTCCTGCCTACTCTTCATCCAGGGTGCTTGACTGCTGGTTTGGGAAGTGGTGTATACAACATGTAAGCCACAACAATATATATCCTGTAGTTCCTTAGGAAATGATGTTTTCTTCCAAACATGCTTCAATCTGAACTGAGAAAAGGTATGTCCTAGTTTTAAGCCAGTTATGTGTGCACAGCCATAAACTGGCATCATAGTCAATCTCTTTCCCTGTGGAAGGGAGCAGTTAGGAAGGGACCTCTAGCAGAGAATGCTTTGCCCCTGACCAAACTTCAATTCGAAAGGTTCATGAGAAGTTAAACTGTTATGAACCAATATAAGTTTGCATGGCAAAATTGTCATCCAAAATAAGTATATCATTGAATGCTTGTATGCAGGAATAAAGGGAGAAGACAGATTCTGGGATTTTTTTATTGTAAAGAATATGCAATCCTTCCTCAAATAAATAGCAGCTAGGCAACAGACAACCTTAGTGATTCATTTGAAGATAATATTTGATATGCCATTCAGTGTACAATTAGTGTCAAGCTTATTATAATGACAGGGTAACTATCAATAGAAATTCTACTCAGTGGGTTATATGATTTAATGAGGCAGGCTTGGATGGCAGCCAAGGGACATATGGTGGGGAAAAAATGACCTCAGGCAGATATTAAAACATGATATTTCTTTTGTATGGATTTTATGAGATTAAAAAAAAAGCACACGCACATTCTTGTATGGAATTGTTCTAATGA
The DNA here is from genome assembly GCF_964234715.1 of Podarcis melisellensis. Lineage (NCBI taxonomy): Eukaryota > Metazoa > Chordata > Lepidosauria > Squamata > Lacertidae > Podarcis > Podarcis melisellensis. The sequence continues at coordinate 45,940,921 of NC_138531.1, forward strand.
GTGTTTCTTAATGCCAAACACAATTCGAGTAGTTTTAATGAAAAATTTCAGAGGAAGTAAGACATGTGGTATAGTGACAAAAGATGTGTGTTACAGGAATAAGGATCAAACTTACATAGGCAAAAGTCCTTGCACGAATGGAATAACTTCATTGGATACTACCCCTTTCATGCCTGCAGCTGATGATCAGCAGTGTAGCTGAAGAAATGGTGGAGTCATATGCATAGGATCAGTTCCTGACAGCTCTTTTAATGCTATTAATATTACCATTTCTTCCCCACCCTTCACAATAAGGTCCTAGGGTAACCCCATCAGATGGGATGGGTAAGTATATCTTCTCACAACATCTGTCTGCGGACAGAGCTTAAGTCTTTATGGAGTGTGCATATAAGATTAGGAAATTATAGTGCATGTTGATGCATCCAGTAAAGAGATTTCCTTCCAATATCGTTAGCTAGCCTGCTGTTTTCATAAAACAAAATGAAACAATAAAATGGCTCATGAGCTTACCTTTAATGCAAACTCACTGTTTGTAGTCCTATTCCTTCTCATAAAAGCATAGGTACTATATACAGGTAAACGTCAAACAAACTCTCCTTGGAGAAAACACCAAACCCTTCATTTCAGAAACAGCCACCAAACACTGACAATGACTGACAATCTTTAAGCGTGGCATTGGGTGAGTATACTCAGTCTCTTGACAGTTATGCTACGGGGTGCCATCTTATCACTAGTGCTATCTAACATCTACGTGAAGCTGCTGGGTGTAATCATTAGGAAATCTGAAACATGATGCCATAACCATGCTGACAATGCCCAACACTGTTACATCTGTGTCAGGTGCAAGTGTGCAAGGCTGAGATCAGTGCCTAGACTTAGTGGTGGGCTAGATGTGGACCAATAACCTGAATCCAACAAGGCAAAAGCCTTATGAGTCAGTTCCCTGTATATGGTCGTATTGTCAATCTGTTCAGATATATAATCTCCCGTGCTTTAGATGACCATTCCAGTTTTCCTCGATGATGATGATTTGTCCCCCAGCTCCATTCTGGCTGCCATAAGGTTTCATATAAATGATGCCAGAGAAGTGAACTTTGATATTCAAGTTGTACCTCTTCTTTTAAACTAGTCATGGAGGCACACTAACACTCCCAGGAGGCCAAAGGAAAATTTGCTGCTGACTTTGGTGCATTTAGCCTTTTGCCAGTGCTCAGAGTCTTTTACCTCACAAGAAATGGTAACCTGCCCAATGACAGAGATAAATGGCTTCAGTTAGCAGATTGATTTTCCTTGCAAGATATTTCCCCATTTAAGCCCTGATCCTAGTGCATTAGACTGGGCTTAGCAAGCAACGGAATGTGTCTTGCCAAGATTATCCCAAGTTCCTTCTACAGAAAAAAGAAACAACAATATGCCTTCGGATGTTTTAGCGCACAAAACAAGGAGATTGAAAAATATGTGCCAGAAAATCGTTCTCAAAGCAAGGGAAATGATTTCCATGAAACATGAGTAGTAACATGTCCAGATTACTGTCGAAAGGGAGTAGTTGAATAATAAGAATTCAATGTGTACAAGTTCCAAAGGAGAGGTGATAGAGTTTTTCTTCTCTCATGCAATATATACAATAGGATGGTCCTATATACATTCTCAGACTCAGTAGTGCCATGTGCGATATAAGGAAAATAATACCAAGTTACCACTGTTGCGAAGTACTCTAAGCATGTGAAAGTGCTATGAGGGCGCCAATTCTAGGGGGCCAAGCGTTTTTGGCCCCTCAATGTTCTCTGTCACCAGGGGGCTGAGGAGACCAAGCACAGAGCCAAGCACAGTTTCAGTGGTTGGCTCCACCTCCTCCCGCCATGAAAGGCTGCCAAGTGCAAGAAAAGAGGATCTGCCGGCCACTGCCTGCAGCTCCGTCCCCTGGCTCTTCCTGAAACAGCATGCAACATCAGTCATCGTGCGCATGACATCACACATACTACCCGACCCCCTCAATCTTTGGCGTAAGTTGGCACCTCTGGCGCTATGCAAATGTTAGCAGTAGCATCGGTCATGGTGGTATTTAAAGCAAACGTCAAGGGAAAGCTTTCTTTTAAAATGAAGTGATGAGAGGAGAAAAAGAAACCACATAGGCAGATGTAGTCTGTTAAGCTTCATTTTGTGTACCCAAATTGCTTCCACTTAAGACACCACAGGAAAAATTAGCTACTCAATATTCACTACTCAGCAGTCCGCACTGCATTTCTTGATCCTTCACTAAAAAGCGGCTACGCTAGGATAAAAGATACATGATTCTCCTCTTTTCTCCTTGACTCACTTGAGCTTTTCCTGGATGAGACTTGAGCCTCCCCCGGAAACCTTAGAACCCTTTTGCCAAATGAAAGTGGCAAAAATTGCAATTTGACACCCACACAGAGAACTATAGAAGTAGATTTGGAGGCTTGAAGTACCACATGCAGAATAAAGCACAGATTAATTCCATTTCCGCTTTTTGCCTTGCTTTAGAAATGTGATACAATTAATGTTGCATGCGATGGATAGATGTCAGCATTTTACAGGTAAGTAGCTTGGGGTTTATGACACATGATAATCTAGGCCATAGTATGCCAACCACATAAATGTCACAGATGGACCATAAAACATGGTTAGAACATGATTAAAATCTCAATTAGAGGCCAGATAGATGGCTATAAAATAAGACACATTTGTTTTTTAAAAAACTCCCAGGAAAATAAAGTCAGAATGATTGAGTCAATTGCTTAAAAATGAAGTAAACATATCAGCAGCCCCGCTATAAAATGTGGCTAGTTTAAATTGTAGCAGTTGCTCCTTATCAACCCAAAAGGCTATTGGCAGCAGCTGCAGAAACAACAACAAAAACAAGCTGCTATCGAACAGTATAGTAGTGAAGAGTATGTGCTATTAATCAGGAAGGTCCCAGTTTGAATATTTTCTATTACCATGAACTCCCTAACTGGTCTTAGGCAAGCTATTATTTTTCAGCCTTAAAAAACACACACACACACACACACACACACACACACACACAAATAAATATGGGGGATAATAATTTAGGAGCAAAACAATGGAAGGATAATGATACAGAGTTTTTGTAAGAAGAATACAGGTGGGACACTTTTAACCCTAAGAGAAGTTTTTTTCACCAGTTGCTTCTCATTCAGACTGTGTTGGGGAGAGAAGAGATAAGCTTCCTATCCCCCGCCCACTGTGTGCTGCCTTTTTGATAAGGCTCGCTCACCTATGCCTGTGAGGAAGAACTAGATATATAGCTACATGTCATGTATCTGGTAGCAAATGTCTAGTTTGGCCCTGGGTTTTGGTTTAACTGGTTCAGTTTGGTTTTGGCTGGAATCTCTCTTTCTTGTCCATCACAACTTTAGCAGAAGGACCATAAATCTGGATGGGGACAATGCCACTAAGATGCTGAGGGGAGCAAGGTCCCCAGCAGATTCAGATGAAATGGAAGATAGCAGGAAGATGCTCACAAGGCTGGAACAGCTCAAAGGGGAGGGTGCTTTCCATATTTGTGAAGGTACGGTGCAACCAGCAGCTTTAGAATCTGTCTCATACCTGCCTCTCCCCACAAGTGGATTGGGTTATCATCCATCAGGCATAGGTCAGCTCAAGCTTGAGCTTAGTGGTAGCAGAGAGGTGCTGTGGCCTGCTATCTATCTATGCCAGTCCTGCTGGACCACTCTTTGGGAGGGATTATTAGAGCTATCCTCTCCACATGGGTGGAGCTATGCCATGCTCACTTAGTAAAGTTGTGTGACCTTTCTAATTCCAAATATTGGTGTCCAGCTTTTTCTCAGCTTACTCCACTCTCACCTGTAGCAATGGTTCATTGGAGGCATGCTGGAAAGATCTTTCTCTTTCTGTAATATTCCAAAGTATAAATGCAGCTGAAAGTTAGGACATAGCAACAGAATCTTCCTCCTTGAAAATATAGAGGGAATCTGATGTTCCAAAGACATTCTTGATGTCAAACCAGGACACTATCCACATTGCTGTGTGACCCTTAATCCCTGGTGAAAGAAGGAAGAGACTGCCCCAGTTTTATCAAAGTGATGCAGAAAAGAATGTACTGCTGACAAGTGCGGCCTTGATGCCAAAAGGTGACCTGAGCACTGTGCTGATCAGAAGACTACTTGAACATAAGATTGGAGGAAAACTAAAATGTAACATATTTTTACAATTGTGGAAACATCCCAGGCAAACTAAGTCGCCTGTTTATTCTATGTAGTCTGTAAGAAAGTGAAGACAGACCAATGATATTTGGTCTGTATTCCTTTGAGCTGCCTTTAGATCTGCACAACATTTTATAGCCAGTGATGTCATGTTTTTCAGACTGGATCATGAGATGGTGGCTAACAAAAAAATGCATTGCCCAGACAGTCACACATTTGTGGCTTGTGGGTACAGAGGGAATAACACCAGTGTTGGATGAATTTGGGGCACAACTTTATTGATGAAACAACAGGTAAGTGGGCTTGGCCTGGCAGTGGGGAAAGGATTAATTCATCTTCCCAGTCATCCCTTGCCCATGGAATGGCATTGCACTCAGGAGAGGTAAGAACTCAACCTGCCAGCTTGGTAGTTGACCAGCATTGAACCCTGGTGTGGTGGAAGCCAAGTGTTCAGGGGCCCACTAGGCAACCAATGGAGAGATTCTAGCCAGGCAGAGCACCTGCCAGGGCTTAGGACATGCCTTGAGCCAATTCTCTGACCAGGCCCCCTATGCCCTGCTTTACTATGCCAATCCTGACTAATGCCATTTTATCATAGAACCATGGAATCATAGAGTTGTAAGTTGCAATGCAGAAATCTTAACTAGATTGTACATGACAGATGGCCATCCAGCATCTGCTTAAAAACATCCAAGGAAGGAGACTCCACCATCTCCTGTAGGAGTCCGTTCCACTGTCCAACAGCTCTTACTGTCAGAAGGTTCTTCCTGATGTTTAGTCAGAATCCCCTTCCTTATAACTTGAATCCATTGGTCCCAGCTTCCAGAGCAGGAGAAAACAAACTTGCTTCATCCTCAATGTAGTAACAAAGTTCTTGCAATCACCTAACATAATGAAGCATTTCACTGAGGGAAAGGCAGGAAAAAATCCTAATCAAGGTACATGTGAGGTTGGGAGGAAATAATTCCTTTCTGGACCTGTCAATCGGTGTCCCAAGTACCTCCAGGGAGTGCGTCTAAGACCAAGGTGTGTGGAAGGGAGAAAACTTGTGGGGCAAGATGGCTCTAACCACTTGTGAGCAAGGTCTTTTTAGACCTTGGCCTCTCCTCCCTCTCATGGAATCTTGTGGGACAATTGTCATCCCGTGAGATATCACTAGCTCCTACACCACCGGACAAAGTTGCCTCATACAGAGGGCTCATCTGGAGTGAGACATAATGCACTTGTGTTGTTATTTTGATGTTATGTCCAAGTATGAAGACACCATGCCTCCTGTGTGTTCAGTGCTCAGTAGGATCAATTGTTGTTTACAATATTTTCTTGCCTGGATGGCCAAATAACACTACTTATCTCCCATAGGGTACAGAACATCCAAATCTCAGCAGAGGTACAAAACACTGTCCCATTTGTTATATCAAACTCCTTAGTTTTAGAACAATTCCCAGTTCCTGTAGTGATTTGGCTATTAGGCTGTCTCAATTAGCACTTTGGAAGCTGCATTGGGGACCGTTACTGAGCCCATTTCCCCAGGGCTGCACAACAGAGCTTGCATGACAGACAATTCAGTGTGATGACTTTGGAGTATTGAGGCTATTTGATTGATGGCTTCTGCTTTTCCAACACTGGGACAAATCCCAGGTCCAGTAAAAGAGCATAAATTTGCTAATGCCTGTTAACGCAGCACCAGAATCAAGACTATCCTTGGAAGGGCAAGACAAGACAAGATAAGACAACTCATTTCAGCCAAGAGATGCACAGTGAATAGGTTAACTGCTTGCAGGTGTCGCAATCTGCCGGTAGCATTGTGACTCAATGCCCACCGACAAAAGATCCCACCTGTTCAACTCTTGGGCATTCACATTATGCAATGCTGAATGAGTAAGTTGCTGGGGGGTGGGAGCAGTCACAGAGAAGTTGGAGAAAGAAAGCAGTTTAATGAAGAACAGTTTTACTATTATATCCAAAGCCTATGGGATAGCAGCTCCATAGGGGGGAAAAGGATTAATTCCTTCTTAGATAAGGCTATATAACTGAATATGTGGATTTCTTAAACTATGTTGTGATTTCTTTTGTCATTTATCTGATTTTAATACAGAGTTTTACTTCAGGGCAATAGAAAACGCTGCCCTGAAATGTGAATAAAATCTCAGCCCATTTAAACTAATATGGATGGTTACACAGGATAACAGAAATGAACGCTTTTTTATAACTAGTGAAGATCTGTTCAACATTTGTCCAACCGATTGACTCTAATTGTAGATGTCTACTAAAAGAAAAAGAAAAGGGCAAGCACGTTGTGACAGAAGGACAGAAACAGATGATGGAATTATGAACAGACTTATAATATGTAAGATTTTATTTTGTTAATGGAGGGCCTTTTCTTCTGTAAGTTTTTCCTACACTGGAATGCTTTTTGTCATTATTCCTATGGAGCAATAGGGCTAAGTTTGAAAGGTGAGGTTTATATCTAACAAGCCCTGCATCAGGTCTTCCATTTGCCAGGTCTCTCCTTCCAAATGTGGCCTCCATGACCCCAGATATTGGCTCAGGGCAGACCGGAGAGCCCACAGAACAGCAGGCAGAGAGTTCCATCTGGCAAGCTGAAATACTTGCGCTGTCAGAATGATCAGCTTAGTGCTATGTTGAATTCATCCCATTGTCTTGGCGATTTCCCCAAAGAATCCAGAGAATGGTAGTTTGCCCCTCACGGTGCTACAATTCCCAACAGCCTTAACCCGTGACATCTCCCAGGATTCTTTGAGGGAAGCCATGAACTTTAAATGCATGGTGTGGATATTTAAATTTCCAGTAGAAGTTGTGTCAATAGCTATTGATAATTCTTGCATATCATGAACACACACACACATGCTGCATATTCTTATCAGATCAACTTCACAATTGAAAATCATCAGCTAATTTTGGCATGCCTGAGCCTCTTACAACGAAAAAGAGGACATTCAAGGAGACAGAATGAAATGCCAACATGTTCATATTACATTGTTCTCGAAGACAGGTTTCTTTCGTTGAGTGAAAAAAATAGATTTTCTTTGACTGGGAATGGAAAAATAGCTCCCTAATCTTTTCTTCCAGAAATAGACAAAAATGATTCAATGACAGAAGAATCTTATTTTTTTGAAAGGAGTGCACCCTTCAGCTGTAGAATTGCTCACTAAAACCAGACAGAAAACACATAAGTACATTGTAATGGTAGCTATCTATGGTTCAGACCAATCTCATTCCTGACATTTTTAGTGGCTAAAATCATAGTACTTGATAAAAAGAAATCTTAGGTCACAACACACTCAGGGCTCCTTTGGCCACTGCTCATGGGAATGCACGAGAGACAACCAGGGTACAAAGGTCTCAAGTTTACAACATGTCACAAACTCAGATTTTTCTAGTTATGGGCCACCTCATATTTTGTGCCGTAACAGAAGAAGGCATAAATAATATATGCTAATTGATCCAGTACAGAAAGAGCTAGTGCAATGGTCATTTCTTTGTATCAGACTCAAAAAATACAAAGGAAATCTTCAGGAAAATCAACCTTTTGAGGTGTGATTAGGGATGGGGTATGTGTTCAGTTCAGTTCACATTTTAATGAAAATCTATGGAATTTACCTCTCACAAAACAAAATGCTTCTAGCCTTCAAAATTTTCACCTCTCAGAATTTTGCAATCCACTTATCCACCCAAGCATGCATATATTAGAGAAAAGTATGCATAAAACTGTTAGGATATTTCCATTCCACCTTAAGAGAGAGCAGGCTTGTGAGTCACAGAGTCTGCGTATTTCCTGTTTCTCAGGATGCTTAAGTTTGCTATTGCTTTCATTTTCTCCCTCTGCGCCAGAACATGCTAGCAGTCGGTCATGTTTTTCTTTGTTCTGACCAACGCTGAATAAACATTCTAAATGATACTCTCCTGAGTGCAACTTTTGCTGTGTGAATTCTGCTGATAGAGTGTGCATCAGCCCAGGAATGTGGCAATCTGTTTCTGAAGCTTGGTGCCGCTAATTGCTGATACTGCGTGACTACGGGACATCAACAGATCGTCCGGAGACGATGTGGAGGCAGTGATGGCCTTTGTCTCCCTGGCAGTATCCCAATTTACCTCTCACAAAACAAAATGCTTCTAGCCTTCAAAATTTGCACCTCTCAGAATTTTGCAATCCACATCCACCCAAGCATGCATATATTAGAGAAAAGTATGCATAAAACTGCATATAACAGTGAAAGCAACATGCCGAAATGCAATGCATTGGAGAAGATGGCTTGTAAAACTTAGACAAAATTGCATGCAAAAATGTGTATATTGAAAGAAATGTGCCGATGAATTTTCATTAGGACTTAAAAAAAAAAAATACAAACTGATTCAAAACTGTGACAAATACTGTATTGGGGAAAACGAGAAGCTGTGAAAAAACTGAAATTAACAGATTCGTCCATCCCTAGCTATGATTAAAAGTTTTATTTGCTAGTGAGGTTGAAAATTTGATTGCTTTGTACTCACTTCTTCACTCCTTATTTACTTTTAAGAGCTCCTTCATGTTCTCAGTGATGATGAGTTCTATGGAATTCAGAACCTTCCATAATTCTTTCTTTGCACCAACTCATCATTCTGCCCTCCCAGCCACATCTACAATCTGAAGTGTAAAAGTTATAGGACTGTTTTACTATCACATTACACACACACACACACACACACACACACACCCAAACTGGGAATAGTGATCTTACCTTATTTCCTTTACTAAAACATGATGCTTATATTTACTAGGCTTGGTTGTTATATTAACTGTTGTGTTAGTATTTTTCGTTTAGATTTTAGATCTAACTGCTTCTCCTTGAAGTCCATGGCAAATTTTTAAGAAGGATACATTACATGAACACACATGCACATGTCTTTCTTTTCTATCTTAAGAAAAGATAAAGTCCTTTCTTGATGAGAAAACCTGCTGTGATCTTCAAATTGAAAGAATCCTGCCACTCAATCTTTGTATAGCTGATTCTCTCAATATTAAAAGAGACAGATTTAACATCTTTTATATTCTTTTTATTTGACCTGTTTGATGCTCACAGTGGTAAAATTCCATAAGATAGAGGAAGAAAGATTTAGCAGTCAATAAAAACTAGCAGATACAGCAGACTACTAAACTGTTTAATTTATAAGACATTTGCTCAGTTTAGAGGAACATGGTATGGATATTATTGGAAATGTGCCATGAGCTCTTGTCTCTCTCATTTCCTCTTATCAGTTCCCTTCTCCATAACTGAATTACTTGTGACCAAAGTTTGCCATGCCATGCCAACTGAACTGAACAACTGTGTTTAGTACTTAGCGCTTACATGTTCCTGAGCAGCTCATGTCCAATTATTCATGTGCAAACACATCTTTTGTCAACTAATCCAGTTGTCACATGAAAGGACCATTGGTGGAAATTTTGTCTGGAGATTAAATATTTTGTGCACTGGTCCAAAATGATTTTGTCTGATGATATAAACAGTCTTGGACCATCAATTCTATGGGCAACAATTTGGCCCTCACTTCTATAAATTTACATACCTATGGTGGCATGGAAAACCCTTGTTCAGAGGTGCCATGATATCCTGTTCTTGCAAACATATTGTTTCTATCTGGAACTGCTCCAAAGGTCCATCTTCCTTCCCAGCCAACCTATTGTAGAAAACCTAGGTGGAGGAATCCTGACAGTAGGATCCAGTTCTACTGACAGAACCTCCATGGTGGGTTGTCAGAACACCATCATATTTTGCTGTATGAAGAGACGTATTCACAAGTGACAAAGATGGGTTGCACTATGCCACTTATTTCATATAGGTTACTACTACTTCTCGTGGGCCATCTAAATATCTTTAAGGAATATGATAACACATGTTTGAACGCTGGAAAATATTTGTCTTTTGTTTATGAAGTTGAGAAAAGGAGAAAAGGAGAGAAATAATCCAAGGGTCAAAATAAATAAATAAATCACATTTATTAGTCCCCCCCCCTCAAAAAAATGTGGGATGGTTTCAAGTATACAGTATTCTTCATGGATATTTTTATACACAACAGAAACCCTATATACAGTTTTCTCCCAGACTTTCGTCTAATAGTCATCTCAAGAAAACATCACAGTATTGCAACACTTCCTTTTACTGATTTATCTGTTTATTTTCCTACTTTTTCGTTTTTGGTTAAGGTACAGACGGCCCTGGTTTTTCCTTGTATTTATGAAGACCCACTCTCCACTCTCAGGCAGGAGTCTTTCCATATCTGGAGATGCTGGGTATTGAACCTGGGGTCTTCTGCATACAAAGCATGAGCTACGCTCCTCCCCCAGGAGTTACTAGTACCATTTCCTCTTTATTTAACCTTCCTCTTGAGAATGATAAACAGTGCATGGTAGGGTGCCAAGGTCACAGCTTTGCATAACGGTAGCAGTAAATTAAATTTGATCCTGTATAGCACTGCCTCTCAGTTCCCAAATCCCTGAAAAAAAATGCACTTAAGACTGCAAGCCAACTAAAGAGAAGGATGACTTAAAACTAAGACAATCTACTATTTAAAACAATGCTCCCATCCTTTCGTGCAGTGAAACATGACAAATATTCCGCTGTGTTCCTGAAGCCAGACAAAGATGCACTGTTGTTTCTTTTCACTGGGATAACAGAAGTCCTTATCTTATGAAAGCATTGGTTTCCAAACTATGGCTCCATGGCAGCCATAGTTTGGGAAATACTGTACTAAATAATCTGATCCATAGACAAAAATGTGTTCAACTAGTTACTTTTGTACTAAGCTCTTTTAAAACTGTGTTTTCTCCCAGTTCTCCCTGGAGATTGTGGCGATTGAAGCCGGGACCTTCTGCATACAAAGCAGGTGCTTTACCACTGAACTTTGACCCTTCTCACCGGCAAAAATGTGACAGATCCATGGAACTGAGAACATAAGGAGAGGTACTTCTGGCTGTTTTAGAAACCGGTGTGTGAAGTTGGCAAGCCATAATGCTTTGGGCATCAGTTACAAAATGAGTCACCTAAATTTAACATATTGCTGAATAGCATCTAATAGCATCTAATTTAGTAACAGTTTATAATAACATTTATTTAAACATGCTATTTCCTGCCAGGAAATAGTAAAAACAGGGGAGAGATCCACACCACACATTTAGAACACATTCAATGCACATTTAAAGCATAAACTACAGGTCTTTATTCAGGATTCACCTCTCTCACTACTACTTTGTCAAAATATTTTTTAAAACTTTGTTTTCAACTTTTTTAGTGCTATGGAAACTGTCCTGAACACGCACTTCACTAAACTACTGGGATGTCCACTCTACTACAGAGGTCCCTCGGGTTACAGACGCTTCAGGTTACAGACTCTGCTAACCCAAAACAGTACCTCGGGTTAAGAACTTTGCTTCAGTGTGAGAACAGAAATTGGCGGCAGTGCGGTGGCATCGGGAGGCTCCATTAGCTAAAGTGGTACCTCAGGTTAAGAACAGTTTCAGGTTAAGAACGGACCTCCAGAACGAATTATGTTCTTAACCTGAGGTACCACTGTATTCACTGGCTCACTTTAGCACAGGGTATACTAAAACGTCCCATCCCTCCAGGAGCAAATAATTTTGAATATTAACATATAAATAAAGTAATAAGGAAGTGTTTTGTTAAAAAAAAGAGAGAGTTCTGAGCTATCTCAGGTTCATGAAATTTCAATTGCTTTTTTTAGTTCTCTCATTACTACCATCATCCTCATTGCCTCTTACACATTAAGTCAGTTTTATAATTCCCCATTGGCTTCTGTTGCTTTGTGTCATAAGTTGAGACTGTACTTCCTGACCTACTTTCCAATTTGCATCCAGCTAATATGTTTTGCATCCTTTGCTCCCTCTTTCATTTTGTTAATATTTTTGAAGGTTAAAAGCAAAGGAAGCAAATAAGCGACCAAGACCTAGAAACGTCTGATCTCATAGAACATTAAAATAAATATTATTGTGTATTTATTAAGTGGATTTGTCTTATATCAACATGCTTAGCATGATCAATTATTTGATAAAAATCTGACTATTTATATAACTATATTACCTTACTAGACTTTTTTCACTGTAGGGAATATTCAGCTCTATTGCTTACTACTGTTTGTAACACCCATGGAAATGGGAGGATAGCTTCAGATTTTCTAGGCATGAAAATTAGAAACATGGCATGGGAATGGTGCAGTCCAGGGGCCCCCCAATTAGCTAAATACTGTGGACTCCCTTTTTCAAAAGCCAAGCCACAGACCCCCTACTTTTGAAAATGTTGATATCTCTGTGCAGCGTTTTTTTTCAGCTGGAACTTTCCGGAACTCAGTTCTAGCACCTCTCAGGTGAGCATCATTCCAATTATAAGAGAACAAGGAAGGTGTTCATGGTGAGTTCTGGCACTTCTTTTTCTAGAAAAATTGCACTGTCTCCATGAGGTTTTGTTATGTGAGTCGTGCCATCATACTTTCCAACAAATCCCAGTTCAAAACCAGGGCGTGCTACTGCATGAGTCACATGACCCAGGTGAAAGCATGGTGACCAAAAATGCAGCTGCGAGAGCACAGCCCCTCAAAATGGGATGTCCCGGACAGTTGATGGGTATGTGCCGTGGACCCCCCAATTGGGAACCATTGGTGTAATCCAAGATCCTTTGGCAAGTAAAACACTCTCATTGCACGCATGCAGGCTAAACCCAATTTCCTGGAGCAAATCAATGTGCCGTGTAAATATGCCCATGAAGGGAGATAAGAAAATAAGGCTATGTTTTGTGAAGAAGCATAGGTTAATACACTTTGTGTTAGTTATCAGATCATTAATACACTCTCTCTATGGCGCTGTGGGTTAAAGCCTCAGTGCCTAGGGCTTGCCGATCGAAAGGTCGGCGGTTCGAATCCCTGCTGCGGGGTGCGCTCCCGCTGCTCGGTCCCAGCGCCTGCCAACCTAGCAGTTCGAAAGCACCCTCGGGTGCAAGTAGATAAATAGGGACCGCTTTCTAGCGGGAAGGTAAACGGCGTTTCCGTGTGCAGCTCTGGCTCGCCAGAGCAGCGATGTCACGCTGGCCACGTGACCCGGAAGTGTCTTCGGACAGCGCTGGCCCCTGGCCTCTTGAGTGAGATGGGCGCACAACCCCAGAGTCTGGCAAGACTGGCCCGTACGGGCAGGGGTACCTTTACCTTACCTTTATGGAGGTAGCAAACCATTCTCTAAAATAAATGCTTCAGTAGAATAGAATGAAACATTAACCTCTACCATGTGCCCCAAATGAGGATATTTTCCTAGCAGTTAAAGAACAGTCAGAGGGGGGTGGTGCACATTTCTCCTTCCAGCAGAGGCACCTCAGGTCATTCAGGGAGTCTCCATCCTTTGGAAGTGACCTTTGAAGAGAATGCAAGGGGTTTCTTTTAGAAGGAGATATCTGAAAAGCCCCTGTGTGCTTAATGTATGTATCCTTTTGGATCACAATCATAACGCACCAGAACTCCGTGGATTCCTTAATAGTTCCCACCTGTACTTCAACTTGTGTGCTGCCTGATTTTTTTTTATTTTTTGAAGTTTCCTTTTCAGCGTTAAGGGACGTGGATGCACTGTGGTATAAACCACTGAGTCTAGGGCTTGCCAATCAGAAGGTCAGCTGTTCAAATCCCCACGATGGGGTGAGCTCCCGTTGCTCGGTATCAGCTCCTGCCAACGTAGCAGTTCGAAAGCACGTCAAGTGCAAGTAGATAAATAGGTACCACTCCAGCAGGAAGGTAAACAGCGTTTCTGTGTGCTGCTCTGGTTTTGCCAGAAGCGGCTTAGTCATGCTGGCCACATGACCTGGAAAAGCTGTCTGCGGACAAATGTCGGCTCCCACAGCCAGTAAAGCGAGATGGGCACCACAGGCCCAGAGTCATCCATGACTGGACTTAACGGTCAGGGATCCTTTACCCCCCCCCCCCCGAAGTTATTTCCACAGTGTCTCCAAATGGCTGTCAGAAATTACCCCTAAACTCAAGGAGCAATTTGCTTAGGGCTTGGGGGGGGGGGGGAGGAAACTTGGGGGAGAAGCCATGTTTGTTTAAAAAAGTAGCTATGGTCCCAAATTGCTTTTTGAACTGGCCTAGGGATTATGGTTTAAGTAGAAGTTTGGGTTAAGTAAAAGAGGGTTCTATGGAGACAATTTCTAAACAGAAAACTCTGCGACGAAACTGTACAGAAATAATGTCCCTGCATACCTCTTCAGATGATGGCCTATATGTTTGTATTAAAGGGTAAGAAAGGACAAGGATGTGCATTTTATTCAGTGGACTTCATTATTCCAGTTTTGCTGTTTGCACTTCCACATTCTTCTTGGATTGAGATGGCCCAATTGTGTCACCAATCAATTAAACGCCTATTAATGTTTCTTCCCAGGTCCCTTGACTCATTCACTCTGCTGAAGGACATGTGTGGCAGATAGGGCATGAAGTTATATACAGACCTAAGAAGAGCAATCCCTGTTCCTTATGTAGAGTATTTCAAGGGAAAAAGGCCTTGACTTTTATTAACTCAACTACGTTTAAAATGTGACGAGCCCCCAGTGGGTGAGGATATGCAATCTTTACCTAAGAATCCAAAGAGGAAATAAAGTGCCAAGGTTAAACATACTGCCTAAGGAGCAGGGTTTTATTACCAATTTGTAACAGATTTAATAAAACAGAAACTTCCAATAAATAAGTAACTTCTGTGTAATAACTCAGTGCAAAACTGCTGCTGTTAGCATATTTCATTGGGCATGCACATTCAATAGCCTAGACAAGACATACAGTTTCGGGGATGACTATGAACTAGGATGAATTTAAATTGTGAATTAAAAATAATAATAATACCAGGGAGAAAATCATATTCCAAACTGCCTCATTTGTCTCAACAGCAGTTTCATTTCATTGTATGTATGGACAATCCCTGGGAGATACTGAATGAAATTTATTTATAGCTCAAGGCATTCTTAAAATTTATGGATGAATTTGGGACAGGGTAGAAGCATGAAAGGAGAAGAAAATTAGTGAAGCCACGTACCAGTGGTGGGTGGGTTTAGAGGCAAAAGTGGGTGTGGTGGATGTCAGTTTCACCTTTGTACAGTATGCCACACACACTCACACACACCGTTCTTTATTCCATCCATCCAAACAAAAGCCATAATCTGGGATCAACAGCACAGAGGCAAAAATCACTCTGTGTGTGAAACAGAGCCAGGGAGGGTTGTGGCCTGAGGAGAGTTCCAAGGGCCAGGGGCAGAGGCCTGGAGGGCTGCATTGAACCCACCAGCAGAAGTTCTCCAATCCTGTGCTAATCCCTCCAGAGGCGGTTTTGGGGAGCGCAACCGGTGTGGTGACAGTAGGCACCACGCTTCAGGGGGCACCATGCTCTAGTACGGAGCTCAGGAGGCAGGAGCACCAAATTTTAGCATCGTACAGGACACTGCTGACATCTGAGAACCCAAGGTGTGCCACTGGTCCCTCTCAGCTCATTCCAAAACCAAACTAGGAATGTCTAAAAAAATCCAAATGGTTAAAGGCAGCTCCCCCTTAGACACAGAAAAACTTTATTAAACAAAGTCAGACCATTGCTCCGTCTAGCTTAGTATTGTCAACACTGACAAGAAGTTACTATCCAGGATGTCAGGCAGAAGTCATTCGCAGCCCCCTCCGGGCATGCCAGGGATTGAACTTGGGCCCAGCTTTATCAAAAGATGTCATTATTAAGGAAAATTTGCATAAGGATTTGCTTTTCAAACTAGAGAATTTTTTTCAGTTTTGCTTGTATTAAATGGCAACAACTAAATTGCACTAAATTTATGTGCTTGGGCCAGGAAATGGTGGTGGCAGCGAGGGGTGGGTGCACAGAAAGAGACACCAGTGATTACCAGCTTTACACCTGAAATAGAGTAGGCATTTCATTTATTTATTTAAAAGGTGCTTGTTGAAAATCCAGCTCTATTATAACTTTAAGAATTTGGTATCAAAAGTGCAAGTTCTTTCTGCACTTGTAATTTGTCCTTCATTTCTTTGGATAATATTCTCCAACCTTTGAGATCCCTTGAGTCTTGGCTATTAATACAGTGAAGAACTGATAAATAAATGTGGCAAAATGTAGCCTGCATTCCCTGTAGAAATTTGACTTTGATGAGACTGGAAACTATGGCTGAAATTGAAATTAATCTGTGTGCTCTTGAGCTGATTCAGTGTTTATGTGCATAAGAATGCAGTGGTAGGTAAGCCAGCAATTGGAGAAGGAATGGATTGTTGCCCTCAGAGAACTATTGATTGCTAGTAAGTATATGACAAAAATGAATGATTATTCATCTGCTTTTTGTTGTTGTTGTTGTTTGAGCTCCAAGGAGAGAAGTGAGAACAAAGCCAACTGACCTAAGTGAAAGGAAGATAAAATCTGGGCTAGTACCGGTATTTTGAATTCCCTTATAACAACTAAGTCTGCACATAGATTTCTGCTCCAAGAACACTTTCATGTATACATTTAGCCGGTAACAATTCTTCAACTTCAGTTCTGTTCACACTTCACTGTTGTTTTATAGCATTCCTATTTCAATAAGTTACTCATAGTTTTGTTCATATGTTCTACTTTTTAAAGTAATGGCTTTTTTTACTTTTTTGTGGCAGTGTCAGTTCTTGTGTGTTTGACTAATATGGTAGATAGATGATGATGATAGATGATAGATAGATAGATAGATGATAGATAGATAGATAGATAGATAGATAGATAGATATAGATAGATGATAGATAGATGATAGATAGATAATTTATTATGGTCAAAGACCAGCTCACATAACACAATAAAAACAGCGTTCATAAAGATAAAATATACAATTAGAGCAGATTGCAGCAATAGTTTATGAGTTAAAATTGAGATATATACATACACCTGTACAACTGAGATTTGGGCTACCATAAAAATTGACCCTGAGGCGCCCCAAAGGGTGACTTCAGCTTTTCCCTAATAAGCTGTTTTATTCTATAGGGTGATCTGTGCCTACAAATCTGGGCACATAATCTGGCTACCAGCCAGGGACTAATATGGTATGATCTTCAAGTAAATGCAGTATTGCCTCAGTTTAACACGAGAAAACATTTGCCTCAAATAATCATAAAACATACAGCACCAGAGATAAATTTCCTCTCAAGAGGGCTAAATGCTGTCCTTTTCATATAGGGGTGATTTCAGATAAACATCTTTGAATGTGAAACAGAATCTTTATTGCAATCTTTATTTGCTGTATTGCACCATAGAGATGTAACATAGGGACGCGGGTGGCACTGTGGGTTAAACCACAGAGCCTAGGACTTGCTGATCAGAAGGTGGGCATTTTGAATCCCCGCAACGGAGCGAGCTTCCATTGCTCGGTCCCTGCTTCTGCCAACCTAGCAGTTCAAAAGCACGTCAAAGTGCAAGTAGATAAATAGGTACCGCTCAGACGGGAAGATAAACGGCGTTTCCATGTGCTGCTCTGGTTTGCCAGAAGCGGCTTCGTCATGCTGGCCACATGACCCGGAAGCCGGCTCCCTCGGCCAATAAAGCGAGAAGAGCACCGCAACCCCAGAGTCGGTCAGGACTGGACCTAATGGTCAGGGGTCCCTTTACCTTTACCATAGAGATATTGAGATATTAATCCTAAATCAGAAACTTATAACAACTTTCTGTAACCCCTCTCTAAACTCTCTCTCATGTGTGTGAAAGCTGCTTTATACTGACTCAGGTCATTGGTCCTTCCCACTCAGTATTGTCTACATTGCATTTTTTGTTAAGTTTTAGACAATTATCATAGAATCATAGAACTGTAGACTTGGAAGGTTCATCTAGTCCAACCCCCTGCAATGAAGGCATATTTTGCCCAATGTGCCAGATTCAAAGAATTTATATTTTGTTAGCCCATCACACTTAAATCCCCAGAGTCCAATAGAATTCACAATTTAGAAAAACGAACTCCAAACTCATTCCAAATTTTTAAAGAATTGAAACTTAGTGTGGAGGCAGAGAAACTACTGTGGGCCTTCTCAAGGGAATCCTCATATAGGGAGAGAAAAGCACTGGCAATTTCTTTCCTTCCAGACTGTAATCCTTATCCCTCCAAATGGAAATGGAAACAGCAAGGTACTTCCCATTGCCCAGAAAGGATTGAATGGGAGTAATAGTGGTAGAAAGAAGATAGTATATTTCCCCACCATTCATTCATCTAGCTTCCCAAACAGAACTGATTGGATGGAAAAGCACACTTCTATTGCCCTTTCCAAGTGACAACAATGGAGATTAGAACAAAACAGTCCTGGTTCAATTCACTATGGGGAAAGAGAATTATAATGCAGAAAGAAAATAGGGGTACACCTCTGCAAAATACAAGGGATTCAACATAGGAATCTCCCCAAACAGGAGCCTGTGGTTCTCCAGATGTCATTGAACTTCAGCTCCCATCAGCTACAGCCAGCATGGCCAATGGTCAGGGATGATGGGAGGTGCAGTTCAACAACATCTGAAGGCCTGTAGGTTATTCATCGCTGCCTTAGGGGGAGGTATTTCTGTGTTCTTTGCTCATGTTGCAAATTGCCTCCCTCACTTTGCAGGCAACCGTAAAAGCTTAATATCCATTTAAAATGCTCAGAATGGCAGTCAGTAAAGGATCAAGTTCCTACATAATCTCCTAACTTAATGATAACTGTGAGTCTGCATTAAACCAACGAGTTGTGCTGGGGTAATCCTGAGCACCTCAGTGAGAACTGAGGCTCTAATTCAGAAATGATGAAAAACTCTGGAAGTGCTGAACAGATGACATTTTGCTTCCAATTCAAGATGACGAAAGCATCTCAGGAATGAATAAGAAACTTGGAATATTTCAATATTGATATTTCCGGGCTGAGAATTTCTCAGACTTTAGTTTCCGTTTATAAGAATCACAAGTCTCTAAATAGAACTGTGTGGCTTTAGTAGATTTTTCTAAAATATTTCAGAGTACTAGAATAAACAGTATATCTGTTTGATATTCAGTAGTGAGATTTCAGGGCTGGTGGGGAGAGACAACTATTAGCTCTGTTTTCAAAGTTCTGTAGTTCACACAGGTAATCTTTGTAGCCCTTTTCATGTTTATACTAAAGGGATTTAGAAACTGCTATCTCAGAATTCTTATCCTGAAATGACAATCTTTCCATCCATAAAGGAGGTGTTTCAGGTTTTTTCTGGTTATAGTCTTATGCTGACATTTTGCTGCAAATTCTACCCATCAGAGACAACAATAACAGCCATACTATTATTAACTTCATTACTCATCCCATAGAAAGTCCCTATATTGAGCTGTTTCAACATAGGGCACCCATTTTTTATTACATGTTTTCCTCATCAGGCTACATTAGCTTCAAACAGATCTGGAGCTGTCATAAAGAGCATGGAGAGCTTTTCTGTGCACAAATGAGGCAGAGTGTGACAAAGCAAGAAACCTTATCCATCTGCTTTTCTGTCACATATTCTACCATGTAAAATAGTTAGCAACATCAGAAGGGACCTTATGGACCACCCAACCCTAGCTAACTGCTGCAGAAATGACTAATGCTACCTAGAGCTGTGAACTCTCAGCATAAATGAGAGTTCATAAATGTCAATCATGTCTCATAGATGCAACATCCATAAACTAATACAATATAATAAAATCACTTTAGAGAACACCCCTGTCAGGGAACTGCCATCTAAAGCGCCGGGGGCGCAAAGGCTCACTGAGGTTGAGAGAGGAGTAGCAGCGGAAGAGGGAACCAGTAGAGGGCGAGCAAGAACTCCAAGGGAAAGTGAGTCGGAGGGATGGCTCAGAGACGCTTCCAGCGAAAACAGTGGGGAGGTCTCAGGACCTCCTATAGGGACACCCACACCTCGCCGGAAACTGTCATGCCGAGAGGCCAGACGACGTGTTTCCGTTAAAGAGCTTTTATGTTGGAAACGATTCCGAAAGCAGCCACTTTCGGATTCTACTAGTGATTGACGCAGCCATGCTGGAGGGGCTCCGTCACAGGCAGAGGTTTGAAAACCTGATCAAACTCTGAGGGACTTGCATTTTACGCACAAGCAGCTCATCGTCCCATCACAGCAATCCGAAAGTCACCGAAAGCCAGCTTGTGCAGGGAGAAGCATCATGAGCAACCCAGCCGGAACCGGAGGAGCAGGAGCAGCTGGAGGGGGTCCAAGCCTGGAAGAAAGGTACAGGGCGTTGGAGATCCAGTTGGCGCTGCAAACGGCGAGGCTTGAGGAGAGGAGGGCTCAGGATGCAGAAAAGGGAAAGGAGAAAACCACCCCGCTCGCCAGAAAGGTGCCAGGATTGGTGCAGAAATTCGGGGGGGATCCCAGGAACTATCATGCCTTTAGAACAGAGATGCAATACGCTCTAAACTTGCAGTTTGATGACTTCCCCGACGAGGAATCGCGAGTGGCTTTTGTGATTGGCCATCTCGAATCCGGGGCGAAGGATTGGGTTAGACCCCTGATGGCAGCGAATAATGAGATCCTAAAGGACACGAGGAAGTTTTTTCGTGCCATGGACCTGATGTTTTCCAGCGATATTGAGCAGGGGGTGGTGCGAAGGCAGTTAATGGCTTGCCAGCAAGGAAGCAGATCTGTCCGTGAGTACTGGACTGAGTTTACTATGCTGATTCATAAATTGGGGTGGGACCTATCGGCGGAGCCCATCCAAATGCTTTTCGAAGAGGGGCTTTCTTCAACCGTCAAAGATGAGCTTTCCCGGGGGCCCAGGGCGGAGTCTATGGATCAGTTAACCAAATCTGCGCTGTGCATAGGAGCGCGCCAGGAGGCGAGGGCTTTGGAAAAGCGGGAAGGGAAAGGAGACCGTTGGAGGGAGTTCCGCATTCCAGACATTCCAGAGCCACCTTTCCCGCCGGCAGAGCCGATGGAAGTTGGAACAGCGCGGGCGCGCGCAGTTTCAAATCCCAGTGAAGGGCGGAAGAAGGAGGGAAGGAGCGCCAAGAGATGTTATCTCTGCCAACAGCCAGGGCACTTTGCCAGAGTCTGCCCACAAAGAAAGGAATGGCAAGGGATGGCAGGAGCTGTTGGGGGAAAGGAAGAGGAAGGCAAGGAGCAAGTAAAAGCCAACGCCTGGCTGCCACCGTCGGGGCACAGCAGCCAGGCCAAAGAGCAGTGAAAGTGCCCATGCCGGAACCTCCCAGACCCGCTTTAGTGATAGAGGTGTTACTAGAACTGCCAAACGGACACCCACTAAAGATCAAGGCGCTTTTGGATTCAGGCAGCTCCTGTAATTTCATGAGTAAGGAGTTTGCAGCTGAGCACCAGATACAGACCATCCCTTTAAGTAACCCCTTGCAGGTGACTACGATTGACGGCAGAGAGCTGTTGGGGGGAGAAGTTAGCCAACAGACTGTCCCGATGATAATGAGGGTGGCAAGGCACACCGAACAGATAGCGTTTAATGTGGCCATCCTGGGAGGAGCGCCCATCATTTTGGGGATGAGCTGGCTGGCGCTACACGATCCGCTAGTGGGCTGGCATCAGAGGGTGGTCTCCTTTGGGTCAGCGCATTGCCTAGAACACTGCAAGGAGGGGAAGGTTTCGGGAGGAGACAGAGTCACCCTAGCCGGGATGGAAGTAATGGACAAAGGGAAGGTGCCCCCGCAATACGCAGATCTGAGCAACGTATTCAGCGAAAGGGAAGCAGACAAACTGCCACCGCATAGACCCTTTGACTGTCAAATCAACCTACTCCCTGGGGTCCAACTCCCAGTAGGCAAGCTGTACGCCATGTCAGACAGGGAGATGCAGGAGCTGAGGGAGTTCATTGACAAAAACCTGAAGCGAGGTTTCATCAGAGAGTCCCGAGCGGTGGGGGGCAGCCCAGTGTTTTTTGTGGACAAAAAGAACACAGACAAACCGAGACTGGTGTGTGACTTTAGGGCCCTCAATGCAGTGTCGGAGCCCCTGGCTTTCCCTATGCCCCGAATTGATGACATTTTGACCAGAGTAAGGAAGGGAAAGATTTTTACAAAGCTGGACCTGCGGGGGGCGTACAATCTGATACGCATAAGGAAGGGAGATGAATGGAAGACCACCATGTTTACCCCTTTGGGAGCCTTTGAATACCTCGTTATGCCCTTCGGTCTACAAGGGGGCTCCGCGTGTTTTCAAGCTTTTATAAACCACGTTCTGGGACCTTTGCTCTACAAGAATTGTGTGGCCTTTTTAGACGACGTGTTGGTGTATTCGGAAGATGAGGAACAGCATGTGAGGGACGTTCGAGAAGTGTTGGGCAGGCTGCAAGCCAACCAGCTGTGGGTGAAACTGGAGAAGTGCCAGTTTCATACCAAGGAGGTGGAATTCCTGGGGTACCGCTTGTCAGACAAGGGATTGGCCATGGATCCAGGCAAGGTCCAAGCGGTACTGGAATGGAAGACACCGAAGACCAAGAAGGACGTGCAAAGATTCTTGGGGTTTGGGAACTTTTATCGGAAGTTCATCAAGAACTTTGCCCACTTGACGGCGCCCATCACCGACTGCCTCAGCAGCAAGAAGAAATTTGTTTGGACGGTAGAGGCGGATCGAGCCTTTGAAGAACTGAAAAGGGCTTTCGCCTCGGAAGAACAACTTCTGCATGTGGATTTACAAAAACCCATGAGAGTGGAAACCGATGCATCCGACCGGGCGGTAGGGGCGGTCCTTCTTCAACCGGGGAGGAGTGCGTCGGAGTGGAGACCGTGTGCCTTCTTCTCGCGGAAGCTGAATAAATCCGAGAGGAATTACACGGTGTATGACAGGGAACTACTTGCCATTCACGAAGCATTCCGGAGGTGGAGACATTTATTAATTGGGGCACAACACAAGGTGCAAGTGTGCACCGACCACAAGAATTTAGAGTATTGGAGAACAGCTCGAGTGCTCAACCAACGACAAGTGAGATGGGCACAGGAATTCTCCAAATTCAACTTTGAAATTTGTTATGTGCCAGGCCCAGAAAACGTCAGGGCGGACGCGCTCTCACGCAAACCAGAGTATTGGGAAGGGGAGGGGGTGATCGAAGAGAGACATGTCATCCCTGAGGACCGTTGGGTGTGTGGGGCGGCGCTGGTGGGGCAACGAGAACTGGTAGAGGAAACGGAAAATGATGAATATGCCCAGGATAAGCTCAGAGGTCTCAGGGGGGAGGGCGAGAGCCCCAGAGGTTTTGAGGAAAGAAATGGGGCATTGTATTACAAAGGGGCACTGTATATACCCGAAGGTGAATTGAGGGGGAGAGTACTCAAGCAGTTGCATGATAGCCCCACGGCGGGACATTTTGGACAACACAAGACCATGTGGTTGGTTACCAGGGAATTTTGGTGGCCTAAGGTGAGGGAAGATGTAAGGGAGTATGTAAGAGGGTGTGACCAATGTCAGCGAGCCAAAGGGGAAAGAAGGGCGCCGGCAGGGTTATTAGAACCATTACCCACACCAGAACGGCCTTGGGAAGCGATATCAATAGATTTTATGACGGATCTGCCAAAGTCCAAGGGGAAAACAGCCATCATGGTAGTAGTAGACCTGTTAACTAAGATGTGCCACTTTGTAGCATGCTCACATGCAGTCACAGCGGAAGAAACAGCGAAGTTGTTTGTAGAACACATCTTTAGGTTGCACGGGGCTCCCTTGAGGGTGATCTCAGATCGCGGCAAACAATTTACTTCCAGGTTCTGGAGGAAGCTCATGAGCTTGCTGCACGTGGAAGTCAATTTTTCAACTGCCCGGCACCCTGAAACCAACGGGCAGGCGGAAAGAGCAAATGGCATTCTTCAACAATATCTGAGGTGTTATGTCAATGACAGAGAGAACGATTGGGTCGAAAAGTTGGCGTTGGCAGAATTTGCCTACAATAATGCGGAGAATGTGTCCACAGGGATGAGTCCCTTTTTGGCAAATTACGGGTGTCACCCCAGGGCATTTCCAGGGGAAGGAGGGGAGAGATGGAGCGTCCCAGCGGCTGAACATTTTGTAGAAGAGATGGAAGCGATCCATCATCAGCTCCAGCTCAACTTAGAAAGGGCTAAGGCACAATATAAGAAGCAGGCAGACAAGAACAGAAGGGAAGGTGAAACCATAAGGGTGGGGGATCAAGTGTGGTTGTCAACCCAAGGGTTGCCGTTCAAAGGGGGTTGTAAGAAATTGAGGCCCAGAAGATTGGGACCCTTTGAGGTCATTCAGCAGGTCAACCCGGTAGCTTTCAAACTCCGATTACCCAACCACATGAAATTGCACCCAGTGTTCCACAGGTCGTTACTGTCACCATACAGGGGGGGACGTGAAGGGGAGTACGTCAGGGGACCAGCCTTGGAAGAGAGGGAACGCCGCAACCATGTAGCAGAAATCCTCGATTCCAGGTGGAAGGGAAATCAGGTGGAGTATTTGGTGGCGTGGGAAGGGGAACCGGAGTCAGAAAACACCTGGGTGAATGCAGAGGAAGTCAATGACGAGGTTTTAACAGAAACGTTCCACCAAAGGTTCCCGAGGAAACCTCAGCCGATAGCAAGGTTTAGGAGGGAGTATTTCGGCACCACCGATGAGGAAGAGGAAATGGAAGGGTTCGCGGAGTCGGAGTTGGAAGAGGGAGTGGACTCCGATGACGAAGATTACCGAGAGAGTAGGAACAGCAACAAGTGGAGGGAAGTGTTCGCGACGTCGGAAGACGAAGGAGGTTCTTTCAGGGGTTTTACCTCCTCACCGCCAGTAGGGGAGGAGACGGGAGGGGGTGAAGGGGGCCCTGGAGGGGAGGTGGATGTCAGGGAACTGCCATCTAAAGCGCCGGGGGCGCAAAGGCTCACTGAGGTTGAGAGAGGAGTAGCAGCGGAAGAGGGAACCAGTAGAGGGCGAGCAAGAACTCCAAGGGAAAGTGAGTCGGAGGGATGGCTCAGAGACGCTTCCAGCGAAAACAGTGGGGAGGTCTCAGGACCTCCTATAGGGACACCCACACCTCGCCGGAAACTGTCACGCCGAGAGGCCAGACGACGTGTTTCCGTTAAAGAGCTTTTATGTTGGAAACGATTCCAAAAGCAGCCACTTTCGGATTCTACTAGTGATTGACGCAGCCATGCTGGAGGGGCTCCGTCACAGGCAGAGGTTTGAAAACCTGATCAAACTCTGAGGGACTTGCATTTTACGCACAAGCAGCTCATCGTCCCATCACAACCCCCCCCCCCATATAAGCTTCCTTGGGTAATTGTGGTCATCAGAGCTGACCTCTTGGGCTACAGAAAACATAGGGTAGTTGTTGGCAAACTTATTTGCAATGTTTCCCTCTTAGCCAATGCACTTTAACATGAAAAGAAGCCCTGGATAATTATACTTTGAGAATCTCTGAACATCATAAGCTGGTTTCTGTGCACGGTTAGAGTATAGAACTAGCTGCCCTTTAAGCTCTGATGTGAAAACTTGTCTTAACAATTTGTATTCACAGCTGGGAAGAGAAATGCAACTGAGTTTATAATACAGAAGGCCAGATGGTGATGGGAGGCCAAGAGTCATGAGTTTGTTGAACTCTTTCTGCTCCTCTCAAATTCAGACGACTTGCTGTTGAGATTATGGCTCTTCTTGATGAGAGAGATAGGAGGCTGGAGAGCTAAACAGTTCTCATTAAGAAAAAGGTCAGGGCAGCTAGTCAGAATTTACATAAAATCAATTGAACTTTGCAGACATTTTCCTGTACTCAAATTAAGGCAGAACTGTTGTTTTCATCCAAATATTGCCTGTGGGTAGACAAAAGCACACAAGCATACACATGAGCAATCTCTTGTGTTTTTCACTTTATACATGTATAAAGAATTATTGTGAATTTGTGTGATACACAGAGATGGGTTAATTCCCCAGACTTTATTTAGATCAGGCTCAGCAACTATGAGTGAAATTGGGGCCTCTATTTCTTTTCTCTTTCTCTTCCCCTCTTTGTTGGTCCAGTGGCAGAGGTGCAGTGAGAGCAGAAGAGGGGAGGTTGGCCTATCTATCACCTTCCCAGCAGTGGAAACACTGTTGCATGAGTGTGTCTGCAATTTTTCCAAGGAATCTGATCTTTGTAAATCATCTTGTCAGGTGCACTAGGAAAAATATATTTCCCAAGGTTCCCTGTACATGCTACCTAGATAGATTTCATGTGCCAGATATATAGGGAAACTGGGTTGTGAGATAAGGGAATTTCAAGATCATTCACTCCACCCACAAACTACTGGAGTTACTGCAGCAGCAAAGTTGGTGGGGAAATGTTGGGTCACCTTATTGCAGATTGAAAGTTACAAATATTGGGGATGGAGCCATTGAAGTTATGCCCTGAGATGTAAAATTCTCAGTTACATTAATAGTAATTCCAGACCTGGAATCATCTGCAAAGTTTAGTTTTGAGTTAGTTTTCAGTAGGCTCAGCCTGGAATCTCTGTTCACATGAAACATGTCTTCATGGGGTAGTGGGGGTGGTGGAGTTGAACAATTGAAGCACCTGAGCATGTTTACATACTGTTCCCTTTCTCTGAATAATTCCACCATACATCACACACAGCTTTCAGGTTAATCAACCTGTGTTACCTCTGCATTTTGTAAATATATCTGTCTGGTTTATTTTATTGGAAGCTGGAGAGGAAGCTGGAATATTGACAGGCAATTAGACATGTGTAGTCTGAGTGGAAAGTGTGATATGTGTAACATTTCTAAAGTAGAAGTCTGACAAGTGAATACTTGTAATTAATTTCTGGTCATCAGCGACCTCTTCTTCACAGTTAAGAATGACAGTCATTTAGTTCCTTTTTTTTTTTTGAGCACTCTTAACTCTGTTCAAGTCTACAACAATGGTACCTTGGGTTACATACGCTTCAGGTTACATACGCTTCAGGTTGCAGACTCCTCTAACCCAGAAATAGTACCTCAGGTTAAGAACTTTGCTTCAGGATGAGAACAGAAATTGTGCTCCAGCGGCACGGCAACAGCGGGAGGCCCCATTAGCTAAAGTGGTCTTCAGGGTAAGAACAGTTTCAGGTTAAGTACGGACCTCCGGAACGAATTAAGTTCTTAACCCGAGGTACCACTGTATATCGGATGGCATGCAACATAAATTTGTCCCATTTTAGTCAAGAAACAGCCAATTTGTAAAACCTATGGGATGAAGATCAAAGTACTTGTTTACGTCTGACCAGCAGAATCAGAAGATATACATATCAAATTCTGGTTGCTGACACAGCACCATAGATCACACAGTAGATGCACTTAGCAGAAAGATGCACGATCTTTCAGGGATGCATGCACTAAGAATGTATTGCCATATATTTTATTTTATGTGTGTGTTTCTGTAGTTCATGCACGAGACATGGATACCGCTAGGGTTGCCATATTGAAGAGCGAAAAAGAGGACGCTATGACAATTCTTGTTTTCAATACCCCTACATTATGTAGGCTATAGAAGCTGTGATATATTGCTGAAGGGGGCAGGAGAAGAGAAGCCTCCAGTTACATCTATGTCTCATCCAGAAAGTATAGCCAGAGACATTTTGGCAAATTTAAAAAAATCCACCTGGACAGAAATTTCACCCCTGAAAAAGAGGGTGTGTCCTGGAAAAAGAGGGCACATGGCAACCCATGCAAATGACTAGGTGCAAAACAATCTGCAGGCTGAATGGAATTCATCATGAAAATACTTCTCTGACCACAGAAATTGTCTTGAAAACCCCTTTGCCTGCAAACTATCACTTTCATCTGTAATGATTTGTAATGCTTCAAGTAGTGTGTTTTTTTGAAGGTCGGTGGGCTGGTGAAATATCTTGTGTCGATATCACTTTGCTCTATCTCACCAGTATTAAGAGCTTGGGAAGCTGCCTTCTACCCAGTCAGACCATTGTGGTTCATCAAGCTCTGTATTGTCTTAGCTGGCTTGCAGCAGGTGTTTCAGAAAGACTACTCAGAGTTGTTGTTGTTTAGTCGTTTGGTCGTGTCCGACTCTTCGTGACCCCATGGACCAGTGCACGCCAGGCACTCCTGTCTTCCACTGCCTCCCGCAGTTTGGTCAGACTCATGTTTGTAGCTTCGAGAACACTGTCCAACTATCTCGTTCTCTGTCGTCCCCTTCTCCTTGTGCCCTCAATCTTTCCCAGCATCAGGGTCTTTTCCAGGGAGTCATCTCTTCTCATGAGGTGGCCAAAGTATTGGAGCCTCAGCTTCACGATCTGTCCTTCCAGTGAGCACTCAGGGCTGATTCCGTTAAGAATGGATGCATTTGATCTTCTTGCAGTCCATGGGACTCTCAGAGTAGCCCTATTGAAATGGATCTTAATTTTGATGGGTCTACTCTGAATGGGACGCTCTGTGGGTTAAACCACAAAGCCTAGGACTTACTGATCAGAAGGTCGGCGGTTCGAATCCCCGCAACGGGGTGAGCTCACATTGCTCAGTCCCTGCTCCTGCCAACCTAGCAGTTTGAAAGCACGTCAAAGTGCAAGTAGATAAATAGGTACCACTCCGGTGGGAAAGTAAACAACATTTCCATGCGCTGCTCTGGTTCACCAGAAGCGGCTTAGTCATGCTGGCCACATGACCCGGAAGCTGTACGCCAGCTCCCTCGGCCAATAAAGCGAGATGAGCGCCGCAACCCCAGAATCGGCCACGACTGGACCTAATGGTCAGGGGTCCCTTTACCTTTTACTCTGAATAATACCTAGTTGAATACCACCCTTTCCCGACTAGCCCTATCTAGAGCTGTCTGAGACTGAATTTGGGAATATTTTCATACAAAGGATTTACTCTATTACTGCTATGTTCCTTCCCCAAATAGTTCTTCCAAGGAGACAGAGCACCTAGCAACACTACTACCCAAGACAAATGAAGACTGAGAATACCCAGGAAACATTGGTCATCTTTCTTTTGGTCACAGAGCTGCAAAGTTCCACAGCCCTGAAGCGGTACATTAGTAAATAATTTCAAATGGATTGTTTTGGAGAAAGTGATTTGAGCACTATGGCCATAATCAATCAAGCTTTTGTGGCATAGATGGAAAAGGTTATTCAAGTGTCTGGCATAAGTATATATTTTAAATGGTCTACTGGCGAAGGGTGTCTGGAAACTTAACGATGGTTTGGCTAGTTCAAGATATCAGGGTTTGCTATTCCAACAGAAGCAGAAGACAGAAGCAGAGTTTTTATATCGAGTGGTTCCATTGAGAAACTGAACACTGGCCTTGTTTAAAGGAGAGTACAACTGGAAAAGTGTAGCAGTAATCTATCTTTATGTGCCTTTCAACACCATAAAATCCTTTAGATTGCAGTTTGTGCATTTCAAATATAGACATTAATAAAGCTGTACTGGAAGCTATCCATTAGAATTTATTGTCTAAATTGCACAGCACTTCTCAGCTATTGTGTTAGGCTAATTTAATAACTCCTTTATAAGGTGAAAAGATGAATCAAATGCATGTCACTTGAAGTAAATATAATCACAGCTTGACTCATCGTAAACACAAACATTATTTATAAAAGGAAATCTTGTTTCTTGGAGAATTATTTAACAAAGGTACTCTATATTTTAAACATCCACTGGGGGGTGGAGTATTTATGGCATTCCATTTGTTTTATTTTTTACTTAGCTAGCATAAGCTTTCCAACACCAGGCAGTTGTTGGACTGCTAACAGATTAAAAACAAGTACTCAGCAGAAGACCATGTTCATCTTCACACTAGTTGCCCCATTCAAAAAAATAAAATCAATATTTTTAATGTGCAGTCCAGGCTTACATGCATATGTACTCAGAAGTAAGTTCCACTGAGTTCAAGGAGACTTGCACGTAGATGAAGGTGCCTAGGACTGTAGCCTTAAACGGCAACTCTACTTACATATACTCAAAAGTAAGTCCTACTGAGTTCAAGACATGCGGGTTCAGGTAGCGCAATCGCAACGAAGGCACAGCGAATATGATCCTTGGTTGCATCTGAAGCCCTGTCAGCTCAGGTCACCCAAGGCAGAAGGTGAGGACATTTTCATTCCTTTTCTTGTTGTAGCTAGGAGCTAGAAGACTGAGTCTGTTGGGGGATGTGCAGGGCTTAGAATCTAGTTGCTACAGGCACAGGCAAACTCAGCCCTCCAGATGTTTTTGGACTACAACCCCCATCATCCCTAGCTAACAGGACCAGTGGTCAGGGATGATGGGAGTTGTAGTCCCAAAACATCTGGAGGGCCGTTTGCCTATGCCTGATCTAGCAGATCCCCCAAGCCTCCAGCACCACCCACTGCCACCACAACACCCAATTTCATGGTCATTCCACCAGCTAGCATCAGTGGGTGAACCACAAACGGTAGCTTAGTGCCCACTTGGATGGACCTGGGAAGATGTCCACTGTGGCTAAGGCTCCTCCAATGCGGAATGGTCCTCTTGGCAACCTTAGTTATGTTGTGAGTTATGTCGCAACAACCTTAACAGTGTAGTTACATTTAAAGTATATGTGAGAGATATATACATATATGAATAATGTGTAATTTATTTTGTTTATAATTTATTTTGTTTATTAATAATGAAATAATGCAGCCAGTACTTAGTCAAACCTTACACTTTTTCCATCTGGAACCTTCCGATTCAATTACTTCAGTAGCTATCAGCCCAGAATATATTTCCACAATGTTTCATGAGTGGCATACATGAACTTAACATGACTCAAGCATTAAACTGCCCTCACTTTGCCCAAACCACCTTATGGGGAGCTGTGAGCTCGCCTCCCTGTTACTGGGTGGTTTTAAAAACACATGTTCTTGAAGCAGCTCTTTGGGAAAGGACCATGGCTCAGAGTAAATATTTTTGCATGCAAAAGGCCCCATGTTCATTCCTTGGAATCTACTGGCAAAGTTTGTAAAGACTCCTGTAGGAAATCATAGAGTTATAGAGTTGGAAGGCGTCTGAAGGGTCATCTAGTCCAACTCCCTGCAGTGCAGGAATCCTGCCCACAGCCATCCCTGGCTAGGCTCAAACCACCAACCTTCAACTTAACAGCCAGACACACTGACCCATTGAGCCACATCCTGGAGCAATGTTGCTAAGTCTACATAACCAATTCAGAGCTAGTTGGACCAAAGTTCAAGGCAGCTTCCTGTGGTTTCTAATGCAGGTGATACAGGTCAGCTTAGCATTGGCACAAGACAAATCACTATTGCAATCAAGCTCGCAGACCTTCAGAATCCCCTGCTCAAAGCACTACAGCTCTACTGTAAAAGTAACTGCTGTGTTCTTTAGATTCAGTCCCAATACACATTTTAAGAAATGCTATCCATAAGTGTTGGGAGTTTCCTAAATAGCTTCTTGAAGGTATCATGTTCTGTTCATTAGAACATGGGCCTTTTAAAACAGGTGAGCTTCCCAAAATACATCAATTTTATTTTTAGTGAGTTAATAAAGAATCAAGCACACTGGTGCCAAAGGCCTCTTGCGGCTTGTTTCTATTGACTATGAAACTTGATCAATGTCTCTATCCAGCTCTGTAGAAGCTCCCTGTCTCAGTGAGAATCTCTATGATGATGTCTCTGTTTATTGACATTTCTTTGTTACATGAAATAACATGCCTGCCAGGAATAATATGTGCCTAAGGATGGGCAAAACTCTAACCCTTTTACTTTCATGGGTATTCTTACCTTTTTGAACATTGGCACTTCATGTTTGGAGTTTTTATCTGCAAATACAGATACCCTGTTTCTGTTTTAGTTCGATATTAGCAATTAGAGAGCCCATGTGGTATAGTGGTTAGGACCTGGGAGATCAGGGTTCAAATCCACACTCAGTTCAAATCCACATTGGGTGTCCTTAGGCCAGTCACTGCCTCTCCACCTAACCAATTCACAGAGCTGTTGTGGGGATTAAATGAGGAGGGAGAGAATCATATATGCCAGCTTGAACTCCTTGATGAAAAATGGCGGAATATAAATATAATAGATGAATAATCATTTCAGAATATTCCGCATTCAAAAGCACAAACCCAACACCAATCTGAATGTCTTGTTGTACAGCTGCATCTTTTTTTGTGGATGCATAAAAATTGTTCATGACCCTGTTGCTTCTTCAATGGTCCACATGTTAAAGATACTATTTGTACTTCAAGAGCACATAATGACCAATATTCACAGCATTCCTACACCTGCTCCTTTTCACTTCATTTGTATCCCTGCACACAGGCACAGCAAATAAAGAAAAGGTGCACAGACCTTTGCTTCACTTTCACATATAAGATACAAGAGCATGGCACTGAATTTTGAAGTTGTTTGTTCAAGGTAATGTTAGAGCACAAGGAATCCCTAGCTCTCTTCAGATGATAGAGCTCCCATGTTGTTTAACACAAGAATAGTTTTGTGTCCAGCACACAGATCAGCAACATACCCCCCTGTAGTGACAGAGCCATGCTAAATGTCCACATAATCCAGAACCCAATCAAACAGGGTTCCAGGTGGCATGGAAGCTTTGCATGTACTGTATGTACAAAGACTCCATTTCTACAGATGGTTGCAGCAGAAGGTGGAGCTACAGAGTTGAGCTTTATTTGGTTCTTTAGTGGAAAGTACAGAATGAATGACACAGAAAGTCCTGTGTGGAAATTCCCAAATACTATGTGCACATAGGAGTAAAGGAAACAGGAACTATTACTGTTATTATTGGGATTATTAATATGAAAACAGTTGGGTTTTCAAGAAACCACCCAGCTTTATGCCATTAATAGAGGATAGCACTGTTAATCCATCAATTAATTCGGCGAGTAATCAGTTTAAAAAGGCAGGTGAGTAAACAGTTAATGGCACCAATCTATATATGCCTACTCCAAAGTAAGTGGGTATGGATTACACCGCAAGAGTTCTTTAATTTGTTGTCAGCCCCAGCCTTCACCCAGCTATAAATAACTGCAAGAATGGAAACTCTTATTTGTAGATTTATTAACTTACTCTGGAGCATTAATAATGCAAAGATAGTAGCATATAATTTATTTAGTCTATGGATCTTTATGAAAATGACTGTGAAACTCTAAGTTCCACTCTCACAGTTCTCTTCCCGAGCACCATTGTACAAGTGTACTCTCAGCCTCTGCCAGTTACTAAGCCTTATTATACTATTCTTCATGTTAAGAGGGTATTTTCTATTCCTTCCTTTAGTCTATTGTAAAATACTATCCTAGTAGGCCAGGGCAGACATCAAAATGGGCTTCTGTGAAAATGGATATAAAGTACATTGGCATAATGAAGAGAAGAAAAATGTGCTGGAGGTAAAATTTAACTTATTGTGCAGGAATTGGTGGGAACTGAAAGAAGAAGAAGAAATCTGTTTAAAAGTGTGAATCAATATAAATTTTTTATCTCTCGAAAGAATGAATTGCATTTATTTCGGCAGCCAAATGAGGTAGCTGAGGTAAATAGCCTCCCATATTAAATGGTTCCTTGAAGGATTTCTCCACAAAGAGTCATTGAGGAAGGGGAAATGGGATCATGCCTTCACTCAGGCATAATGAATGTGCCTCAGCTGAGCTCTGCCTGAAAAGGATTAGCTTTCATACTGAAGAAACCAAGAAAGAGCTGGGCTTCTGCCAGGCCAAGCCCCCAACACCAAGGGGTCTGGAGAATAATCTCACCACTTCTGCTGGAGGAATGTGACTGACTACAAATATTTTTTTGTAATGATGGGTCTCTGGTTTGGGGATCTTTCAGATATGGCCCTTCTGTTTGATCTATGACAGCAACAAGGGTGCCTATGCATGTAGGGCCACAAGGCAATTGTTTCTTCATCCACAAACCTGAACTGCTATTTCAAAACAAAGCGGGTTTTTAAAATTTTATTTAAGGGGATAATAACCTGGAGTTTTCCTAGTAGGGTTATTGAGATCTGCTGTGATCTGGCTTCCTCTCTCTGAGGCTCTGTGGGGCATCTTGTTTGACACAATCCTGTTCATGTCTACTCAAAAGTTAGTCTCATTGAGTTCAATGGGACTTACTGTCAAGTAAATTGGGTACATGCTAGGGGTTCAACCTACTAAGAAATGCTTGAAATTTTCTCAGACTTCTAAGCATGTTTGTGAAAGAAATGTCTATAAACATCTTCCTGCCAGCTCAGCCCGCAATATCCAATCCCCGCCTTTTTGTGGGACAATTTGTTAAAGAATAAGCTTTTAGGCTGGTAAACCGAGAACTTAGTCTAGGTAATCAATCTTCCTTCTCCTTGAAAAAGTAATTGTCACAATTTCTCCTTGCTTTTTTCTTAATTCATTAAAGCCATTTAGCATGGAGGCTGTTTGAAAACTGACCGACTACTGACCCTCTCCTCATAACTTTCATTGTTCATTGGAAAATGGTGAACATCAGAGATGCATTTATCGTATGTCTCAGTATGCATTATGCAAAATTATATACTTCAATAAAATAGGACCTCAATTCAGTCATCATTAAGCATTTGTTAGACCCGTTTCTGTCAATTCAATTGCCATTAAAAACAAAGGGGCTTTAAAGTCCTTGACATTGGACTGCATTGTAGCCTAAATACTTAAGGGCTTATTTTGACTGAAAAGCCTTTTTTATATTTCAGTAGCATTTCTGGAATAGTACATCAGTGGTGAATAGATTTCTTTTCAGGAATGACAGCACAGCTTTTCTGTGACAGGGTGAGCTACAGCAGACTTCACTATGTTAAGAAAAGAACAAGAAGTGACAAACATCAAGAATATATGTAGCACTAAGAAGAATGTTATGTTTTGAGTGACAGAAAACACACAGGACACAATCCAGGCCCCTGTTAAGTGCACAAACTCATTGATTTCAAAAAGTTCGGGTACCAGTCTGGCTCAGTTGGTTAGAGCATGGTGCTGATAATGCCAAGGCTGTGAGTTAAATTGTGGTCTTTATGTTCTCTTGGGTAGGCTTTTTGTTTTTGCTTAATGGGATATAGTTGAAAGATTCTGTTTTCTCAAAGTCACCTTCCTGTTCTTTCCAAGCCAAAACTGGTGTCATTATTGCAGCAAAAGGAAACTATTAAGAACCCCCAAATAATTAACCTGCCTAACCTCCATGTTTTCTACAAACACAGAGAAAAATGTGAGTTCCTTTAATGTGGAGATTCTATGTACAGGAGGAAGTCTGTGAATGTTTTGGACTTCATAAAACAGGATTAAGCCTGAGAAAACAGACATGGAAGTACCACAAAATATACACGTACACCTCATTTAAAACATTGTTCATGTAAATTTATGTAGTGGCTTTTCACACCTATTTTTAAGAAGAATAAATTTGAGAGCTCTCACAGACATAAAAAATTACTGCTAGATAACCTATGTTCTCAAAGAAACTGAACATGAAAGCTGCACTATTGCCAAGGTGGACTGTTCATACAAACCTAAGAACAACTGAATGAACAACTGAATGCATAATTAAACATTTTGTATAGACTTCCCTTAATTAACCAACTCCACTATTGCCATTAGAAAGTATTTTTGTGAGTGGACGGTGCAGAGACAGTCCTGTCTTTGCGACCCCCAAGCCAAGGAGATAAGTAACTACAGTGGTACCTCGAGTTACAGACGCTTCAGGTTACAGACTCCGCTAACCCAGAAATAGTACCTCGGGTTAAGAACTTTGCTTCAGGATGAGAACAGAAATCACACGGGGGTGGCACGGCAGCAGCGGGAGGCCCCATTAGCTAAAGTGGTACCTCAGGTTAAGAACAGTTTCAGGTTAAGAGCGGAGCTCCAGAATGAATTAAGTTCTTAACCTGAGGTACCACTGTATACAATCTTTAGAAGACATATGAAGGCAGCCCTGTATAGAGAAGGTTTTGTTTAATGTTTAATGTTTTATATATGTTGGAAGCCACCCAAAGTGGCTGGGGCAACCCAGTCAGATAGGAGGGGTATTGTTATTGTTAAATAAGACGTCCCTATTTTCATCAAAGAAATATTGGACGGTATGGTCTTGCAGCAAAGTGAAGTGTCATTTTTCAGGCAGTGTTTGAAGACTCTATGACTACAGCATCAAACAAGCTATGCCTTATAAACCAACGTAAGTTGTATTTCAAGTTCTACAGAGATCTCAGGAACTGTCCCCCCACACCAGCTCTCCTGGAGCTAGCAGAAGTGGGTATTGCCCTTTCTAGTTCCTGGTTCTTTGCTGGAAGCACAACCCACACAGGTTGTATCTGGTAATTCTTTCATACTGTTAGATGAAGGCAGGAATTGATGTCTGAATGATGCAGAAAGACTTTAAAAGCCCTAGGTAGGCATTTGCTATTTGAGCTGCACTTCAGGCAGTAAAATGTCTTGGGCCAGCAGTGGAGTGAATTTTGAGGATTAAACTTTTACATCTACCGACAGTGCCAAGATGTATATCATAGAAGCTGAGAGGAACTCACCAAGCTTATGAAAACCTGTGACTCTTTAGATCTAAGACATGTACACCAGCATGCTATCTTGATTTTATTGACAACTTGTCTCAAGAAGAAGGAAATATTTTTGCTGCAAACTGGTTAACATTGTGTGTGTGTGTAGGGTAGATTTCCCCTAAATGTGCTATGATTTAGTAAAAGTTAGACTCAACCTAGGTTTGAATAGGTAAAGAAGGACCCCTGGAAAGTTAAGTCCAGTCAAAGGAGACTCTGGGGTTGCAGCGTTCATCTCAATTTCAGGCTGAGGGAGCCAGCATTTGTCCACAGACAGCTTTCTGGGTCATGTGGCCAGCATGACTAAGCCACTTCTGGTGCAACAGAACACTATGACAGAAGCCAGAGTGTATGGAAACACTCTTCCCGCTGCAGCATTACCTATTTATCTTCTTGCACTGGCATGCTTTCGAACTGCTAGGTTGGCAGGAGCTGGGACAGAGCAACGAGAGCTCACTCCATTGTGGGGATTTGAACCACCGACCTTCCGATCAGCAAGCCCAAGAGGCTCAGTGGTTTAGACCACAGTGCCACCCGCGTCCCAGGTTTGAATAAACTCTGCTAAACACAGAAACCCCCTGGATTTAGTTATGCTAACAAGCCCACTGGGGAGAACTAGCTGGATGTGCCATTAGTAGGAGACAAAGGATAGTGATGGCCCATCAAGGAAACCATCAGAGGACAAGATTGCCAGGCAAAGGGGTGCTAGTGGGCAGAGGCAAAGGCTGGGTTTAAGGTTTCAGCTTTGCCTCAGAGGGAAAGGCTGAGGTTGGTTGGGATCCTTGGAATCAGCAGTGAGAAGGAGAAGGCGGGGCAGAACTCCATGTGAGCTGGTGATGACAGGCTGGAACTAAGAGACTGAGGAATGCTGTTTGCTGTCCTTCAAATCCTATGCTGCCTTTAATGTGGAAGTCAGACCCACACGGGAAGTAAATGCTTTGCAATCCCTCCATCTAGGTGCAGGTTGTATATATTGGGGTCGGGGGAAAACCATGTATCATAAGAACACCACAGTTTCTTTTATGCCTCATTGTTAATTGTTCATGACCTGAGACAATGCATTTCTTTTGGGGTGCTGTTTAATAGCAACACCACTATTTCTATGAAAATAGATGGGTGCATGTACTAAAAGACTTTCTAGTCAACCATACCTATTGAGGGCCCTGTGAAACAGAATGAAACATAGGAGAACATTTTATCCAAGCCATTATACAATTTATGATGTTTCCTGTTTTATTGGGGATGTAAAATCAGCCCAACGGAGCCATATGGTTGTCACGTTACAAAAATGAGCACATTGCTCTAAATACCAAGTCTGACTCATTTTTTAACAAATATAATTTTAGCACGTTTAAGAGCTTGCCTGTACTAGCACGTGAACTACTATTCATTCATTTAAATATTTGTAGCCTGCCTTTTGACTAAAAGTTTTGAAGAAGCTTACAAAACACCAGTAGCAATACAGTATAAAACGAAATGAGATGCACTATTCTCTAAAAACGAATTAGCAGCAGCATTGATCAGAGCAGCTGAAAGGGAAAAGAGGGCAGACCAGATATGCTTTGGAGATTACTTTAATAATAATAATAATAATAATAATAATAATAATAATACATAATACTGTAAATGAAATGAACTTCCTTAGGTTGAGCTTCCACAACTTTGGGTACCACCACAGAGAAGACCCTGTCTTGTTTCATCACTGCTGCACTGCTGACAGTGGGGCCATATGAAGCAGGGCTGTCACTGTAGTATTGGAACTATTTTATACTATTATAGGGTCAGAGTCATGTTAAGAGTGAGTTGGGTGCATCACATTATATTAACATATCAGAGGGGAAGCAGGTTCTATGGCTCCTAGCTGGAAAATGATTCAATAGACTGATTTTGAAACTTGGAAGTGTAGGAGTGAGTGACCCACAATTTGCTTCCATTTCAGCCAAATTTTGACTACCCCGGAGTCAAAGATTTAAATTTATTTTTTCATTGTTAGATTAATTTGACCACTCTGTGTGCATTTTAAAAACAAACAAACCTGGAGAATAGTACTGATTACTACCTTTACTTTTGCTGTCATTAATTGTGACACTATACTGTCAACTTATGCAAATTAACTGACACTTTTGGATTGGCCGCCCCCATTATGAAAGCTGTGAGTGCTGCTGTATGATTAGGATGCTGTCATTTCGGCACAGTTACAGTCTGAATATAAAAAGCATTCAGCCCTGTGACAGGCAGCTGTTCTTATACAACATAAAGCTTGGGCCACATGTGGCATTTGGGAATGGCGTTGCGCTCATACTGGTGTATCCCAAATTTGCAATCCTGATCTACGGATGGGTACATGAGACATGGTAATGGTCCCATAGACACTCTTCTTTCTCTTTGAAAGAAGAAATTCTACCTTCTTTTA
Source organism: Podarcis melisellensis (assembly GCF_964234715.1). Taxonomy (NCBI): domain Eukaryota; kingdom Metazoa; phylum Chordata; class Lepidosauria; order Squamata; family Lacertidae; genus Podarcis; species Podarcis melisellensis. The sequence goes on from NC_138531.1 coordinate 45,979,983, forward strand.
GCAGTGCTTCCATTAATTGCGCCACCCAGTTTAGAATACATATGGTGATTATGCCTACAAATGGAAAATCTTATCATTGTCTACTTCAATTATCAACTGCATGCTTCACACACTGATCGTATTTCAAAAAGCTGGCAAAGGAGGAAATGAATATTCCTCATTCATGGGCAATGTCAAGAATGTAACTTTTTTAAAAAATGAAATAAAATGAAAAGTGGCAGGGAGAAACCACACCCCTTCTTTTTTAAAGAAAAAAAGAAAAAGAAACAGGTTGGATAGCTGCCATGTAGCTTTCCCTAAGTAGACTGCTAGTTACCACTAATTACTATTCCTGAATTATTTTCCCTATGTTTATGTTATTTGAAAACTCTGGCATCTGATCCACAATGGGCAGTCTGCACAGGGAACCTGTTTCTTGCATGAATTACCCCCTGGATCAAAAGGGTTTAAAAATCAGTCCAGAGGAACACAGCAACCTTTTCTGAATTTAATTCATGCACATATCCCCTAACAAACTCCTTAATCCTTTAATGAGTGAGGTATGTGAGAGCTGGGTGCATATTTGTTTGGGGGTGTTTTTTTAAAAACCTTATGCATTCCCTTTTAAGCAGGGTTTTAGTTGCAAAGTTTATTTAATCTAAACAGATTGCTGCACACTGTGTTACAAAGTAATGGACTGCATAGGCAGCTTGTATAACGGTATATATTCTACCACTAAAGATGGGAAAGGCTATTGCCATCACTACCCTAAAGGCATGAACTTCAGCAAGGCCTCACAAGTGTCATATAAGGTAAGTGTGTCAGGAGAAGCGCAAAATGAGTACATGGTGAACTAATTAGATGACTGCGTAGCTTGAAATGTGTATTTTACCGTTCTGATATCACACTATTAAAAGGGTCTTGCGAATTGTCTCTAAGTAGTCATGGCAAGGCTGAAAAGCTTTTCTCTTTCCCCTTCATTGCTGCTCACACAAGATCAGCTAGTACTGCCAGAGCCATTTAATGCTTTCACAATGTAACCTATAACACACGTTAAAACTTAATAGGGTTTTGATGTAACATTTTCAGGAAAGTCCGTAGAAGCTTGGGCAGATCATAATTGCTGAACTGAACTGAATAAGATCTTAAATAAAAAAAAGCCCTGCAGCATTAAATGTTTTTGAATAGAGTCTTTTTCATTGAAAGTAATCAGAAGAGAAATGCCATTGGTAGACTAAATTGTATAAGTAGGCAGCACTGATATAGTAAATGAAACCATTCCAAGTGTTCAGGCGGCGAGTGTTGTTGCTTTTGGAGCCAAAAATGCACAGAAACCAGAGACAGGCATCAAGCTTGAGGGAGCCTCAAGGTTTGCAGAAGAAGAAGAAGAAGAAGAAGAAGAAGAAGAAGAAGAAGAAGAAGAAGAAGAAGAAGAAGAAGAAGAAGAAGAAACAACTTCGGGCGGGGGGAACCTTGAAGTGAAGATTGAATGTATTTGGTGACCATGTAATGCTGACTGACTGTTGTCAGGGGGCAAAGTGGAAAATGGGAAGAATGGAATAAAGTGGCTGGAATCCTGAAGAAGGAGCACTCCACACTTCAACATTGGTATCAGACCTCATCTGTAATACAGTGGTACCTCGGGTTACATATGCTTCAGGTTACAGACTCCACTAACCCAGAAATAGTACTTCGGGTTAAGAACTTTGCTTCAGGGTGAGAACAGAAATCGCATAGCGGCGGCACGGCAGCAGTGGGAGGCCCCATCAGCTAAAGTGGTGCTTCAGGTTAAGAACAGTTTCAGGTTAAGAACGGACCTCCGGAACGAATTAAATACTTAACCCGAGGTACCACTGTACAGATAATTGATCTAGCTGTTCCTTGACAGAACAGATCATGGCAATGTTTTCTACCTGAGCAACCATTAAAAAATAATCGTTTCAATCTTTCTCACTTACAATTCTCATAGTCGAAAACAAGCCTGGACAAAGCCAGGCAATTTGCTGCATCCTTACTATGAGGGGTTAAAAAATAATCACACCATGAGCCATACTATCACGGAAAACCATAGTTGAGATCACAAAGTTTAGTAGGACAAGGACACTAGTAGGATTAGGACAAAGATACTGAGATATAACTTCTTTTTACATTTCAATGATCCTCACTTTTTGTTCACACTCTACAATTTTGAGTGATACCAATAATTCAGAAAATATAACTGTCTGTGTATATATATTTCCTTCCTAGCATTAGTTGTTCTAAAACAGATACCCACCATGATGCCTATGGTGAAATAACAGTTTGAGTAGTAACCTTATCATCACACAAGAGGAGGGTATGGATTTGGAATGTGAAAATATAGAATCAAAACAAATGATGTCTCACTTTCATTTCTTCTGCTACAAGCTGCATTTCTTGTACTGGATTGATCTGCTTTATTTAGAAAAATGATATTTTCCCTTGTTTCAATTACATGTACTTCATATTGCAAGGAATCACTGCCAGTTTTTGACTAGTTTTGAACCTTTTTGAAAATTATATTTCTGGTCACATGCATATCTGCATTGATTTCTATTTTACATACAGTACCTATTTGTTTGGAGAAACAGAACATTAGATTTGACAGGGCCTTTTCAGTGGTGATTACCTGTTTGTGGCATGCTTTCCTTAGTGAGGTGGTGTCTAACTCCTTCATTACTGACTTTCAGGACAAATTTAAAAGTATTCCTGTTTACCCAGGCATTTGATCAGTGAAAGATGCTGTTCCTGGCAATCCTCAGATCACTGGCTGAGACCACTTTTAACTTTTTAAGAATGTTTTTAACTAAAGTAAGAATATTTTGTCTATTTTTAGCTTTCTAAAAATGCTCTATCATTGCTGTGTAGGCTCAGAGAGCAAGAGCAGTATATAAATCAGATGCATAATAATTAATAACAATTACTCAAGTTTGCTGTTTGTATTTTGTGAAAACAATAAGCTTGATGTTGAAGAAGTGCACATGGCATTTTGAAAGTCAGGAAATATCTGGTGCAGAAATTCAGCTTAACTCCCATGATGTATGGTAGTCTTCCAGAACCAATGGCAGATCAATGTTGATGATGAAAACACCTGTGGCTCAGTACAGCTTTTCTATACCAATTCGCACTTTTCTTCTGGCCTACCTGGTGGTAGTGCCTTGGCTAGCTCTTTCTTGGCAGCCATTACTAATATAATTAAAGAGCTTGTCACTCTTTCCCCTAGGCTGAGACCTTCTCTTTCTTACCTAGAGCAATGGGTTTTCTATTTCACACTTCAGTGCATCCCCGATAATAAGAAATCCAATCATCTAGACCACCGAGCAGGTGATGATTGTTCCTTGACATAACCTTCAAGCAGTTAAACAAATTCACAAGCCAGGTTTGGCTTGTTCCTCCTCCTCTTCTTCCCTCCATATGCATGTATTTAAATTGCAACAGCCAATAATGCAGGCATTCCAGTTTAAGCGACCTCTCCAGCAAGTTACATAAGCATGTTCATATTTTGTTTTTTAAGCACATAATTAAGCCTATGAGATTCAATCACATTACTGTGGTGTTTTGATGCATGCAGACTCACCAAATATTACTGCAAAGCTGTACTTTCTGCTGGGTTTTCAGAGGTAGAATACAGATTGCCAAGATTTTGAGTGAGCTGCCTCAGAGACCATGTCATTGGGAAGATAGCCAATGACAATCTTTTAGCATCTGGATTCTGGAGCATCTTCCTTATCTCAAGAGAACATGAAACCATGCTTGAACTGTGCTGTAAAATGGTTTTTAAAAAGGCACCACATGGACAAGCACACACGCATGGGCAGAAAGATTACAGGCTGTGTTCGGTTGGCAGCTTCATGACAGAGACCATGACCTGACTGAGTAGTGTAATTATGACTCCTGGAAGTGCTTTTCCAAGGTTGAGGTACTTCAGTGTGGTAGCACAGAAAAAGGCCAATACTGAAGCTACTTGAAAAATGGAACCTATGGTAATTCTCCATAAGTATGTATCCAGTACCTTATATCATTACATTCTGAGGCTTATTAAGGCTTATTCTTTGACAGCTAGCATAGGCTAACTCTTGGCAATCATGGGATAAGAGGATAGGTCCACTTATAGATCAGCAATGGGTTAAAGAAAATGAAGCTGAAATTAGAAATTAATTGACAGATCTCATAATGGAGGGATGTAAGAAGTGGGGTGTCACACACACACACTCCGGATAAGTACATGGGGCTATGCTTTGTAGCATGTTTGTAAATGGCCTGGGATTAAGGATGAGCAGGGCTTTTTCCTGGCCTGAACTCACTGAAACTCAGTTCTGGCACCTCTCAGATGGGCGCCATGGCCATTATAAGAGAACAAGGGAGGTGTTCATTATGGTGAGTTCCAGCACCACTATTTCTAGAAGAATAGCATTAGGCATGAGCAGTATTGTGGTTATGTTTGTGGATGACACCATGACCTGCTTGTGGGCTTCCCACAGGCATCTGGTTGGCCATGGTGAAAACAGTATGCCAGACTCGAAGGGCTCTTCATAAATTTGATGGTTAAGAGTAAGAAGTCATGGTCTTTGATTATGAGCAATGAAACCTATATGCATTCTGCAAACCATGACCCGTCATTTTACCTTAAATAATGATTGTGAGGACTTTTTTTCTGGTATTATTGTTCATCTTAATTAACTTATCTCTGTTGATGACACACACCTCCATTTTAATGCTGTTTCTCCTGTCTCTGTCAGATGTTTATATTATCATCTCTTCTAAATGTTTACTTGGACGTCCAAGTTACAAGTATTCTGAAAAGAGACTAGTTTTCTATTCTAAATCCTTTCTCTTTCCCATGCTGTTTAGCCCTTCCCTTAGTGAAGGGGGGGAGTGGGAGTGGGAAAACCTATTGACAAAACAGTTGCAGAAGCTTGAAACTGTCTCATATATGTTTATTGGGAATTTAGCTATCCATGTAGTTCAAAAAGCTTCTTACAAAACTATCTATCAAGTAGAGGGGAGGGGGACAAGAAACCTGAGTCTAAACCAAAATATTTTATTTTGCCTTTGGAAGCAAGGATATTGCAAAACAGTAGGAGCAATTACTTTCCATGTGTATGGCTACTATTTAGTGCTTCTAGGGGCCTTTCAGCACTTACCATTTATAGTAGCATAGCTGCTGTTTGATCCAATGTTTTTAAGTGAATTCATAACTCATTGTCACCTTGGTCATATGTTGCTGTTATTAGAGAGCGAGTGTGGAGTTTTCTTTTCCATGCAAATGTGCCTGAATTGAGAGAAGTTCAGTGCCTGTAGTCACGCCCCTTATATACCCCTGTATTCCTCCAGCCGGTAAATGTCAGCGTTATGAGCAATTGCGTGGGGCAGCCTTTTCACAGCTTTGCGTGGGTGGGGTTATTTAATGTCTAGTATTACAGAATTCTATTTTTGTGGGAGTGTGGGAGATTAGAAAAGGGAAAATGTGCATGCCTGAGCTATGGCGAACCCTGTTATTGTGATGAAATTTTGTCTGCTGTTAGTAACTGCTGTTATGGGCACTACTTTGACTTCGTACTGTTCTCTACATCTGCCATACCTCTTCTCTGAACTGAGCTAGCAGCTCAGAGGGGCACAAAACAGACATCTTTCAAACCACAAACACCAATCCCATCCTCACAAAAACAGGGGTGATGATTCTACACACACCACACAAATTAAAATATTGAGGATCCATTCCAGCTCTTTCACAAAAGTCAGCTTTTTGTGGGGTTTTGAGTAAATTATTCCAGAGTACAGGCCAAAAAACGACAAATTCAGCATACCAGAAAATCTGGAGAAAAAGCAGCAACTATGCCACTATAAATGTTAAGTGCAGAAGGGCCCTAGGACCAGAATGGATAAGCTCAGGTCCAGGGGCCAATGCAGCCCTTCAGGCCTCACTGTGTAGCCGTTAGGACTCTCCTTGGACCACACATCCTCTTTCAAGTTCACCTCCTGCTTTGTTCACAGAACTTGAGCTTGCCTGAACAGAGGGGGGGGTGTGAATGTGGGCAGAAACTAACCTACTGTGCAAAGGTAATATTCACATTTGTATCTGCACACACTTTTGGCTCTAGCCCTGCTCACCACAGGCATGTGGCCCCCAAAAGGCTGCCCAGAAGGGAAAGTGGCCCTCAGTCTGAAAGAAAACAAAGGTTCATCAGCCCTGCTTTAGGATAATACCTTAATGAAAGCAACATTTTTTCCTGAAAACACGAACATATATTTTTATTAGAAAAAACCCTCACCTTTGTTAATGTGATTTTATGTACTTGTGGCATTTGTAGGCTGAAGAAGATTTGCACAGAAAAGCATTTTGTTTACTTTGGAAATCCTAGGCAGCCATCTTTGTTTATTGTTCCACTAATGCTGTTTCCCAATCTTTAAGGCAGCTTGCTTTGCCTGTTGTATGGATTTACTTGATTAAATGTTACTGTATAAATAGCATTGCCTTTATTCTTTTGTTATAAATAAGCATTCTTGTCTGACGCCTGCCAAAAGACATGTTAAGAAATCTAAGTGCTTTATACTAAAAAAAAAAAAAGTGTTTCCTTTATCATTAATGTCCACAGAGCCAAAAAATGTTGGGAGGCATGCTATAGCTTAGAAGGCAACTGACACATCAGGACCATGGACCACTCACCCAACAGGGGAGCAGAACGGCTGAAGTATCCAAAGGCCAAGCTTTGGTGTTAGTCTAGAGCAGGTAATGCAGTAAAGGATTACGGTAATAACCATAACTCAGTAACAGACAAATACAGAGCTGCAAGTGCAGAATATTGATATGAACTGATAATGCCTTTTAGTAATCAATGAAGAGTCTGGAAGCACTTCGTGCTCCAGCATCACTGAAACTAAACAGATTATATAATATACAGTATGCCCAACAGGTTGCATCCTATGTTTGTGCAAGTGTAATGCATCTTGTGCAACTGATCTTCTCCCTCTGCAGGTCACCAAAACATCTCCAGAGGTCCTCCAGGAGAAACACCTGAACCTTATAGGCTGGGTCATTTTGGAACTGCAATGGGATATAGGAAGTACCTGAAACTGAGTGAAGGGATTGTGTAGCAACAGACTCCCATTCATTCAAGGTCCCTTCCTCCTGGCACTATAGTCCCACATGACATAGACCATGCTGTTCAAGAAGTCTCCTTCCCTTTGGACAAGCTTTTGGGGGCAACCAAGGGGAGGGGAAAATGGGCTGTGCAAGCTGGCTGGATCTGATAGGAATTGTAATCCAAAACTTAAGGATAGCCCCAGGTTGGACAAGGCTGAGCTAGCCAAGCACGTCAGGACCTTTGTAAGACTTCTGCCTCTGTTTTGTTTTGCTTTGCACCATGTACTAATAATATTTATTTAGTGGGGAAGATTCTTGAGGATATATTTTGATGGGTGAATTTCAAGATGTACCTAAGGATCTCCCTTTACTGATGCGAGACATTTTTGATTCAGTGGAGGCTTCTGTCAATGCACCAGGGAGGGAAGTAATTTTTGATGAACTCTATGGGGCCCCATTTTCCCTGTCCCATTCTGTCCCAAAGCACTGGAGAATTACTTGAAACAATATGGGTAGTAATATGCAGGCTACAGGTGGGAGGGGAAATTGGCAAAAATCCCCTTCCTCTTTATTCCACTGGTGGTTCAAAGAGTCTCCTGTCAGCAGAGGAATACCAAACTGTATACAACCCTCAGTTAGTCCAGTTTTTGCCAAGGCAATTAAACTGAACAAGAGGTCTTATTTTGAAATGAATGTTATTTGAGGAAGAATGTGTGGTTTGTGAGTATTCAAGATTAACGTGAAGTCTAATTAATGTGAAGTCTAAATTTACCACACTTTTTAAAAGATGCAATTATCAGTCTGAGGGCAAAGCAAGAGAACAGAATTATGACATTTAAAAGAATGTTTGTACTAAATTTTAGAACTGTGTTCTAACACAGATCCTTAGAGCAGTTCTGCACAAGCTCTTTCGGAAGAACAGGATTTTAAGGACGTCCCCTGAAAACTAAATGAGTGACTGTCCCAATCTCAGATTTTTGGTACCCAGCTTCCTGTGCTTCAGTCGATGAGGACTTCATAAAGTAATTTCTGCATGAGATGTTTTCAGGAAGTGCAGTCAGTCAGGAAGATTTCAGAGCACAACTACAATGTATAATGGGAAGAAGAAGAGGAAGAAGAAGAAGACGACGATGACTACTTGTAGCCACCTCACAATGATTAGGGAAATTAACCACACCCACTAAAATTTTACAGAATTTCAAAAATACTCTGAGAAATAGGCAGGAAAAAATGAAGTCTCTTTCCCAGGAATGAAAGAGGAAATGGGGAAGACACATTTTGGAACAGAACTGGTTTCAAAACATCTGCTGGCCTCCAGCTCAGAACTTCTTTTTCAGGGCAGAGGGTGTCCAGCAATGGCATGCTGAACCACTATGTCTGTTCTGGGGGAAGCATTCAGACGAGCACATTCTGTGCAGATTAAAATAGCAGCACAAGCAAATTTTTCGTATTGCTTTCTGTTGGCAGTTCTAAATGGTTTCAGAAGAGAGGCTCTTTTCAGTTATCTGGCTGAGAAGCAAAAAACAGAACAAAAATCTTCAGCAAGAATAGTCAGTGCAAAACAAGCATTCTACCAGGTATAGAATATTAGACCCCTGGAGTGCAACTCCCTTTATTGTGCATCTTCTGCATTTTTTTATCTTTTATTGAAGTAAAATTGCTTCTGTGTAGAAAAGGAAAAGCTTTTGCTGTTCTCCCTGCCTGCTCTCATTTGAAATATCTAATTTTGCATGTGGCTGCAGAAGAGAGGCTCTGAGTGATGCTTGTCGGAAGCTCTTTATGTGGGTGGGGGGAGGAGGTAATAGTGTGGAAAGAGAGCTAGAAAGAAGGCAGTGGACTTGCATAAAGGAGAGTTTCTACCAATCTTGCAAGTCAAATCCCTGAAGATGTGTGAGCTCTGAAGGGTCCTCTTTAGAAACACATGAAAAGATATAATTCAACAAAGCAGGCACTAGCAGAAGCCAAGGAATATATGATTTGCATCTGCAGGAGGCACACATACTATAATAATATAATAATTTATTATTTATACCCCACCCATCTGGCTGGGTTTCCTCAGCCACTCTGGGCGGCTTCCAACTGAATATTAAAAACTATACAGCATCAGACATTAAAAACTTCCCTAAACAGGGCCTTCAGTTGTCTTTTAAAAGTAAAATAGTTGTTTATTGCCTACAAATGACCTACAACCCACTTTGAGAGAATATTGCAAAACTAAATCTATTATAATCTGAATCTCTGATATCATATTAGTTCTTAAATCCCCAGGTTGCCAAAGAAAGGCACTTAAAAAACCCCCACAGAGAACACCAAGGCCTCTTGACTTCCGAGCCCTCTGTGTGAAGAAATAAGACATAGAAGGGAACAGAACTGTGCCTTCTGGTCCTGTTCCCAAAAGGCTCTGCCCACCAGTCATCATCCACCCCCATGCACCTAACAATCTATGTCCTTCTGACTTCCATGGTTTCATTGAAAGTCTGAAGGACTGGTCCCAGCTGTGGGCTCCACCTACAGAATCTCCAGTCACAAAGGGCTCCCCCAGTTGTGTAGAGAACCCCCCATGCTTACATCTGGCTTCCCCCTTCAGACCCCCATCAAATGCAGAGGTCAGAAGGCTTCAGTCAAGCTGGGTGTTGGGAAGTGACCCTGATCTTCCTTATTAACATGTTAGCCCTGCACATGAAAATAGAAATTCAGATTATTGGGCAAATATTTTGGCATCAGTCTGATAAAGTTTGCAAATGCCTGACAGGAACCTGGGAAGAGGTGAGAAACTCTATGGAGAACACCAGTAGAACTGGACACCTGGAAGAAACCACTTTGGCCAAAGGCATCTAGGACCATAGCCATGTTGCCTCAGCCTTGGAGAATCTCTCTGATCATGTTCCAAGACCTACTTTGTCCCCAATTCTTCCCTTCTTGGATCTCAAAGGTGGCAGCATTTAGGGATGTGTGTGTATAGATGCTAGAAGAGGATATTTTCTTCCTTCTTCACATGTGTGAGTTCAGCAGAGTGCACCCCTTTGCAGATTAAAATAGAAGCTTTGATAGGCTAGTTTTAGCCTTTTAGTTTAAGTAATCCAGGATGCTTTAAGGCAGTCTAGATTCTCCTGGTGTTTCCTCCTTTTCTCCCCGTTAAAACAATAGTCACACAAATAGTATTGTAAAAGGTAAAAAGCAATTACTCATTCAGAATACTTGAAGAGTAACTAATACAGCAGCTTTGTACATGTGGGCTTAAAATGGTGATCCAGTTCCAAAGTCATACTTTAGTCTAGACCAGGGGTTGTCAACCTGGTCCCTACAGCCCACTAGTGGGCGTTTCAGGATTCTAGCTGGGCGGTAGGGGGTTCTATGGCACAAGCTGAATCCTCCTTCCATTGAGCACTACTGGGCAGTAAGGACATTTTACCATCAAAAAAGATGCATTAGTGCGCAGTAGGTATAAAAAGATTGACTCCCCCTGTCCTAGACAATTGTTCTCACATAGCTGGAATGAGGGGAAAAGAGGAAGCGTCCTGGCTAGGTGAGGAGACCTAGTAGGAAACCAAGAGTGGAACAAGAGTTCTTCCTAGGCTGGTAGGAGGCTTTAGGGTCTCTTTGGGATGAAGAGTCTCCTCTGTAGGAGGAGATGCCAGAGAAGATTCAGCTTTGGACAATGGCCTGGAGATGACCAGGAAAGGGAGGGACTGGCATAAGCCTCTCTGGTTCTTTGGGACCCTTACTGCAATAACAGTTCCAGCACGAGAGCCAGTGTGGTGTAGTGGTTAAGAGCAGTAGAAGTGTAATCTGGTGAACTGGGTTCGCGTCCCCACTCCTCCATATGCAGCTGCTGGGTGACCTTGGGCTAGTCACACTTCTCTGAAGTCTCTCTGCCCCACTCACCTCACAGAGTGTTTGTTGTGGGGGAGGGAGGGAAGGGAGAATGTTAGCCACTTTGAACCTCCTTTGGGTAGTGATAAAGTGGGATATCAAATCCAAACTCTTCTTCGTCTTCACTGCTCACTTGACACTGGGCTAGGTGAAGCTATGGTATATAACAATGCTTGATATTTTTAGTTGTCACTAGGGAATCATTGCCACAATTGTGCACTTGGCCCTAGAAATTTCATGTCACAATTCTGGATTTTCACTGTTTAAAACAGCCACTGTTTAAAACAGCAGCAGCATAATAGCTAACAAGTTAAATGGCAGGAAATAGTGAGAAAAGCTGCATGTAGCCACACAACAGGAGCAAAGGCATAATGGCAATTGTGTTGTTGTGTTTTAGACTAATATAAGGAATGCTGACAATGCATTCGAATGGTCTAATATTTCCTTCCCACTGTGTACCATAAAAGCTATCAAATCACTCTCTTCAAATAATATGTAAATACAAAGTTTGGCAACTGTGCAACAGGAAAAAGTCTCTGAAAATATAACATTTCTGTGAGCTTCTTGAAGAAAAGTGTAATATAGAACATCTACTTAGGATGATTACAGGGACGCAGGTGGCGCTGTGGGTTAAAGCCTCAGCGCCTAGGACTTGCCGATCGAAAGGTCGGCGGTTCGAATCCCTGCAGCGGGGTGCGCTCCCGCTGCTCGGTCCCAGCGCCTGCCAACCTAGCAGTTCTAAAGCACCTCCAGGTGCAAGTTGATAAATAGGGACCGCTTACCAGCGGGAAGGTAAACGGCGTTTCCGTGTGCGGCTCTGGCTCGCCAGAGCAGCGATGTCACGCTGGCCATGTGACCCGGAAGTGTCTCCGGACAGCGCTGGCCCCTGGCCTCTTAAGTGAGATGGGCGCACAACCGCAGAGTCTGTCAAGACTGGCCCGTACGGGCAGGGGTACCTTTACCTTTACCTACTTAGGATGATTAATTACCCCTGTCTGTCACTTTGCCTTGATTAATTTCAGGTAATGTTTATCATCAACTGGTAAAGTTTCTTTCAGTTAGTTTAAAGTGCCCCAGTACTAAAACATGGTAATAGCTGACAAATCCCAAATAAGCTGTATTTAACAGACTAATTTCATGCACATTCTGCTGGCAATTGCAAGGGTGTGCCAATTTTGTGTTCAATGATTAATAAGCAGGTTCTATATTGCACTAATGTTTTACTGGATTAATAAACAGTGCAGAGATAAATTTATCCTACAAAACTAATGCTCCCTGCACTAAAATTTACAATGTTTTACTATAGTAGCCTGTTGGGGTTAATTAACATTTCTTCTGACCCTTCAGGATAGTATTAATCTTGTTCAGTAAAACTATATGTTTTCTTCTAGTGGGAATTCAATTTGCATGTTTAGACTTATCTACGGAGTTAAACCATACATGCTATAAGAAATGCAGAAAAATTGAAACAATTATTGTGAATCAATTATTAAGATTTTAAGAGGTCATCAGGAAACCTCAGAAAATTACCTCTCTCTCAAGAATTGAGTGCAACCTATTTTAGTGCTCAAGACAGGCCAAGAGTTAGGGAAAACAGAGTCTCATCTGGTCTCTGAAAGGAGGGTTTTATTGCCAGGGCTAATCTCTTGGCTCAGGCACTAGGGTGATATAGATAGACCAGCTAATCCCAAATAATCTCACTCAGAACCTTTAACATTTAAAAGGGCAGTTTCATTAGGAGGTAGAACAGCAGAAAGGCTTAAGAACAGCTAAAGGAAAGGGATGTTAAAAATCTCTTTCTCAGTACCGTCACTTTTCTTCTTGGCCCTGCTCTCTGTTTCCTAGGTAGGCTATGATCATACTTAGGCAGAAATCTTATGCACACCTAATGAACACTGGGATGGCAGGACCTCTGAAAGGAAGCTGACTGTTCCCCAGGCAAAGCTTAAGAAGATTAGTCTGCAACTGGAAATTTACATTTTCTCAGATGTAGCAAAATTTCTTATAGAACAAGAACAAATTAGTAATTTTTAAATCCAGTAAGTATGATTTCCCCTACATCAATAAAACAAAACATTTCTAGGAATTGCCGAAAGGAGGACTATCTCTGCAAAAATCAGTTGTCATCACTGAACCTCCCTCCTTTGGTGATTTTTTTGGGATGTAAGTGTGTAAGGCAATAAGATGTTTCATGTGCTCAAAAGTAGCACCTTTGGTTTCATTTACCCTCAGTGATGTCATCAGTTCAGTATTCTTGAACGGCTAGGATCACCCATACAATTCATCCAGGAAGCATTAACTTTATAATAGCTCCACATTGCAGACATTTTCTGGCTTGCCTGAATAAGTCCTGATATTTATTAGCAACCAAATGAAAAATGGGTGGATCATGTAGCCAAGGAACTCTCCATTCTTGATACGTACCAGTACTTTTCAGCAAGCAAGGATTTAATAACCCACTCTAAAGGTATTTTTTTAGGTGTGCACTGTACATCATTGATCTTATTTATAAAATATAAACTCCAATATCTTCCCAAGATGCTGCTGTAAAAACAAAACAAAAGGTGTGTGTTTCCATTTACGATGGAAGTGTCATTCAGTGACAGCTTTTGAGGAACTGCTATTCTGAGAAATTAATAACAAAGCTAGAATGGATGCCAACCACTTAGCTAGACATTGCTGGGGATATGAGAGGGATCAAATTATTAACATGATTATATTTATTTATACCCCACCTTTTTCCCTAATGGGACTCAAGACAGCTTACAGATAAAAAAGGAGAACCACTAAAAACATAGGGGGGGGGGAAACATTAAATTCAACACTGATAGAATTAAAACTATATGTTTATATAAATCTTACCTCCACATTCACATATTGTCCACATATCATCAAAATATTTGAATTGATATAGTCTCCCTGCAAGAACTGGGACTGATATATTGTATATGCAGTTGCTGCAAAACAATTGATTTTAATGGAATCAAACCTAGTTTAACTTTAAAGCAACTCCAATGATCAGCACACTTCATTGGCAAGCCCAACACAAAGGGTCTATATAGTCAATACAAAGTTCCCATTGAACAGAACTGATAATCTTTGACATTGGTTGCAAACAGTTTACAGAAATAGATAAAAAATGCAGCATAATTTCCATAGGTCAACTTTGAGCAATTTGCAGAGACGAATTAGACAATTCTAATTTCCAACAAGTGTTTTAATTAACCTGGTTTGGGAAATTTCATTGACCATGTGGAATTGTGCTTCTTGATTTGCAAACTAAGCTATGGCAGGTTAGCAAGCTGCAAGCAGCAAATTATTAAGTAAGGGACTCATATAAAGAAACTCATTATTTATTGAAACCCTGTAAGCAGAATGAAGCAAGTTCTCTATTTTGTGGACTCTGTTTTAGTTCACCTTACTATGATCCACCCGTGTGATCCTCCTGCATGCTTGTTTTGAAAGGGCACGTGGCAATGTACAACCCATCTATATATATATTTAGTGTCCAGGGTTATAGTCATCCTTATTTTGGGGTATTTCAGGGTAGCAGGTTATAACTTTATGACCCAATAACAACCTCACTTGGCCTACCATAGTGCTTCTCAGTTTTCTGTTTCTTTTTAATAAATAGTCTGACTTCTTGATGCCCAGTACAGAAATTCCCCACAGCATTAATAGCTCCCCAATGTGTTTTTTGTAATTAAATTGCTGCTGTTATTGAAATACCCAGTTCTTGAGATCAGCTACATCTGTGCTTTTAAGTCAGCACACTCAACCAAAAATTAGTTACCGGTACTCCTTGGACCCCTCTTCATCACCTTCACCCTCTTGTCTTATTACTCTCCTTTAAAATGAATTCTGTGGTTGCCCCTGGCAACCTGTCCCTTGAATTCTGATTCTTCACCGTGGGTATTGTAGAGTTAATTGCTAAAGATTAAGCATCAATTGCCTTTGAGAAGCTTTGTACACACTTCAGCTACAGCTGCTTCCAGACAAAAGCCTTTCAGATGGGGGGAGGATCAGGCATGATTATTTTTTGTATCCGGCAAACATGGCAGCCTTGCTCCCTGTTGGCCATGGGGCAAGGGAACTACAAGAATGTGGCACAGAAATAGCACATAGCTGGCTCCTCTTGCATCCAATACTTTCTTCCAACTCAAGAAAAGGCTGTGTAGCTCAAGTTTATGGACCAATGGAAAGGCATGGGTGTGGCTAGCCCTGAATCTGGATTTCACACTACAAATTGTGAACATATAGTTTCTCCCACCTGTGCATCCCAAGGCAAGACCAAGGCACCAGTATGCAGGTTTTTTACGGCCAATTTTACTACAGTTTACAAAATTTAGTGGACAGCAACACTTGTGGGAACTTTTCCATGTGGTGTAATGCTAAGTATGTGGATTCAGAAATAATTCCCAGAGAGTGAGCCACACACCCCTAGTAAATAGATTTAGTACTGCATCCTTCATTATGTGAGACAGAAATGCACAGGGTAGGCAGCGTTTTGTGGACTAAGGTTCATACTGAAGTGGTATCCTCATAAGTAGTACTCGTCTAGATATCCAAACCTACCCTTAATGACCTTTCTGGAAACATTGCTTTTAACTGATGCAAACAGGAGCAGATGATATAAGTGAGGCTTGCAACCTGGGGAGGTTACTTCGGTGCTGCTAATGCAGCAGTTTGACTTCACCTCTTAAGGCACACTCCATCATCTCTCAAGACAGTCAGATGCCAACAACAACAAAGGTGAGGCATATTTGTCAACTAAGCACACTTTTGCTTTGCACCTTCTGCATGGTCTGTAGTTCTCTGGGAAGAAAATACCCAGAAAAGGCCCACTCTATTTGTGTATAGCCCTGATGGAATTCTACAGTGTGTTTCCTACCTACAAAATATCTTCCAACAGTATCAAATACCTAACTACAAAACAATAATGACATGAAGTTCAGAACACAATGGCTTAAAGCCTATAACACCACATAAGAAACAGTTCTTAATTTCCCCTGTGGTTTTCTGTAATCTCTGACAATGTATTTATATTCTATGTAGCCTTCCAATGTGTGATAGGATCCCTGAATAGCAATATAAATGTAACATGATTCCAGAGAGTGATATTAGGATACAAGAGTTCTCCCAGACAATGCATTAGCTATTGATAATCTTTATGAATAATTTTATTGCTTTTTATTACTACAAGATTCAGTTTTATTATAGTCTATTCCTTGCATTTTCAAATGAATTATTTTGACAGTTTTGTCAAGCAACCCTTTTCAAATGCAATTCTGGAATTGCAATTCTAGTTTGGATACAAAATGTAATTAACATCCCCTCATCACTAATGTGAAATTGAAAGTAAAAATATATCCCTGCCTTCTTGCACTTGTCTTGCTTTTTTAGTCTCTAAGACACATGATAGTGTCTTACTTTTCACTTTAGAATTCAGTTTGCTACTTGTAAGGAAACATTAATTGTTAAGTGCCTTTTGTCATTAGATATTCCATATTAAAGTTAAGCATTATTTGGGCCCAAGCTGTCCAGGACGAGTTTGTGCATTTCTATGCATAAGAAAAGATTGTACAGATGTCCAGTGCAATGAACATGTGCATCACCACACCTGTGTTAACTTTGTATGCTGAAGGTTGTTTTGTATGAGATCCTCTCTTGCTGTGGCAAGGATATGGGAGACTGTCTTTTTATGGGAGTGATATTCTACTCCTTTTAATCTTCACACTGGTTTGAGTCTCTCTTTTTTGTTCAAACTGCCTCCCCGCCCCTCCAGTTTTCCTGTTGCTGTGTGTGTAATCTCTCTCACTCTCTTGCTACAAGAAGACTTTCCTCCCTGAAAAACGTACTGGTTTCTATTGCAAGGATGCTTATATAGTTTGTAAGAATCAAGGTGCGAGACAAACTGATTTCAGGCTGGAATCCTATGTGCACTTACCAAAGTAAGTTCCAAGGAACACAGTGGGGTTTGGTTAGGTGTAAACATGCATAGGATTGCATTTCCATTTCCCTGGGGAGGGGCAGGAACCTCACCTCGGTCTTGCTGCAGATAGTGGGTTAGTAAAGTTGAAAGGTGAAAACCAGAGCAACTCTTTGCTGCCAAGGTGGAACTAAAAGGTGCTGAGACTGATGTCACCTGTAAAAGCCAGGCACAAAGAACAATATGTAAGTGTGATGGGACGATGAGCTGCTTGTGCGTAAAATGCAAGTCCCTCAGAGTTTGATCAGGTTTTCAAACCTCTGCCTGTGACGGAGCCCCTCCAGCATGGCTGCGTCAATCACTAGTAGAATCCGAAAGTGGCTGCTTTCGGAAACGTTTCCAACATAAAAGCTCCTTAACGGAAACACGTCGTCTGGCCTCTCGGCGTGACAGTTTCCGTCGAGGTGTGGGTGTCCCTATAGGAGGTCCTGAGACCTCCCCACTGGTTTCGCTTGAAGCGTCTCTGAGCCATCCCTCCGACTCACTTTCCCTTGGAGTTCTTGCTCGCCCTCTACTGGTTCCCTCTTCCGCTGCTACTGCTCTCTCAACCTCAGGGAGCCTTTGCACCTGCGGCGCTTTAGATGTCAGTTCCCTGACATCCACCTCCCCTCCAGGGCCCCCTTCACCCCCTCCCGTCTCCTCTCCTACTGGCGGTGAGGAGGTAAAACCCCTGAAAGAACCTCCCTCATCTTCCGACGTCGCGAACACTTCCTTCCACTTGTTGCTGTTCCTACTCTCTAGGTACTCTTCGTCATCAGAGTCCACTCCATCTTCCAACTCCGACTCCGCGAACCCTTCCATTTCCTCTTCCTCATCGGTGGTGCCGAAATACTCCCTCCTAAACCTTGCTATAGGCTGAGGTTTCCTCGGGAACCTTTGGTGGAACGTTTCTGTTAAAACCTCGTCATTGACTTCCTCTGCACTTACCCAGGTGTTTTCTGACTCCGGTTCCCCTTCCCACGCCACCAAATACTCCACCTGATTACCCTTCCACCTGGAATCGAGGATTTCCGCTACATGGTTGCGGCGTTCCCTCTCTTCCAAGGCTGGTCCCCTGACGTGCTCCCCTTCACGTCCCCCCCTGTATGGTGACAGTAACGACCTGTGGAACACTGGGTGCAATTTCATGTGGTTGGGTAATCGGAGTTTGAAAGCTACCGGGTTGACCTGCTGAATCACCTCAAAGGGTCCCAATCTTCTGGGCCTCAGTTTCTTACAACCCCCTTTGAACGGCAACCCTTGGGTTGACAACCACACTTGATCCCCCACCCTTATGGTTTCACCTTCCCTTCTGTTCTTGTCTGCCTGCTTCTTATATTGTGCCTTGGCCCTTTCTAAGTTGAGCTGGAGCTGCTGATGGATAGCTTCCATCTCTTCTACAAAATGTTCAGCCGCTGGAACGCTCCATCTCTCCCCTCCTTCCCCTGGAAATGCCCTGGGGTGACACCCGTAATTAGCCAAAAAGGGACTCATCCCTGTGGACACATTCTCCGCATTATTGTAGGCAAATTCTGCCAACGCCAACTTTTCGACCCAATCGTTCTCTCTGTCATTGACATAACACCTAAGATATTGTTGAAGAATGCCATTTGCCCTTTCCGCCTGCCCGTTGGTTTCAGGGTGCCGGGCAGTTGAAAAATTAACTTCCACGTGTAGCAAGCTCATGAGCTTCCTCCAGAACCTGGAAGTAAATTGTTTGCCTCGATCTGAGATCACCCTCGAGGGAGCCCCGTGCAACCTAAATATATGTTCCACAAACAACTTCGCCGTTTCTTCCGCTGTGACTGCATGTGAGCATGCTACAAAATGGCACATCTTAGTTAACAGGTCTACTACTACCATGATGGCTGTTTTCCCCTTGGACCTTGGCAGATCCGTCATAAAATCTATTGATATCGCTTCCCAAGGCCGTTCTGGTGTGGGTAAAGGTTCTAATAACCCTGCCGGCGCCCTTCTTTCCCCTTTGGCTCGCTGACATTGGTCACACCCTCTTACATACTCCCTTACATCTTCCCTCACCTTAGGCCACCAAAATTCCCTGGTAACCAACCACATGGTTTTGTGTTGCCCAAAATGTCCCGCCGTGGGGCTATCATGCAACTGCTTGAGTACTCTCCCCCTCAATTCACCTTCGGGTATATACAGTGCCCCTTTGTAATACAATGCCCCATTTCTTTCCTCAAAACCTCCGGGGCTCTCGCCCTCCCCCCTGAGACCTCTGAGCTTATCCTGGGCATATTCATCATTTTCCGTTTCCTCCACCAGTTCCCGTTGCCCCACCAGCGCCGCCCCACACACCCAGCGGTCCTCCGGGATGACATGTCTCTCTTCGATCACCTCCTCCCCTTCCCAATATTCTGGTTTGCGTGAGAGCGCATCCGCCCTGACGTTTTCTGGGCCTGGCACATAACAAATCTCAAAGTTAAATTTGGAGAATTCCTGTGCCCATCTCACTTGTCGTTGGTTGAGCACTCGAGCTGTTCTCCAATACTCTAAATTTTTGTGGTCGGTGCACACTTGCACCTTGTGTTGTGCCCCAATTAATAAATGTCTCCACCTCCGGAATGCTTCGTGAATGGCAAGTAGTTCCCTGTCATACACCGTGTAATTCCTCTCGGACTTATTCAGTTTCCGCGAGAAGAATGCACACGGTCTCCACTCCGACGCACTCCTCCCCGGTTGAAGAAGGACCGCCCCTATAGCCCGGTCGGATGCATCTGTTTCCACTCTCATGGGTTTTTGTAAATCCACATGCAGAAGTTGTTCTTCCGAGGCGAAAGCCCTTTTCAGTTCTTCAAAGGCTCGATCCGCCTCCACCGTCCAAACAAATTTCTTCTTGCTGCTGAGGCAGTCGGTGATGGGCGCCGTCAAGTGGGCAAAGTTCTTGATGAACTTCCGATAAAAGTTCCCAAACCCCAAGAATCTTTGCACGTCCTTCTTGGTCTTCGGTGTCTTCCATTCCAGTACCGCTTGAACCTTGCCTGGATCCATGGCCAATCCCTTGTCTGACAAGCGGTACCCCAGGAATTCCACCTCCTTGGTATGAAACTGGCACTTCTCCAGTTTCACCCACAGCTGGTTGGCTTGCAGCCTGCCCAACACTTCTCGAACGTCCCTCACATGCTGTTCCTCATCTTCCGAATACACCAACACGTCGTCTAAAAAGGCCACACAATTCTTGTAGAGCAAAGGTCCCAGAACGTGGTTTATAAAAGCTTGAAAACAGGCGGAGCCCCCTTGTAGACCGAAGGGCATAACGAGGTATTCAAAGGCTCCCAAAGGGGTAAACATGGTGGTCTTCCATTCATCTCCCTTCCTTATGCGTATCAGATTGTACGCCCCCCGCAGGTCCAGTTTTGTAAAAATCTTTCCCTTCCTTACTCTGGTCAAAATGTCGTCAATTCGGGGCATAGGGAAAGCCAGGGGCTCCGACACTGCATTGAGGGCCCTAAAGTCACACACCAGTCTCGGTTTGTCTGTGTTCTTTTTGTCCACAAAAAACACTGGGCTGCCCCCCACCGCTCGGGACTCTCTGATGAAACCTCGCTTCAAGTTTTTGTCAATGAACTCCCTCAGCTCCTGCATCTCCCTGTCTGACATGGCGTACAGCTTGCCTACTGGGAGTTGGGCCCCTGGGAGTAGGTTGATTTGACAGTCAAAGGGTCTATGCGGTGGCAGTTTGTCTGCTTCCCTTTCGCTGAATACGTTGCTCAGATCTGCGTATTGCGGGGGCACCTTCCCTTTGCCCATCACTTCCATCCCCGCTAGGGTGACTCTGTCTCCTCCCGAGACCTTCCCCTCCTTGCAGTGTTCTAGGCAATGTGCTGACCCAAAGGAGACCACCCTCTGATGCCAGCCCACTAGCGGATCGTGTAGCGCCAGCCAGCTCATCCCCAAAATGATGGGCGCTCCTCCCAGGATGGCCACATTAAACGCTATCTGTTCGGTGTGCCTTGCCACTCTCATTATCATCGGGACAGTCTGTTGGCTAACTTCTCCCCCCAACAGCTCTCTGCTGTCAATCGTAGTCACCTGCAAGGGGTTACTTAAAGGGATGGTCTGTATCTGGTGCTCAGCTGCAAACTCCTTACTCATGAAATTACAGGAGCTGCCTGAATCCAAAAGCGCCTTGACCTTTAGTGGGTGTCCGTTTGGCAGTTCTAGTAACACCTCTATCACTAAAGCAGGTCTGGGAGGTTCTGGCATGGGCACTTTCATTGCTCTTTGGCCTGGCTGCTGTGCCCCGACGGTGGCAGCCAGGCGTTGGCTTTTACTTGCTCCTTGCTTTCCTCTTCCTTTCCCCCAACAGCTCCTGCCATCCCTTGCCATTCCTTTCTTTGTGGGCAGACTCTGGCAAAGTGCCCTGGCTGTTGGCAGAGATAACATCTCTTGGCGCTCTTTCCCTCCTTCTTCCGCTCTTCACTGGGATTTGAAACTGCGCGCGCCCGCGCTGTTCCAACTTCCATCGGCTCTGCCGGCGGGAAAGATGGCTCTGGAATGTCTGGAATGCGGAACTCCCTCCAACGGTCTCCTTTCCCTTCCCGCCTTTCCAAAGCCCTCGCCTCCTGGCGCGCTCCTATGGCCAGCGCAGATTTGGTTAATTGGTCCATAGACTCCGCCCTGGGCCCCCGGGAAAGCTCATCTTTGACGGTTGAAGAAAGCCCCTCTTCGAAAAGCATTTGGATGGGCTCCGCCGATAGGTCCCACCCCAATTTATGAATCAGCATAGTAAATTCAGTCCAGTACTCACGGACAGATCTGCTTCCTTGCTGGCAAGCCATTAACTGCCTTCGCACCACCCCCTGCTCAATATCGCTGGAAAACATCAGGTCCATGGCACGAAAAAACTTCCTCGTGTCCTTTAAGATCTCATTATTCGCTGCCATCAGGGGTCTAACCCAATCTTTCGCCCCGGATTCGAGATGGCCAATCACATACGCCACTCGCGATTCCTCGTCGGGGAAGTCATCAAACTGCAAGTTTAGAGCGTATTGCATCTCTGTTCTAAAGGCATGATAGTTCCTGGGATCCCCCCCGAATTTCTGCACCAATCCTGGTACCTTTCTGGCGAGCGGGGTGGTTTTCTCCTTTCCCTTTTCTGCATCCTGAGCCCTCCTCTCCTCAAGCCTCGCCGTTTGCAGCGCCAACTGGATCTCCAACGCTCTGTACCTTTCTTCCAGGCTTGGACCCCCTCCAGCTGCTCCTGCACCCCCGGTTCCGGCTGGGTTGCTCATGATGCTTCTCTCTGCACAAGCTGGCTTTCGGTGACTTTCGGATTGCTGTGATGGGACGATGAGCTGCTTGTGCGTAAAATGCAAGTCCCTCAGAGTTTGATCAGGTTTTCAAACCTCTGCCTGTGACGGAGCCCCTCCAGCATGGCTGCGTCAATCACTAGTAGAATCCGAAAGTGGCTGCTTTCGGAAACGTTTCCAACATAAAAGCTCCTTAACGGAAACACGTCGTCTGGCCTCTCGGCGTGACAGTTTCCGTCGAGGTGTGGGTGTCCCTATAGGAGGTCCTGAGACCTCCCCACTGGTTTCGCTTGAAGCGTCTCTGAGCCATCCCTCCGACTCACTTTCCCTTGGAGTTCTTGCTCGCCCTCTACTGGTTCCCTCTTCCGCTGCTACTGCTCTCTCAACCTCAGGGAGCCTTTGCACCTGCGGCGCTTTAGATGTCAGTTCCCTGACAGTAAGTTATTGCAGTTTTCAGAAGAAACTCAAGAGAGAGAAAGCACACTCACACACCAAGAGATGAGTGTTCCACTTTTTTGTAACAAACCTACCTACTTGATTCACATTTCCCCAAAAAATATGCAAACCAAAATGCAGATATCATTCAAAATTCACACTTCTCTTAATTTTGTGATGCAGTTCTCCAACCAAAGGATAGGTATAAAAACGTGCACACTCTGGAACAGTGTGCATGAACAGGCATACAGTATATTAGTGAAAATAGCAGATAATGAAAATTGACAGATTTGTCCATCCTTGTACACATCTACCTGTTTTAGGCAACATAGGAGCAATTGGGTTGTATATGCTGAATTATTTGAAACTTCTCCCTTATTTGAAACCTCCAGATGAGAATAGTGAGGTAAATGAAACGTTAAGCACCCTACTGGGTTTGCCTGAAAATACTGCATATTCCTGTGTGTAACATTTGCATAAGATGATTTTCTCTTTCACTGTCAGTTCAGCAGAATATTCCTGGTTCTGTTGAGGGGTATCATTTGGGAACAGAGGCATTTCCATCTTATCCTGCCCATGCTTCAGTTTATACCTGATTCCTCACAATGGCTGTATCTATTATTAGCTATAAAATATGTAGACACCAGATGATCCTTTATCTCACAAATAATGCATGAGCTAGATACAAAGGGGCCTATTCAGCTTTACATATTCCCTGTCAGCACCTTGGTCTCACCTGCTCTGTTCTAGATGATGAGGTCTTTAAGGTGCTAAAAGGGTCTAACGTAAAAACATCCTCATTACTGGAGAAGACCATGAGGCTCATCTGTAGAATCTGAATGTACTTTTAGATTGTCTAGCAAAATGTGGGTTAAGAGCATGGCAAGGTGATGTATGAGTTTGTCAAACCTTTCCTTGAATACTTCAGGTGTTATAGATCAGGGGTGGCTTAACTGACAAAGCTATATGTCTTGACAACATAATGTTTATTCCAGCTGCTTAATTATAATGGCACATTTCTACTGAACTTAATTAGCCAGTTTATTAACAGGCTACATGAATTTCTGTCAGCAAAGAAGAAATGGATCACAAAGCATAAACATACATGAAGATGACCAAAAAACATATCCTGACTTCAAACACATTTTGTATAGCTCCTTTCTTTTGCAGCCAGCATGTGACCTCTCCCCGTATGAAGTAGCCATGGTCCTCTCTCACATTTCTTCTGATGGCACAGTGAAATGAATTGCTTCATGTAAACATAACACATCTGAAAGGCATGACATTTAATGATTAAGATAAAAATAATTTAAAGCCTTTATCATTGGTATTTGCCAAATCATTCCTAAGGCAGGGGCGCAGTTGTCTTAGATCCACTGAAGTTTGACCTTCAGATATGCTTTCTATTTTCACCCTCCCCAATGCATGCTCTAGGAGTAATTTTGCAAACCTGACAGCCAGTTCTGGAAATGCCCACTTCAATATAATTTTGCAAACCTCGTGCATTTTCTCTCTCAGAAGCAACAAATTTAGAAATTTAAAGGCTAGGACTATAATCCTAAACACACTTGTTTGTGGACAAGTGCCACTGAATAGAGTGGGGCTTACCCTTGAACAAATATGACAGGCTTGTGCTATTCCCAGAATTCAGGTCAATTGGACCAGAAGGATAACTGATTATGAAAGCAGCTATCAACAAGAATCTATATACAATAACACCATGTTAAAATTTAAAATCAGAAACCATCAACTGACTATTAAGGAAATATATTTTCTTAACTTCTTGCAACAAGCCTAGTGGAATAGAAGAGTTTTCAGCAGATATTTAAAGGCTCAAAAGAAGACACCTACTGACTCTCTGTTGGTAGAGCATTCCACATGACTGGGGCGATGACACTAAAGGCCTGGTTGCTTGGTGCTGTCAGATGAGCCTCACAAACTCAGGGGACAACCAATGATGTCCCTGCAGATGATCTCAGGGACTGAGATGGAATATGAGAGTTTAGGCAGTCCTCAAGGTACCATTGCAATATCTACAAATATTTCCATAGGGGACAACAGTTTGCACTGCCACCCTCCTCTCCCTGCTTGTGAATTCCCCCAACAAATTTTATAGGCATTCTGTCTCTCAGCTCCGGATGGCCCACCTAGACTCCCCTCTACCTACAAATACCATCCCTAACTGGCAGATGAGGATGTTGGCCGATCTGGATAAGATAAGATAGGAAGAATGTGATAAATAAAGATAGCCTTTCCACAAAAGTTACCAACCTACAATTTTTTTACAGTGGTACCTTGGGTTACATACGCTTCAGGTTACATACGCTTCAGGTTACAGACTCCGCTAAGCCAGAAATATTACCTCGGGTTAAGAACTTTGCTTCACGATGAGAACAGAAATCGTGCTCCAGAGGCGTGGCAGCAGCAGGAGGCCCCATTAGCTAAAGTGGTACTTCAGGGTAAGAACAGTTTCAGGTTAAGTACGGACCTCCGGAATGAATTAAGTACTTAACCCGAGGTACCACTGTACTAGCCTGCCTCGAAACACACACCTGCGTTAGCCATTTGTGGCAGATTGACCTGAAAGAATAAAAGTATCATCTCTTTTCCATATTATGGAAATTTTCTTGCCTGGCCCCATGAAGTCAGTTTCTATTTTCTTTAGACCAGGAGAAGTAATGGCTTGAATGAATGCCACGTTCTTTGTTGTTCAAGTCATACATTGATGCATACCACCTCAATCTCTGAGTAGTAAGGTTCTAGGGTTTGGTTTTCTTTGGAATGAGAGATAACAGAGACCGTGGTGTCCTTATGATACATGGCTTGTTTACACAAATATACAACCTGAGCCTGTGATGGAGGGACTCACGGCATTAACATCCCAGAAGGTCTTGCTTTTCCCATAGCCACAAAATTGGATCCCAGGAGAAATCAGGCCTGGCTCTATCTGTCAGTTGCCCAGCCTTCTTCCTGCTTCTAGCTTCTCACTCATACTCAGGTTTTTGTCTTTCTAACTTCCAGCAGGTTGAGGGAGAGGTGCAGAGCCACTTCCTTTTTTTATCTTGATGACCCACACAAAGGCAATTCTTATGAAGCTGACCTGGCTATTCCAGCAATGGAGACCTCCATTTTTTAACCTTTGCTGGATCAAGGAATTAGAAGGATCTCGGGTGCAAACACACAATGCTATGTAGCTTTATTTCAGGGTTGGCCATAGTTAGTTTCTGCAAGAATCCAGAATCTCTTTCCCTTCTTCCTCCTGCCTGTACCATCTTTTTTGTAATCTCCCAAAATATGCCTGCTTTTAGTGTTGTTGAATATTCAAACTGAATATCCATTACAAATCCTACAGGAAGCAATTTGGAAGCAACATAGGAGTAAGCTTATCAATATTTTTACATTAATATTTATAAAGTTCTCTATCATGCTTCCTCATCAGTAAATGTCACATTAAAAAAAGAGCTTTGGATCAAATTAAGATCCCAGTAGAGGGAAGATATTTGTTGGATAATTAGCAATTGGAGGAGATAGTAATGAAAGCTTCCTGTGTTGTAAAGCTGTTTGCTTAATGTAAGAGAGAGAAGGAACAATTATTTCAAATCCAAGGTTATGAAGAAATAACTCAAATATCCTCTGCAGTTTAATTTAAAGGTTTTGTACCATTGACCTGCCCCAAAGGTTATTAAGCAAATACCTCTGTGCCACAAGACATGCGCGACCTCAGCATTGCTCCACAATACATACCACAAGACATGCATTGTGCCACAAGACATGCCTAACTACCACTGCCATAGGTTTTAGCTCTGTTTGTTTTTAAGACCACAAATATAATTTTCCTTGGCTTTTTATTCCACACTAGTTTCTCTTTTTCTTTTTGATTGGATGAGAGGGAAATGTGTACTTGAGGAGTTAACTGAAGAAGAATTGTTCTGGGATTATCAGGGCTGTTAATGAATTGGGTGTGAAAATTAACTTGAGTAATTTGTGAGGGTCTTCAATTGGGAGAAATTAATCAAAGGTAAACTGATTTGGCAGAGATATTGGTGTGATATTAGTTGAGGAGTTAAATAATTGAATGGAAAGTTATTCGTGGGTGAACTGGGTACATGTTAATAGGTTTGTGTGTTGTGGACGTTGTGCTGCATTAGTAAATGTAAAACCAAAGGTTAGATTTGGTGCTTGGAAATCTTCTGGGTCTTGAACTCAATTCCTTGGTACATTGCCTATCTGTTATTCTCTCTGGTCTGTTTTCTCTGAAACTGATGCTTTGTTGCAACAATAAATGTGTGGCTAGATGTTGAAGCCATTAGGCTTTGCTGGCTAGTCATACTTGGCTTGGTGCATAGAATATAATGTGTCTTTGACTCACTAGTCATCATTTTTACGATACCATGAAGTGAAAAACCCCTGAAAACTTTATTTAACCTAGACCCTAGAGTTATTGTTGAATGTCACTTCAGCTTTCCTATGATAGCATTTATAACAGTGGATTAATGTTCAAAGATTATTCATGACATACCACGATATGCCCTGCCATATGATTACATATCTAGAATATTTATAAGACTTAAATTCATTTGAAAGAGAGAAAACTTGAAGAAATCTTTTGACAGTGGCACAAAGTATTACCACTAAGCTCCAGAAGTAATATTCTCTGTCAAAAATATTAGATCTAGTGAACAAATCATGGGACACTTTTGCAATGAAGAAATTGAGAAAATGTCCATTTGAGGAATATTTTGTAAGGAGCTTGGCACTATTACTAAATTAGCAGATTAGTTTATACAGGGATGATCTAGTTGCCAATGCAGACCGTGTAGCAGAAGCTTTGATCAATAAATTTTTAGCAGAAGAAAGAAAGAATTAGGCCTACCAAATTCCCCTCATCTGAGAAAATGGAGCTATTGAGGTACTTGACACAGCAGGGCTCCACTAAGTCAGTACATTATTATTAACATGTCCCTGATGCCAAAAGTCCCTTAGCCTATATACTTAGCAAACTGCATAATAAGAAGAGGATGAACACTAAAACATTGAGATATAAAAAGCACAAATATGCAGTCCACAATGCACTAAATACACTGAAGTCATGCTCCATTATCTGAAAGAGAACTAAAGCAAATGTTCTGCTATCAGACCTTCAAATATCAGTCTGATACTTAAAGTGTTAATAATTATTTCCAGCACATCAATATTTGCATGTCTAACATACAATGCAGTGACATTCGGATTTCTAGGCCAAGTTTTTGAAGACAAACTTTCTTGTTTGTTTTTCTTTGCAGATGGAAGTTGGCTTAGATTTTCCAATATGGATGGAAGAATCATTCATTCCTTGATGGCTAGCCAAGGAATAATGTAATATACACAACAGCTGCAAAGGCAGCTGCACTTGCTACCCACACAGATGGAATACAAGTGTTCCAATGCAACTGAAAGATGAGGCAGAATGAAAATGGGGACAAAAGAAAACCATGGAAGGGTCAAACACATAATTTGGTTTCTTTGTAGGATGTGAATGTACACATGCATCCCTAAGATTGCTGTTGCTATGAGTCCAAGAAGAGAAGCCAAAAGTTGTACTGATGATTATTATTAAGCTCATGTCTGTAGAAAAACAGGTTGTTTAATATATGAAAACTCTACACAAGATCCTAATGAATGGGTAAAATGGGTACTGTGTTATACTCACAAACATTAATATCTAGCATATGTAATTGTTACTGCCCTTAATAACTCTGTGAAGAGAAAAGGTTCAGATGGGCTGGTCATTATTTTCACTTAGATGAAAATACCTTTTGTAGATTGAGGTTTCAGGATATGTGTGAGAGGGCTTCAACCTGCAGGAATAGCTGAAATTGGACTACAGAAAAAGGTTTTTCCCCAAGGAATTAAATATACAGTACCATTATATATGTATCTGAGTATTGTGTTTGGTGTTTTGTATGTTGAAGAGGGGACTTTATTGTGCTCATATATGCAAGGCAGAAAAATTAGGAGTTTGAGCAATGATTGTACTGCTTTTCTGGTAAACCTCGCATATCAGTTTGCAAATAGTGATCCATAATATAGTACCACACCGAAGAATTGATGCTTTTGAACTATGGTGCTGGAGGAGACTCTTGAGAGTCCCATGGACTGCAAGAAGATTAAACCTATCCATTCTTAAGGAAATCAGCCCTGAGTGCTCACTGGAAGCACAGATCCTGAAGATGAAACTCCAATACTCATGTGAAGAGAAGACTCCCTGGAAAAGACCCTGATGCTGGGAAAGATTGAGGGCACAAGGAGAAGGGTATGACAGAGGATGAGATGGTTGGGCAGTGTTCTCGAAGCTACCAACATGAGTCTGACCAAACTGCAGGAGGCAGTGGAAGACAGGAGTGCCTGGCGTGCTCTGCTCCATGGGGTCACGAAGAGTCGGACACAACTAAACGACTAAACAACAACAAAAAGCTTTCTAAGTGTGCAATGAATGATGGACTCTTAGAAATATAACTGTGTTTCAACTGGCCATCAAATTAGACATGGGAATCTTCTTCTATACGAAATATTGGTAGTCATAAGTTCTAAGGGAACCTACTGTATTTATTACCTTTATATTTCATTTGCTTCTTTAAAACCAGCTAAACACAAACCATGTGATCAATAGCGATGTCCTAAAGGTTTGCAGTAACATTGTTTAGATTACAAATTTGTCTTGCTTGCCCTTTACAAACTACTTTCTGTCTCCAGCTGATAGATATTTTTCCATGCCATCAGAAGCAAATATCCTAGTACAGATACTCTTTATATATTAGGGCTGATATTTCCATTCCGTGTCATCGCATTTATGTAATTTGTTTGTTTTTTTCTTAAATACGTATCCTGGTTTGCTGCCAAATGGTGCTCAAGACAGCAGCAATCAAATATAAAATTTAAAAAATGTATGAGCGAGGCAAGCAAATCATCAGTAACAACCAGTTAAAACCAGCTCCAACTTACAAATCAGCTTATGGGCCAAAGACCTGTCTAAATAAAAACATTTTTGGCTGTCTGCAGAAGGTCATTCTAGACAGGACTAGATGTGTCTCTTTTGGCAAGAAGTTCTAGAATCTGGAAGCAGCCATTGAGAAAAATATTTTTCAGGTTTCTGCCAAATGTCATTCAGACGTCGGTGGGACAGAAAGAAGGGCCCCTGCTGAGGCTCTTAAAACTCATTCAGGCTTCTTTGGGAGAATACACTCTTTCAGATAACCTGGTCCCAAGTTGTGTAGGACTTTGTAGATCCTAAGCAACATTTTGAATTGTGTCTGGAAACAGACCAGTCAAATGGGGTTTAATGAAAACTTATCTAATTTACACTGAGCCCAGTATACCTGAAGGAGCGTCTCCACTCCCATCGTTCAGCCTGGACACTGAGGCCCTACTTTGAGGGTCTTCTGCTGGTTCCCTCACAACAAGAATTGAAGTTACATGGAACCAGGCAGAGGGCCTTCTCAGTAGTGGCACCCTCCCTGTGGAACACCCTACCTTCAAATGTCAAGGAAATAAAAAACTGTCTGACTTTTAGAAGACATATGAAGGCAACCCTATATCGGGGTATTTTTAATGTTTGGTGTTTTAATATGTTTTGATATATGCTGTAAGCCGCCCAGAGTGGCTGGGGGATTAATAATAATAATAATAATAATAATAATAATAATAATAATAATAATAATAATATTTAAAAAATGCATAAACTGAAAGACAATTATCATTTGAAATTTTCACTTCTATGAATTTTGTAACACAGCTCTCTCACCAAACAGTATTTACAAAAACATACATTCGGAGAAACTGCATATTTTCACAGGAAATTCACTGCAAAAATGTGTGCATTAGGCAAAACTGCATACAAAAAAGGTGCACTAGGAGAAATTCATATTAATATGCTGATGAATTTTCTTGAGGATTTTTTTTTAAAAAATGCAGATTAATGTGGAAAAGTGGAAAGATGCTTTTAAGACGTGTAAATTATATATTCAGGCCATACCCAATGTCAATCTCCCTATATAATAGGACAACAAAACATCAAACATATCAGCAATAAGATGGGATGTCATTTAACAGAACCATTTAAAGCAGTCTGAATTTAGGACTTCACAAGCAAAGGGCCTCAGAGCCTTTGCAAGACTTCCATTGTTGAAAGAACCCCCCCCCCCCAGACCTATTTTACTAAAAGCTCAAGAAATACATCTTCATTTCTAGACTGTTTCTGGAAAATGGATAAAATGACGATTCTGTTTTGTTGTGCATGGTATTTGATTGCACCATTAGCATGTTCTGGCCCACACAAGCAAACAAGAACCAGCACAGAAGGGTTTGGAAGAGCCTGGTAAGCCCTTGTTATGTCTATTTGAAGTTTGTCTAATAACAATGAAATCTCTTTAGACAAAGAGTTGTTTCAACTTCTTTCTTTATTTTTTTAAAAAAATATTTATAAACTTTGAAATAAAATAACAGGTAACAAGAGCGTCTTTTACAATCAAGAAACCTTATATAACGCAGTAATGTCTCACAGGAGAACAGTCTGCGTACTAACAAGAGTCACATATTATGCAAGTACATCATGCCATAGCAAATTCTGAGAGGTAGGCAATCTCACCTCTCCATCTCTCAAAGTGACAACTAATATATAAGTATATTTATTTATTTATTTATTTATTTATTGTAAAATTCTCTTTCTTGAGAGACTGCTGCATCAATGTGCTCAAACCAAGATGGAAGCTTTCACGGAAATGTGATATTCCTACTTATAACTCGCTCATTATCAGTGTTAACGTGCTCCTATGAAGTGTACAATCTGCTCCTAAGAATTGCATAGCATGTCTATGTTGATTGAAGTTTATTGCTTACATTATTGTTAGCAATGTAGAATACATTCCCAGCTCCTTAGCCCTCTGCTTGGCATCAACGTTATTGCTTCATCTTGTTCAAGTACTGCTGGTGATTGTCTGTAACGAAAAGCTCATCTAGGTCCGTTTGATCACAAGGCCCAGGAAGGTTAGTGCGGATACCATATGACAAAAGCAATCTAACATGTATCTTCTTTGAAGCACTGGGCAGGGTAGATCGATATGCCATTAAGATCTTTGATAATTCTTTTTTCCCCCTAGTTCCTCTCTTCACAGTGTGCTGCTTGCAGAGTTTTCTTCAAACAGCAATGAAAATATTTGATCTCCTCACTACTTTTGGATAATATGGGGAAGCACAGATATGTTTACTACCACAAGACTTGAAAAGCTGTTCAGTGAGACAGGCAACAAACTGTTTAGCATTGTCAGTGCCAACATCAAGAGGACATCCAAAACTGGCAAAACAAAAAATCTGCAGTATGCTGCTGATAGTATCTGAAGAACTATTTCTTTAGCAGTTCCATTGCTTCTGGGTAAGAAGAGTAATAATCAGTGACTGTAAGCACATCTGTTTGATGTGTAGATCCCAGAATGTTGATGCCTTGCTTGTTCCAGGAAGAATTTTAACTGAATTGGTGATCATGTAAATGCTTGGGTCTGCATGCAAGCAACACAGGTAACATACAGTTTGTCTAATTTGTATACAGCGCACTGCATCCCTGGTGAGTCTCACATATATTTTAGCCTTGGCTTGTTGATTGACATGGTTAATGGAAATATTGGCAGAGTCACCACTCTTGGAAACCATTAGGCACTTTCTTCTCGAGCCCTTTCTTACAGCCAGTGTCAAGTCATCCTGTAATATTTTGTGAACACATTTCCCCACCACTTGATCCATAAAGATATTTGCTTCTAATGCTCCATACACACATGATTTAGCTTGTTGCTTAAATGCACTATCATATGCATCTATAGATTTATCAGGGGTGTGTTTTCTATGTCCAGATAAGCCTTCCCATCACAACATTTCTATGTGGTATGAAATGCAGCTGTAGCTGGTGCAAAGGTGCCACTTCCTTTTGGCAAATAGCAGGAGTGGGTTAATCATTATACTGGAGCTTCCAGTCAGTTGTTTGTTTCAGGACTGGTGCTCCTCACACATTCAAGTTTTTGTAGTGTTCATACAACATTGTCGGCACCAAGATACCAGCCCATAGTTTTCCTCACTTAATCTGGGAAACAGTGGCGTAGCATGGGTTGTCAGCACCCGGGGCAAGGCACGTAATTTGCGCCCCCTAACTCGTGGATTTGCACCCCCTAGCCCGTGGATTTGCACCCCCTAACCCTAAACCCCAGATGTTGCGCCTGGTGCGGCCAGCCCCCCTGCACCCCCCACGCTACGCCACTGCTGGGAAATACCATTTTTTGACAAAATCTAATATAATTTTTGCTAGTTACCTGCTTACAATATCTAAACAACACATTTGCAAATTAAGCTCCCAGCTGGGAGCACTCACTGTAGCTGTGTTGTGGTCATGTTGTACTTTGAAGAGCATTATTTAGCTTGTCCAGTTTGAATTTTGTAAATGAGTCACAGTATTAACAGTGTTCCAAGATCCCACCTTCATTTCCAGATGGGTGTATCCCTTTGAAGTTTGTCTAACAACAAAATCTCTTGTAATTGTAATTGTTTTAGCTTCTGAATTCCTCTAACAGCATTTCTAATCTCTATGTTTTTCTTAACCCTTTGCCTAGCTCCTACTTTCTGATTCCCTTTGCTTCCTATATCCCTTAACAGAGACTTCCGGAAAGTGTAGTATGGAGTGTATATAAAATGGATAAATTGACAGCAGTCAAGCATTTGTGTGCAAGTGCTGTGCTCTTTCCCCTGAGTGCAAGCAAAGAGTGATCTTTCTGCTTGTTGCCTTGGTTAGGAATAGTTTCCTGCCAAGCTACTGGGGTGTTTAAAGGCAAAGCACCAAGGTTCAAATCAAGAGTGCTGATCTTTTCCTTTTCTCAGTTGGGAAACTCTGGATGTGACTTGAAGCCGAGGACAAAGCAAATGTCACAAGAATGCAAAAAGAAAACAGCTACCCTGATTCAAAATTATCTATCTCAAATAGATTGAATTGAAAATACCTTTCTGAAAAGAAACAAATTAACTGGAAGCTATTTTTAAAACAAATGAAGACAGTTTGTTCAAGGATGCCACAGAGCTGGCGATCTAGATACGGAATTTACAATTGTGTCCAAATGAAAGGACACACCCGTCTGCATCTTCCAAACAAAATCTATAATAGATCAGAATAAAAGATGCTGTGCAGCAACTCTTTATGAGATGAGAGATCCTAATTAAGATAAATGTTACTCTGAGCTGTAATTATGAAAAAGTACCTACTGTGGAGGGACAATACTTTAACTTCAATAATTAATTAGTCATAGCTGGAACCTGCCTAATTCCTTAAATCAATCTTCAGTTTGAATTACTTTTTTAGTCTTCAACTTGTTGTTTCAGATGGTTAATGACTAGCTCCCGTGTATGGCTCCTTGGAAATAGATTTTGGAATTACATGTCATCCCACATTTTTCTCTCTCAAATAGCAAGATGTATCATTATTTTAGCTTGCTCTGTTCACAATCTCACTATTTTAAATTTTCCATAGAATCTGAATATGTAATGCAATGGCAGATGAATGTTTAGGGCACGGTACAATGATCATTGCATTGGTGTACTGCCACAATATGATGGCTTCTTTGGGAGGATGGAGCTAATTCTATGGTTCTTGGGTTCCTAAAGGTAAAGGTAAAGGGACCCCTGACCATTAGATCCAGTCGTGACTGACTCTGGGGTTGCGGCACTCATCTCGCTTTACTGGCCAAGGGAGCCGGCGTACAGCTTCTGGGTCATGTGGCCAGCACGACTAAGCCACTTCTGTCGAACCAGAGCAGGGCACGGAAACGCCGTTTACCTTCCTGCTGGAGCGGTACCTATTTATTTACTTGCACTTTGACATGCTTTCAAACTGCTAGGTTGGCAGGAGCAGGCACCAAGCAACGGGAGCTCACCCCATCACAGGGATTAGAACCGCCAACCTTCTGATCAGCAAGTCCTAGTCTCTGTGGTTTAACCCACAGAGCCACCCGTATCCCATTCTTGGGTTTCTAGCCCAGGTTTATTATGGTGTTGCACATGTTTAGGGAAGTTTTTGATGTCTGATGTTTTACCCCTTTTTATTATTATAATTAATTGGGAGCCACCAAGAGCGGCTGGGGGTATAAATAAATTATTATTATTATTATTAACAACAACAAAATTGGGCCTACAGTATCTAAAGAGTTCCTATTTTTAAAGTTCAGAATGACCTCTCAGTGTCCAGTCTCAAGGATCTCAGAACAGAATGATAAAATGAAAGAAATAATGAAATATAATGTCAACAAAAGTTGGGAGATCCTGAGAGGTATGCAGAGAGGGCTGCTGTGAGAGGGGGAAATCAGGTGGTAGCATGATCTTGCCCCACCTTCCTTGTAGAGAATGAACATCCAGAAGGGAGGCTATGAAATGATGTATGGAATTGCCAGGAAAAAAATTATTCGTGAAACTCATTTAGCTTCCCTCAGAATTCCTTGGACATTTTGCCCAAAGAAAAATCTCCAAACTTGCTTCACACATTTACCTTTGGTCATTTAGGTACCACATGTGCAGCTCAGGAGAATGCCATTCTTGCTCAATAGCTCTGAAGCTGATATTAATCAAGGGGACAGCCAAATTAGATAACCTTTATCTTATAAATATAATCTTCCTTCATTCACAACCCTTCCGTCATCTGGGAGCCATTCTGGCACTTAAAATATCAAGTGCAAATAACCTCATTTCTTTAAAATATGGCTATTCCTCTGTTTCTTAATAGGAGAAATATTTTTTTGCTTTCCTTTACTGCTGTATTTCTCACATTATATTATATGGATCCTAACTTCCATTTTTTGAAAGAAACAAGAGTCCACATTCATGGAACAGGTCTTTCCCACCGCTCCATTTCTTCCACACAGCTATGGGGAAAAAATGCTTCTGTGCATTGAGAGACCCTCAGGAATGATGTAAGGCAGGTATGGTGAACCTGCAGTCCTGGTATCTGGGGTAAAGTTAAGTCCAGCAACATCTGGAGGGCCACAGAATCCCATTCCCTGGTGTAGGTGATGGTCCAAGACAGTGGTCACCACCTTTTTTGGGTCTGGGGACACATTTTGAATTTTCAGATTGCTGAGTGCCTCAGTCAGAAATGGCTACCACCAGGAATATGACCTTCACAAAATGGCTGCCACCTCCAAAAAAAAGCAGGAAAACAAAAGAGTCAGGAAGATAAAATAGTTCAATTATGGGGGAAAATATTCTTTTTGTTGTTGTTTGAAAAACTTTTTTTTCTTAGGTACTTTTAAATTGTAGGGTTCACACTATTGCAAACGTTCCATCTACAGAAGCATTGCGGCTTGCTGGTTTGAGTGATCCCCTCATCTCCTCCCCACATGGGTCAATAAAACATTTTCCTCTCTAATAATAAAATACGGGAGTAATTAATTTGCAAAGAAGGACTGAGAGGCTAACCTTATTGGTCAGGAGCCAAACATGTGCATGCCATGATCTTCTGAGCAGGCACGGAGGCCTTCCTCAGTTTCCTTTCAGGCATACTTCCTTATGCCACATCTAAGGTTGCTCCCAAAGGTCCCTTCAGTTTTGGGAGCACTTGGTCGTCTTGCATAATCCCTGCACAGCACTTCAGATGATGACCACTGAATGTACACTTTTGAATTATACCTTCTTCTTTAGGCATAAATGTTCATGGCAAATGTAAAGTAAAAATAAATAAAAAGATGCTGGTGCAACCCTAGGCTGCCATTTAGCTACTGGAAAAGCCTGGTGCTGCTTAGAACAAATGAAATATGAGGCCAGAACAGGCTGTTCTAATTAGGATGCAAATAGCCCTGCTGTACAGCCCTTGAGTTAACTGGCCTTTTAGAGTCAAAAGTGAATGAAAAATGTTCAGCGAAAGAATATAATATTATATATACTCTATCACTAGTTCCCTGTGGCCTTACAGAATCCTTGTAAAACAAAGAGCAGTTTTACCAAAAAGAAATAGTTATTATATTAGCATGATTAATTTAGGATAGTTCGCTAAATAGAGTGTTCCTATGATTTGGTTTGATGGTATGGCCTATTAATGGAAGGGTTTAGTCTCTTGCGTCTCTCAGAACAATGTCCCGTCTTTCAAAGTTGATGACCTGGTATCAACAAGACAAAGAAATTAATCCACCATTAAGTTTCCTTAAAGATCTGCCTAGCTTTTTTTCTGTCTCAAGACCCTAGAACAAGAGTGGAGAACCACAGGCCCACGGTCACATTATGGCCCTTGCTCTATCTGGCCCTTGAAACTTTTCTGAGGCCATATCCTCTTTCTCCAGGGTACATTTCTCAGTGGCCTTGCTTTACATCCCCCCTGAGTGTTTTTGTTAGGCAGGAATGTGTCCTTGAACTCTGATAATGACTCATGCTTGTTTTAATGGAGGATCGAGAGAGTTGTCTCTGTGTGTAGAAACTAGCCCACTGTACAAAGCTAAAATTAAATTTGTTGCTCCACCCACTTTTGCCCCTGCACCTGCTCCTGCTCACCACTGCTATGCAGCTCCCAAATCCTTGGGCTGAAAGCAGTTCTCTACCCCTAGCCCTAGAATGTGTAGGGTTAGCCCATGAGACTGATCAAGAGAAACCTGGAGTTCACTTATGTTCCAAAATCTGGTTTCGAACCTATGGTACTGTACATCCGCAGCATAATTTCATAATTTCATATATAAGCATTTTTATACAGTTATATGCATTGTTGTATGTACCAGTATCTGTTCATGTGCTGGTTAGTTTGTGCGTAGCATACAACAAAACATTTAATAATGTGTGTAGCAGTGCATATAACATGTGAGAATTGTTTATATATTCAGCAGAAAGAAAAACTCCCTTCAAGGGGCGAAATGCAAAATAGGAAAAAATATATATCTTAGGTGATTTCTGGTTCCTTAACATTAATAAAAAGATTTATTGTTGGTGTAATTCAACAAAGGATTTATTTATTTATTACATTTATCTCCCATGAGGCATAAATGGTCCTTGCCCTCCTAAAATCATCCTCACAACTACCTTGTGAGGTAGATTAGGCTGAGAGTTGAGGATCACATAGCCCAAGATGACCCAGTGGGGACCACAATATCCAATATCTGACTTCTCTTACATTATGCTTATTCTTATGTTATGTTCTTTCTTTAAGCTTCAGCTTGGAGTGTATGTGGAGATAGCTGGAAAAGGGGCGAGTAGTTCTCATTTTTAAAGATGATTTTAAAATCCTCAGCTTCAAAGATAAAGCAATGTTCAGGACTGCTTTTGGATGTCTATTCTTGTTACAGTGTGAAATGACTGATCTTCTGTTTGACAGCCTTTAAAATTGAATATTACAGAGACAAATTTTGAGACCTAAGAGAGATACTTCATTTCTGCCTACAGCTGAGGTCTGACCTTTGCTCACTTGAACTAGAGTCCAACTGCTCTCCCCCAGGTATGTTTTGGTTGGTGTTCTCCAGTCATTTGAAATTATTGCATGGGAAGTCAGTGGTAAAGTGACAGCTTTAAGATGCCACGCTGCCAGGCAGCTTGCTTGGCTGGAAGCTAGCGCTGCATTGAGAACATTTGTAAGAGAGGCAAATCTAATAGCTTCTATTAGATCTAGCCAAGAGGAATATTTGGCAGAAAGGGGAATGTTCCAACATCAGGCTGATACCAACTCCTCCCTACACCCAAGGAAACATATATACTAACAAGATACCGGGTCCCTGTGGTGAAACAGGGTGCTCATAAAAGCGCCATATTTCTCCTCCCATGTAGGCATTTTTATCATTTCACTGCTGCACTACTGTAACACACTCAGTATGGAGGTTCTCTTGGGATTGATGCAGAAGCTGGAGCTGGTACTAAATGCTGTGACCGCGTTGTTGAGTGGGACCAAAGCACAGCAGAATACCTTTGAAGCACAGGAGTACAGTCCTGCTCCTTGAGCCCTTGGCCAGGTGGTTAAGACACAATAGGGTCAAGGCTCGAAAAGAAGAAGAGGAGTTTGGATTTGATATCCCGCTTTATCACTACCCGAAAGAGTCTCAAAGTGGCTAACACTCTCCTTTCCCTTCCTCCCCCACAACACACACTCTGTGAGGTGAGTGGGGCTGAGAGACTCCAAAGAAGTGTGACTGGCCCAAGGTCACCCAGCAGCTGCATGTGGAGGAGCGGAGATGCGAACCCGGTTCCCCAGATTACGAGACTACCTCTCTTAACCACTACACCACACTGGCTCTCCAGTGTGAAAAGGCAATACAAACCTTTCTTTATCACAGCTGTGAGGTGGATGCCTCTGAGGAGTCACCTCTCGGGCTTAACCAACTAACCACCCTGGCTAGCTTGCATCCAATTCCCAACATCCCTATCCACCCATTCAAGCAATCTCTCACCCACCTTTTGTGAGCTGCATAGCTTTGCCTTAGAGCTCGTGGCTCCTCCCTGTCATGGGCCATCATCCTCTGAATGATGTAGTTCTGACACGAACTTGGGAGGCTGGTTCTCTGAACCAGGAGGTCCTCTTGAGCCGAGGGGCCTTAGTTGCCAACTGCCTCTCTGGCTTCTCAAGCTCATGAAAAACAACACTGGTACCCTTAACCACATGCTGCAAATTAAGTGTGTGCTGTGGTGCAGATAGCCCTTAAAGCCCTTGTTCTGTCTTACCACGATTAATTCCTTGCCTATCAAAGAGGTCTGGAAAGAACACCATAAGGATTATTTAGTCTCTAGTAGACTCACTGGAATGCTCCTTTCAGCTCAATGTGCATCTCTCCGCTCTATCCATCTTGCCACAAGGTTGTCGCCATTCATTATTAGTGAATACTGAGTCATCATTAGCATTTCATTCTTCCTGTGCAGAAGGCCTTCTCATAGTTCACAAGGGGAACTTGCCTCTGCTTTTGGGGGGTCTGAAATAAAATAATGGGAACAGCATGAGCTGTGACAGTTCAATTAGGAAGTGCTTGGAATGGCAATGTTTGCTAGAAGCAAAGAGTATCTTGGCCTTGGAAAGCTTCCTGCGAATGAGAAATGTGAGGCCTTTGGCACATTTGTGTAGTACAACACAAAAATAAATTAAGGAGTGGAATATGGGTAACCAAGCTGGAAAGCTGGAAGAGCAGCAGAAAAGCTTCATCTAAATGACTCTCTATTGGCATGTTCTCAGTAACAACAGCAAATGGTTGCTAAGAACTATGCAAACTATTTTCTCTTCTCATTGTGCTTTTCTGCAAAGAACAACTTCTTTAGTTTGGTGATTTGATGTTGTTGGACTACAGCTCCCATCATCCCTGACTACGAGTTATGTTGACTGGAGCTGAAGGAATCTGGAACCCAACAACAAATGGGGAGGGCACAGATCCCCCCAAGCCTGTCCTAAGGGTTGTTTCACACATGAATGTTCATTACTTGATCTGCAACATCACATGGGAGATTGAGTCATCATAGATACAATGCTGCAGGTAATACTTTTCTGATCACCATATGCCACCTCAAATGCAATGCTTTCCCATAGAACCAGTTCACATATTTAGCTGTCAGTCATCAAAAATAGCATTTGGAATGTGCATTATTGCATTACTGAATTTGGTTTTTAACTATCTCTGCTTTTTATACAAATTTATTGTAGTAATTTGTTACATTCTGAGGCTGTTTTAATATGTTATTGGTATATTGTGTATGTTGTTTTAAATCGTCAGTTAATAATTTTATCTTTGTCATTAGCAGCCTTGAGCTCTGCAGAGAAAGGATGAGGTATAAATGATTTAAATAAACTGCCACATTCAAAGCATGGAGTACGTACTCTGTTAGTATATATGATGTGCACTGAATGCAAGAGACATTATTATTATTATCTATTAAATTTGTATACTGCCCTTCATCCAGAGATCCCAGGGCAGTTCACTTACAAAAATCTCATACAAGGTGGTTCCTGCTCTTAAGCTTATTTAGTTGATACCACCCAATGACATTGTTCATTCAGTATCAACATGTTCGGTAGTAGTCTTTACAAGTTGCATTTTACAGTAAATGGACAGTAATCAGAAAGAGCATTCTCTTCATTTTGTGCATGTATTTGTTAGGGCTATGAACTCTGACCAAGAAACATTACCATTTGAAAACCTGTTACAGATAGGTAGCCGTGTTGGTCTGCCATAGTCAAAACAAAAAAAATTCCTTCCAGTAGCACCTTAAAGACCAACTAAGTTAGTTCTTGGTATGAGCTTTCGTGTGCATGCACACTTCTTCAGATACACTGAAACAGAAGTCACCCTTCTTTGGTGATAAGTTGCAACTGCTGAATTGCAACTTATCACCAAACTTAAAACCATGGAGAGACCTGGTCTGAACAAAGACATTGGATTCTTATCTCATTATACATGACAAAGCCATTTTTCACCTTCTCACCGCTTGCTTTTTCCTGTAAGACCTATTGCAGTCGTTAAGAGTCGTCAACAGGCTCATCACAGCTATCTGCCAATCACCCATTCCCACCACCCTTCTGAGTAATACCCCTCCCCACCTTCTCACTATATAGAAGGGTCTGGTAACTTCTGTTTCAGTGTATCTGAAGAAGTGTGCATGCACACGAAAGCTCATACCAAGAACTAACTTAGTTGGTCTTTAAGGTGCTACTGGAAGGAATTTTTTTTCATTTGAAAACCTGTTATTCGGAAGGGTATCACCCTTGAGAACGTAATGCTTATGATTAAAAAGTTAAAATTTGGCAGCTATTATTATGTACAGTAGTATTCAACAGGCCACATCTTCTCCTTGTGCATTAAGCAAGTAAGTTATGATGGCATTTGGGGTGCTACCTGTAAAACACCCACTAGAAGAAGTTTGATCTTTTCAGTTCTTATTTCTGCATCTCGTGTAGGTGTAAACAAACCTAAGATAGATTTATCTGCAGGAAAAATGTGAAGTCGAAGAAACCATTTCCATCACCCAGTGGGAGTCTGTGTTCAATGCCTCTGATTATGGGGCTGTTGCACATGAGTTTTTGAGCTGATCAATACTTTGAAAATTCAGGCAGACTCTGTTTTTTATCTTCCTTGCTGAAACTCCTAAAATATTCTCTCTCTTTTGCCAACACCTGAGACAAATCAATGGTTAAGGTAATGAGATCTTATTCTTTGACATATCGTGTTATTAGAAGAGTGAAATGTGGGACTTTTATGAGATCATTTCTGTTTGAACTGAGAGTTGCAAGTTATGAAATATTGGTGGTGTATGTGGATTCAGGTTATGCATGTAGTCCTTGGTGGGAGAGGAAAAAATGTTTTAATATTGGCAGGTTCCTTTGGAACCAGCCCTTTGGGGTTTGAATTGTTTGTCACTTTATAATATATTTCAGGTAGAAGTAGATTTCTTGTTGTAGTTACAGCTTAGACTTTTTACAATAACATGATTTGTCATGAAGCTGAAATGAGCAGTGAAATCAGAGTTTAATAAACTGCATATATGTGGCTAAGGCCAGTTCTCTAGTCTTCTCATGACTCAGCAGCAGCCAGAGGATTTTTGCAACCAGAAATGCCAGTTTCCTGTTGTGTCTTGTACTCCCAAACTGTCCTTTAGCGGGACTGCTTTGGAATTTACATGGCATAATAGAAACACAAACTAAATAACTCTGTATTTCTTGGAAAGTGGTATTGAGCTTTGTGGAGGATATAATATAAACACAGACTGACTAAAGTTGCACATGAGACAGATGTTTTATCCTCATCAAGAACTT
Source organism: Podarcis melisellensis (assembly GCF_964234715.1). Lineage (NCBI taxonomy): Eukaryota > Metazoa > Chordata > Lepidosauria > Squamata > Lacertidae > Podarcis > Podarcis melisellensis. The sequence goes on from NC_138531.1 coordinate 46,022,366, forward strand.
GGGAGAAATTACCTAAAATACGAACTCTATTCCATTAAAATTACCAGGATTTGTGACACTAACAAACTAATGTCATTTAATGTATGAAGTATGAGCCAAAACTGATGTATTAATATAATCACAGTATAAATATGACAGTGGTCATAATCGAATCAAGGATCTAAATTTGTTGACATTTAAAGAGATAATCCTTTAAATCACCTGGCTAATGCTCCTCTGGTTGGACATTTGAGAACAGGATACTGGACTAGATGGGACATTGTCAACAAGCTATCCTTATGCTTTTATGATGGCTGAGAACTGCATTAGTCAAATGTGCTGTAACTAGCTTAGAAAATATTAACTATGTGTTAAAATGAAGCCACTACTGAAAAAATAGTTAATAGTTATAACTTCTCAAAGTTATAGTTTGGAAAGATTTTTGCACCTTGATGGACATGTTCTACAGTGGAGAAGAGGCTAAGCATAGACAGAATAAATAGCCATACAGTGGTACCTCCATATAAGTCCGCCCCATCCAGCATCCATTTCAGTACCGGAACGGGTGACTTCTGGGTTTGCCGCTCGCGCATGCGGAGAAGTACAAACTGCTCCACATGCGTGCACAGAGCGGCACTTTGTTGAGCATCCTTTTCCTCGAGCGTCCGGGGCTCTGGAACAGATCCCAGACTCAAAACAAGGTACCACTGTACATACATGGTCTGTTATTCAACCTGTGGTAATTTGCAACCTGGATTAGCACTGCTAAATAGTTCTCAATATGGAATTATGAGAGTATAATATTGGGTCTATGCTATGTCTATCATTGACTGTAAAATCCTATCTGGAGATAATATTTTTCATTGATGCATCATAAAAGGTAAAGGTAAAGGGAACCCTGACTGTTAAGTCCAGTCGCAGACAACTCTGGGTTTGCGGCACTCATCTCACTTTACTGGCGAAGACAGCTGGTGTTTGTCTGCAGACAGCTTCTGGGTCATGTGGCCAGCATGACTAAGCCACTTCTGGTGTACCAGAACAGCACACGGAAATGCCGTTTATATTTGTTCTCAATTCAGTGAAAATTCTTACTGAAACTTCCATTTATTAAATATATGAACATTTCAGCTTCATAATAAAATTAGTACTTGTATTGGTGGTACATACTAGATTTTAATCATTTCTGACATTATGTTCTCTCATCCTTGTATTTCTTTTTATTTATAATAAGATTGTGAGGTTGCCTCCAACCCATTTTGATAAGAGAGATTTTCTTTAGCATCAAATAAACAAACTGAATGACACACAAGTTTCCTAAATAGCACATGATAAAGTGGAAAGGTTGAGGTCATGATTGTTACAGATTAAGCTTTGAAGTCCCATTCCTCATCAAACTCTTCAGCCTTCTAGTCATTGCAAACATAAAAGAAAATTCTGGTTCCTGTACTAAAGGAATTAGAGCAGGGATGGGAAAGTTGTGTCCCTCCAAACATTGTTGGACTTCACTTCCCATCAGCTCTGTCTATTGGCCATGGTGGCTATGGCTATGGGAGTTGACGTCCAACAATATTGAGAGAGTCACAGTTTAGTCATCTGTCCAGATCCTTTACATAAAACAAGAGAATCCCTGTGGATGCTATGCACTACTGACAATAAGTATTCAAGAAGAATTTAAAGATACCCCAAAATGGGTATATTAGTCAAAGCTTCATACAAATATGTTATAGTAGGAGAAATTCACTCTAAAATGCTGATTAATTTTCATGAGGATTCGCAAATTGCTGTGGAAATGCGGAGAACTGAATTTAAGACTGGGCGCATGACAAACTGAAATGGACAGCTTTGTCCACCCCTGGTTGAAACTATGGCTTGGTTGAGTCTGCTTCCCTCTGGCTACAGTGCCAATGCAGCAGCCAGAAGAATTGCTGGCAAAAACGGGGTGGGGGGGATACCAAGTGTATGCTGAAACATATTAGTATGTTTGCAGTAGCATGCTCAAGGTTCAATGTTTCTTAACTTCCACTTGACTAGGCAGAAGACAGATTTTAATAGCAGAGTTTCCAGCATGCAGGAAGCAACGAAAATCAGTTGGAAACTGCATCATTTTCTGCTCAGTCAGCACCAGCTCAGGCATTGCTTGCCACATCCCTTCTCCACCCATCATTTCTCAGCTATGACTGTATCAGCACTCAATTTGCAATTCATGATTCTGTGGGCACCATTTATTTAAAAAAATGGGGGTGCTTCTTATTTCTCAGTGTTTGTGAGGCTGAGTGAACTCTTTAAGGTATAAAAACTCACTGACTCCTGGCCAGTACCTTCCTCCTATATTATTCCACACAACAAACCACCACGAAAATAAGATAAAAGATTTAAGACAAATAATTTAAAAATCAAGTAAGCGTGATTCAGATAGAACCTTATCCTTCACAAATTTATCTAATCTCCTTTTAATTCCATTTAAACTGGTGGTCATCTCCACGTCTTGTGGAAGCAAACCCCACAATTGCTACTGAAGTATGACATGGATTGAGTAGGCGTTATGTCTAATCAAGTGAAAGGGATTAAATGAGTTTGGTGATAAAATTGGGATTCTTTGAAGAAAAATGTTACCCCCCCCCCAAAAAAAGGTGGGGACAGTGCAGAAGGGAAGCTGCATTGTTTCATAAAATATGCACACTAGTTTTTATATGAATAAAAGATACCAGCCTTCTGAGACAAATAGATAATAGGTTATAATCAATCATTCATGTCATTTAATCCAACCATAGCTCCCAATATGAAATTAGACCCTAAAGCTTTACATTTTGTTTGAGTTCTTTTGGGCTTTACATCCCCCTTTTTTTGTGTCACTTAGGTGGCTGGATATTTAAGGCAAACAAATGCGAACTATCAAAAGTGATTAATTAATGAACAGTTTACCTACACCCAGGACAGCAAAAAGCTGTGCTTATTTGGGGGATACAGACTATTCTATGTGGGCCTCTACTGCCCTATAGAAGTGATCATATGAGCTATATGATCCTGGAATGATTATTGTCCATTATATGAAATCGTGGGCAAAGCTAAATTGACTAAATCTTGTGCATCTAGGGCAGGGCAATGAATACATTTTTAAAATAGCTTTGTGGGCTTTGCTACAAAGGAGAACAAAGAGAAGTCTGCACTTTTGGAGAATGTATAACCAAATGATACCTACAGCTGTGGGGGGGGGGAAATGGTCTGAACAATAATCAGAATGCATCTCCACAGAGGACTATACTTGAAAGTGCCCTTCCCTAAAGTATTACATGCATTTCAGCATTGAAAACAGAACACAAGATTGCATCTGAAGGGTTGCAATGAGCATAGGTTAAACTCATGCCATTTCCTATTCATGTTACAATCCTGGTCATGAGAAGAGATTGAGGAAAGAGCAGAGTGAGGGTTTTCTTTCTTAGCTCCCACTGTGTCCCAATAATTGATTGCTGTCTGCTGTGAATCTCGGTGTTTTTGTTTCTTCCTGAATGGGGAACAGGAGGCTATTTTCCTGCTATCTACTGTTTTTATTCCAAAGTATCTACATTCTCTGCTCTATATTTATATTCAATATTGCTCAGAAAGAGGGGTCTGAGTATCACTAAATGCCTTAGTAGGCCATGATGTGAGACCCATACATAACACAGAATGCCCTAGAGAAATACAATGTGTTCAGCCTGAAATTATCCTCTAAATCAAAGCGTTGGCAGCAAAGGTATAATAAAAGATACAGACTCAATTCCCCCTCTCTTCCTGGTGTCTAAACTTGCCTACTATTATTTACAAAGGAGATGCAAGCAATCAACATCCATGCCAAGGCAACTGGCTCTGGAGTGGCTCATGGTGACCGTGGGGCTATCCCAACATGTCACCGACCCAATGCTTATGGTAGGCCACACTCTGGACCTTGTTTTCTCAACTGGGCAGGAAGAAGGTGATCTGGAAGTGAGTGGGGTATTGATGCCAGTCCCTTGTCATGGTCAGATCACTTCCTGTTGAGATTTCAGCAGCTTTTATTCTCTGCACAGGCAGGGGACCTATTAGGATGCTCAGCCGTCAAACGCTTATGGATCCAGTGGGTTTCCAGATGGCTCTGTGGGATTTTCCAGCTGCTATGACAGGCACTCTTGTCGAAGCCCTGGTCAACCTATGGAACATCTAAATGGCTCAGGTCATTGACACAATCACCCCGAGCATCCTCTCTCACTTTGTGGACCCCTTTTGGCTCCCTGGTATACTCCAGAGCTCTGGGCGAGTAAACAAGCTGTGTACATGTTTGTGCATGGCCATATATACTTTAGGATGTTGAAGCTGCAACATCCTTATCATTTTGCTGAATTGATAGTGTGTATAGCCTGCATTTTATAATGGTCTGTGGTGGAACACTAAAAGCCCATTTGGGGTAATAAATGTAGAAGGGCATGCATGCTTTTCAGTGCATGCATGCACTGGAGTAGTTTGGAATCAACATGGCTCTTATTCTTGTGACCACCATAGTAAAACACACACACAAGAAAATATACATATTTCTCTGCATTGCTTTAAATGTTTTTATTTTCTGATATATCATTTATTGTATCATTTTTATGCGTAATTTCTTCATCTTTTTTAGGGGGGGGGATGGCCAATCATAATTTGGTTTATACAGCAAATTTTAGTATTGCACGTCTGTGATCCCAAGCACACTTTCAGGAAAATAAATTACTTTGAAATCAATGAAACTAACTCCCCAATAAATGTTCTGAGACTAGAAAATCTGGTCATAAGATTTCACAATGCATCGAGAAAAGCGCTTTCAATCTATAAAAACGAGGGTTTTGTGCTCCTTGATCTTTCACAACCATTTCCAAATCTGGAAGAGACAGGATTCTCACCAAAGTAAGTGTGACTGAGTAGTCTGTCTCTTTAAATTTAGTGCAATGTTGCATTCTGCTTATATAGCATCACTGTTGGCGGTTGCAGTAGCTGACAAAGTGTGAATCACAAGAAGGTAACCAGAACGAGAAGAAAACAGAAAACTATAAATGGAGCCAGTCATAAGAAGGCAGAATCCATTGTAGCAATTTATTGAAGACTGCTTCTTACTTTACAGTATGAGTTCAGCTGTATGGGGCTGAGTCAAAATGGCCCCTCTTTAGAGAAAGTTGGGGGGACCTGTCAATAGGCACAAAATAAAGAGACAACCTACTGCCAAAAGGGATTGCCTTCCTTCTGCTGCCGGGCACACTATTTTTTACTCACCAGATTGTGGGAATAGTTCATTGTCTCTTTAAGAACTGGAGAGGAAATGTTGTTAGTCAGAAGTGGCAGATACCAGTCAGCAGGACTTGGTAACAAAGCACAAGGAAGCAAGGCCTACATTTGTAGTCTTATGTCTAGAATGTTTTAACTTTATAAAAAAAATTTTTTTGCTTGTAATAAAAACTTGCAATCTAAACCAAAACAATACACAGATGTGACCTGTGGAGGACAGGAAACAGCTCCCTGCACTTCATGTACTACAGTAAGCCCAAAACTTACATGGAGGTTACAGCCCAGGGATCGTCTTTTCCCACTGGATGTCCACCTCATTTTCTCCTGTTTTTAAATTTTATTTAATTTTTATTGCCCAGTGCATAAAACTGAATGCACACAAGTTAAATGCACATTAATTGTGCGCTTACTACACTTTTGTTTGCATGTACTCTCATAATGATCCTTTGAGACGGAGAAAAAGGGATCTATGCAACAGTGCCCAGTAAATCCATGGAAATGTTCTTCATCTCCTGACCATACAAATTCAAGTCCAACACAGATTTCCCTCCACACACAGATTAAACCACACACATATGATTTACAGGTGGAGTAACAGCAGGGTCATACCTGTTTGCCCAGCTACCAGCATTGGTGGCCCCACTGCCTGCATCCCCCTATGTGTTAAGCAAGGCATATAAGCAAGAGTCAGCTACACTTACTGTTGTAGACATATAAAGGTAAAGGTAAAGGGACTCCTGACCATTAGGTCCAGTCATGACCGACTCTGGGGTTGCGCACTCATCTCTCTCTATAGGCCAAGGGAGCCGGCGTTTGTCCGCAGACAGCTTCCGGGTCATGTGGCCAGCATGACTAAGCTGCTTCTGGTGAACCAGAGCAGGTGCTCCATAACTGCCTAGAGGGGAGGAGCTGGACTTTCCTTAATGAGAGCTTCAGAGCCAGCCTAGAATGTCACCACCCCATCCAATGCTCTCCTAGTTCTGCCTCTTAGAATGTGTAAGGTTTCCAAACCTTACCTAGTCCATCCCAGTTACATTCTTACTAAAACGTAAACAAAATTGTTGTCTGTGTCTCCTCCCCCAAATTTGGGCTCCAGTTTTTTACAGCTGTGTTCAGTTTTCTATTTCTTGTCTTTATTAGTACTTGTCACATGTATGCGTGTGCTGCAAGTACATTGTACACAGTCCAGGGTCGAACAGGTCTGGACTGGTCCAGACTGGATCAGGCCCATTCTGGATGTACAAATTAAAGCCCCAATCTGTGCACAGCCCTAATAAATAACCTACGTTTTGGGGCTATCATGTAAAGCGGTGTACTGTACTCTGTCAGATAAATCCTACTGGCTCTCTACTACATCAGTGATTCAAAAATGATGAGTTGGTCACTGAATGCTTGTGAGTGAAGCTGCAAGTGGAGAAAAAAGAAGGGATCATGTCACAACTCCCAGCTATCAGACAAAGCTTCAAATTCTGTTGGTGGTATTCCTTACTTCAATAATATATAAAACAAGTCAAGGCTTCAAGAACAAACCAGGGCTGTTTTACACAATACAACAAATCCCACTTCATGAGGCAGATACAGTTTCTGTAGCAATTCTTTTGATTTCTTTTATAACATTACCTCCAGTGGTGCTGCCTGAGGTGTTTCTTTAAGTGCTGTGATGCTCTGCAGTTTGCAATTAGAGAGAGAGAGAGTTCAGTCAGTGTTTCTGTGTAACATGTCCCTCCATCCTACATTAATGCTACAGCAGTGACAACCAACTAGCAGAGCGGTACTCAGCACCTGTCTGCTATCTAGCTCACGTCTTCCCATCAAACTTGTCTGCAGGAGAGAAATTAGCTAATCATTGATAGGGCATGTCGTTGAATAAATTCCAAATCGCTGCTAGTGCTTTTTATAAATAATTCAAAATAAAATGAACGCTAAAGCAAACACAGCTGTAGCTCACGCTCCATCGCCCACCTGCTGATGGTACATCTTAGCTGGCATCTGCTCATGCAAAACTTGTACGCCTTCCATGTCCTCCTCCCCTTCCATATCCGTACAATGTCAGCAACCATGAATACTCTCTAGCCTTCTCAAGCAGTGCAATTTGGGTTTTGATTGGTGGCATCAGCTGACACATGAAGGCTTCATTCCTTTCCATCGACCATCATATTCTATTATTCTCAATTCAAATGTCTCTATTGATACACATCTTTTGGAAAGAGCCTGAGGCTAGTTTGCAACATGCTCATGTAGTTGCTTTTACAGAAAAGATGTAGAAGGAAGAACCATTTGTGCTCGCTATAAATAGAAAGAGATATCCTGTCATGAAGAAGACTGTTGGTCCATATAGGAACACTGAAAGTTGCCTTGTACCAGATCTTCACTTGAGAGCCCTGAGATTGAAACAATGACCTTTTATACACATCGTATGATTCTGTTTCAGAGTTAAAGCACATAACTAGAAGCAGGAAATGTTTCCTCACCTGAAATTGTGATAAAAAGGGAGATTCTGAACATATCATGACTATTCGAGATGGAATAGGTTTGTATTGTGATCCGTATAGCTAATATCTCATTGTACCAAGGTTTTACATCTTAACTCTTGTGTTTTCTAATTAGTGTCCCCCAATAGGGTTAGATACTTATTTACCTGGTTTAAGAAGAAGGGTCTTTGTTTGCTAACATAATATGAACACATATTTGGAGCTTCAAATCGGTCATATTGGGGATGACAGGTGAGAAAACTGTATCTTGGTTTCAGAAATTCATTGTTTAGTTGTAACCTGGATTTCATTGTTTAAGCAAAGAAAGCAAAATTTCTGAAGTTTAAACAGGTTAATAATGAAAAAGAAAAATTAAGGTTTAAGAACTTTTTTTATATACAAAAAAAAAGTCCTGTCAAGTAAAGGCATATAATCTTTGCTCAGTCAAGTAGCAGGTTGCCTGTGAAGGTTCAGAACTCCTCAGAACAGCATGTGTGTTTGGGGTGGGGAATTTGACAGCTACTTTTTAGTCAAGTACAATTCAACTAGGATAATAGACCAAAATGAGGGTAATTCGTAGGAGGAAAAGTATATCTTTAGTAGAAGCTATCTTTAGCAGATGCTAGAAAGCTTGGAAATATCATTGGAACGTCTGTTAAAACACAAGCATTTCAATTACTTATACTAGCAAATCCTGCCAGTGTTGTGAAATCAAAGATGACTTTGAAAGGTAAAAATATAGATTACAAAATACACAGCAGGACTTGTGTTTAGATCCGTAGCTTCCAAATAGTGAGCTCAATTTGTAATCATTTGATAGAGCTCTAGGAAATACATCCTCTTTTCCCTCTTATCAGAAGCAAAACAAGAACTCATTTCATATCTCGAGGTCCTGACTGCAACAGCATTATTTCTTTCCACTCCAGGAATAATTATCATGTCTTAGATCCTTTACATTTTTGGCACTAATAGTCTTTTGTGCTCTAAACACAACAAAAAAATCTCCTGGAATTGTACAAAGACAAGGAAAAGGCGACAGACTTTAGAAGAAGATACGGTAAAGTAGCCTATGGAATAGGGTGTATTAGGACTGCTTCAAAAACAACTTTAAAAATAGAGCCTCATTTTCTGAACTTCAAAAGGTCTCATTACTTTAAAAAGAGACCTGTGGGTTGATGAAAGAGTGGTATGTGTCAGAGAAGATAAGTTTCTGCAATTATATTGTTCAATATTTTATTGGGTAGAATAGTTCCTATTTTAGTAACAAGTACTGTAGGGTAATAATAAAAAGGCCCAAATGGTTATCTCGGTGAGCAGTCACAAGATCTGAAGTTGAGCAGTTGCTTTGTGATGAACAGAAATGGTCCAGCCAGTCAGAAAGAAAACTGGTGGTGAAGAAAGGCCCAGTATGTAATAGTAGGTGGCGTGCTGGTAAATGATGTTTTTATAGAACTAACTGGCTGAAGAATGGAACAGGAAGGAGCATGCAAGGATTCTAACAGGGTTGAATAAAACATTGGATGGCCATAACTCCTGTGATTCAGTTGCATAAGGTGAAAACGCCATGTTAAAAATGACCCTGGCTGTTGGTCACATCACAATGAGAGGGAAGGATTGACTAAGAGCACCTCTCTCTATGCTGACCTTAGACCAGGGCTAGCTAACCTTTTTTATGCCTTGGGGCACACTTAGGAACGATTCACCTCTGAGGGCCACATGCCACTGCAAGCTGCACATGTGGGCAGTTAGACACACAGAGCAGAGGTCCACTCAGTTTTCTAACTCCCACTTGCTAGAATTCCTCTTGTCTCTCCATCCTCCCCCCTCTCTCATCCTCACTGTGCACATACAGCACATTCAAGCACACAGCTCTTGCACTCACTCATTCACACTCAAACCGTTTAGATAATGGCCACTCGTAGGGTGTATCTGGTTCATGTCAGCTCATCCCTAAGAGACAATGGTATAAGTGTTGTCATTTAAATGGTAATTGAATTAAGCTTGGCAATGAATATTCAGAAATCAATGGCATCTATGTAATAGAGACTAAAGGGCAATTGCATACAAAACAACAACATTTAGAGAGGGTTGTAATGTACAGGTGTTTATATGATAATGTCTGTAAGCCAGGTCTGGATAAATAAAGTTCCTGTTTTCAAAAGCAGGACCGAGCTTAAGTTTCTTTAAGTTCTATTTTCATGGTTAAAAAATATCTATGTTGATGACAATCAGTTCTGTTTGTTACACCTGAATCAGGTGGGGCCATATAGGTTCTGGATCAGTGCGTGAGCAGAGTAGTGGTTTGGATAAGGGCGAATATGAAGTGGAATTCTGACCTTTTCTGGGACACTGCAAATTAGTGCTCCTGTAAAGGTTGACACAAATAGGAGCGGACGGGAAATAGTAACAAAAATACCAGGAGTAGTTCTGTCACTGCACTCCAGGGAAAGAACCACAGCTTAGTGGTAGCGTGCATGCTTTGCATGCGAAAGGTGACAGCTTCAATCCCTGGTGCCCCAGTTAGGGCTGGGAGAAACACCAGCCTAAAACCACTGACAGTCATTGTTGACAATACTGAACTCAAAGCAGCTTCCTATGTTCTTGGGAAAATCTTATGCTACTGAGACTCAGGGCTGTCTTGGTTTTTTTATTCTTAAAGGTAAAGGCCACAGCCTCCTCCCCCAACCTGTTGGATGAGTCCTCCTTCCAGTCACTGTGAAATATGTTTTAGTAGGCAATGTAGGTGGTGACTTAAAGGCAATGTTTACCTTGCATTCCTTCTACAGGGATGGAGGCAAATGGTGTCCCATGTGCTAAGCTGACCTCTGGACAGCTACAGCCTCTGAATGAATGATTATGATGATGTGGGGGAGGGGGACTATTTTCACCCAAACTCATCTTGAGATTTTGCCATTCTGAATTGCTGAGCTATCATACGCAACTGCCTAGGTACGTTATCGGGAGCACAAGTTAGTATAATTGAAAAATACTTTGTCATCTGTAGTAAGCGCCTATATTTGGCCATAAAAATGGCATCCCCGGTGCGTGATTTCTTGGGTTCTTCTAATTATATTTTATAGCTATTCTGGTTTCTGTCCAGTTGTGCTTTTCTTTTAATAGCTCCAGGAACATCCAGTAATAAACATTAAAAGAAATTGCAGAATGATCAGCCACTACTTTCCGCAAGCTGTACTGATTAAATTCCTGTAGTCTCATTTTCATAACAAAGCCCGAGACAGAAAATAGTACACTCTGAATCTTCGCTTGACAATGATTAAGATAAGAACTGAAAATAGCATGAATGAAAACAATTTCTCCATTTCATCTTTGTTAGTGTATGGCTGACTTAGTCCTTTGATCTTTGTTCACTCTGCAGGAGTCAAGACATACAACTTACAGAGATGATATTGACATGCTTTATCTTTGGTAAAGTAGGGGGTTCAGTCTCTAGCAATTGTCTTTCTAAATGTCATTGGGAGGAAATGCAAGATCCTGATCCTGCCAGTGCTTTCTGCTTCTCCACCTCACTCAGCAATGACTTACACCCGTGCCTTTGGTGGACGTAAGGTAGAGGGCAGAGGATATTTCAGCAGTACTATTAAAGAAGCAGAAGCCCTCTCCCGCTTTTACATCTTGCCATTCTAGAAGCAACAGAGTTCCCAGGAGCAGCATTTTACTTTGTAAGTAATATTACATTTAAGTGAATAATATCAAATTCCTCAGGACTACAAATAATACAAAAGTAGGCAATCTTGATCAATTTGTGTAGATTTGAATGGTTCCCCCCCCCCCACACACACCCAGAGATTTTTTATTTTCTGACATTCCAAGAGCAGTGTTTTTTTTCTCAAATGGAGGTAACCTGTTGCTCTCCGTTTCCACAGGGTTAATTTAAGCAGAGAGAATGTGTAGGCGAACATACTCAGTTCATTGTGATGTTCATAGCAGAACATAAATGTATCCAGCTAAATGTTAAAGCTAGGATGAAGTGCTGGAACATAAAATTATTTTCACAGTTTGACCAAAGATCAACTCAGGGGATTATATTAGGAAAGAGAGGAGCTTTGTCTTTAACTAGTGGTGTGTGACCTGCAATTGATTTTGAGTTCTCAAAAGTAAGGAGGAATACAAATGCTTGCCACTTTCTCATGCGTTAAAAGGTTTCCCCTTGGAAACCACAATCTATTCTAGGTGCCTGTTTTCAGATTCTAGTAGAGCCTGATTTGAACACTGTATCTAGATGCATATCTGGTATTTTAAATAATTTTATTATTTTCCATTACAGTATTTGATTTTGAAATATGGTTAATCTAAAATCTCCCAGTGTCATATCACTGTGCAACAATTTAGGACTAGCGATGATGTGATAAGCAATTGGTTTTTATTGTTGAAAATGAAGAGGGTTCAATGAGTATTGGTTCAATGAGTGTTGGTGGGAAAACTTCCTCTGCTCCACATTTCAGTTGCAATTGGTTTATTCTTTTGGAGCATTTTCAGCGACTCCACAGAAATGGGTTGGTTTTTTTCTCAAGTATTCCCTGAAATATTTCAAGGACTTTGCCTATTCTGAATTCTTCTCCATCAGTCTTTTTAATCTGTCCTCCATATGTCTTCTCCCTGCTTGTGAGCATTCCTGGACCTTCCCTCTTCTCAACAAAATTTACCTTCCAGCAGCAGTGTCCTTCCAGGGATTAGGTAGGTCACAATGCTTTACCAGTAATACCCAACAGAAATATATTTGGGAATTACAATTTGCCATAGTTGTTGGGACTTTACTATAAAAAAAAGGCCCAAAAGCCCTTTCGATTATATGCCAGTGATCATTCCAATTCTACAATTCTATTATTTGTTCTGGGAAATTCCTGTAGGAAAGCTACAGGGGCAAAATAGGTGCATTGGTAACTACTACGGGGCTCTCCTTGCCCATGTCTTGCCTTCCTCCAACCCCTCCACAGAAGCTTTTCTCTCTCTCAATGCAAATCACTTTCAATACTGAAGCACAAGCCATCCTTACAAATCTGCATTTTCCTGAATTTTGCAAACCTGTTCTCCAGGCAAGCAGATTGTACAAAAATTCACATATTGGAATAAAGTGCTCATAAAAATGCATATATGAAAGGAAAATACAAAAATGCATTATTTCAATGAAAATTGAATTTTAAAAAATGTGCACATTAGGCAAAATTGCAAATGAACATGACTATTGGAAGAAATTCATACTAAAATACTGGTGGATTTTCATGAAAACTTTTAAAAAACTGCAAACTGATGTGGAAATGTGGAGAAGTGCAGTCTGGAAAAAGGAGGAATTGAAATTGACAGACCCACCCATCACTACCCCTCATCCAAATACTCCATTTGCTAATTCAACAGTTCGCAGGCAGGATGGAAACTGGTGCAATTCTGCTGTTATGGGAAGGGAAAATCCAAATTACAGAAAATGTCGAACCAGGTGGGAAGATCTGTGGGTATCTGTCTGTGGGAAGGAAACTGATATAAGTTCTTTCTTTTTTTTTAAAAAAAAAAGCTTTCTGAGAACGATAAATAAGAATGTGTGATGTTTCTCCTTTATTTTATTGTTGGGGAAATGAATCCTAATCTTAGACAGACTTTTTAAAAAAGTTAGAAATATACCCAAAAGCAGATTTTACAGATTAAGGGTCCAGGTTGTTCAAATTAAAAGGTATTTGATCTGTGAGTTCCAGCATGAACTCTCACTTCTGTTCAAAGCAGAGAAAAAGAGTTATAGGAGTGTTTCCATGTTTCACTGTTTCTTACTGCACTTCAAGGAGTGAACTCCATTGATACTAGTTAGAATTTATGGATGACTTGCCTGGGCGAATGTATTTTTGATAGCTCCCTTCCAATTTCATCTTCTGAGGTACAAGGTTCCTATTCCCATAAAGAATAAAAATGTAGGTTCTTTTTTGTCTACTTTTATCCTCATGGGAGAGCCTTTAATGGCCTGTCTTTCATTCCTTGCAGCTCCTGCATTACTTTCTCCTATGCAGTTAGAAGTATCATCACATCATCACACAAATGGGAAGCTGGGGGGAGGGGAATTCAGAGATTTGTAGCTTTGGGAAGTCTCTTGGCAACTGATCATGACAGTATCGGTTGGGTTTATCTAAATTAAAATTAATGAAAATCAGATCTCTGAAGTATTCTTGAATAAAGGATAAATACACTGTCCATACTAATACGTTCCCTTTTCTGAACCAAAGAAATATTTTCTTGGGCTGTATACATCAGATTCAGATTAATTTCTGAATTCTGAAGTCTGAGTCAAAGCAGGATTCTTACAAGGCTGCATGAATTGACAATACAGACATCAAGAAAAGTAGCATGGCATTGGGTCCCAGGATCAGTTTATCATTCCACAAGCCCCATGTTGATGGAATGGATCTGCTGGTTTTGGACTGCTCCAAACCTGTACCTTGAGAGCCGGCCATTGCTGTGGAGCAAGCCAAGCAAGGTCTTACTGGGGGATTAGGGTGTAGATTCCAAACAGGCAGATACCAAACCCAAACTTAGGTTTGCTATGGTCAATCCTCCCCTGAGGCCCCTTATGTGTCATGAATGAACCAGCCACCAGGGAAGGTTTGCAGCCAGCCCCCAGTGAAGGTTTACAACCAGATCACAGTGAAGGTTGCAACAAGAAAGCTGCCAGGAACAGAGAGGGTTAGCTGCCAGGCAGGATGAGCATCAGCGATTGCCAACTCCCCTGCCCCTTGGAATGCCAGTTGATAAGAGAATGGCTGAGGGCGAGCCGGAACCCAGCCAATGCTCTACTGGCGTGAACAGAGAAGGAAGAAGTTTGTCAGAACAGGAAGGGTTTGGAGCTGAGCCAGTCCCTCCTAAGGATAGGCTAAGGGGAGGGCTGTTAGACCGGAAACAAGGCAAAAGGTGCAAAGTGAGAAAGTTTGATATCTTCTGTAACTGGACTAGAAGCTCAGAAGGGTCATCATGATTGATGAGGCTGGCGGCATGTTAGAGAACTTCTGGGTTGTTGTTTTTTGCAATAAATCTTCCTTTTTAATTAACCACACTTGCTGTGTTATCAAGTCAGAAACCGGGACTCCTGACATTATGGGACCCCCTTATACTATTCTAATCCTGCCCAAAGCCATTTCCGCCCTCATACAAACAACGTCCTTCTTCCTAACAAAGGAAAGCCATAATTTCACTGAGGAAAAGGCGGGAAAATACCCAACCAAGCGTCAATCAGGTTGAGTGGGGGGGAAATTCATTTCTGGCCCTGTCAACCAGCAACCCAAAATTGCTCAGTGAAGGCTCTAACCCAAGGGTGGGCGGGAAGCTCTCAAAGCAAAATGGCTGTGAGCTCCAGGGGAAGCAGCTTTATATAGGATCCCCCCCCCGGCAGCAAGGGCTCATGGGACAGCTTTTTTCCATGAGCCCATCACACAGAGAGGATACTGGGCAAAAACCTTGTGTAGTACTTTGCTGGAATCTATGGCCACAGTGCCATCGGGCAAAGTTGTCCAACACTTATTGGGCATGGAACAGGGCTTTACAAAAGGTAAATGTGTGGTTGCACTTGTGCACCTTTAATGTATCATCTAGTTTTGCCCCTATTTGATGCAATATCTTCTGTTCATATTATGCTTTTCATTTAATTCCCATATTGAGTTCTGAAACTATAATAAAGTACCTGTGAAATTTCCTCATGCAGGTTAATCTCCATATTCACATCATTTTCTCTTAATATTGGCTTCATTATTGATAGCAACATTGTAGAGTATCACCACAGAAGTCATCATCATATGCCTTATGCAGTTTTAAAACAATACTAATCACAGTTATTTAGAAAAATGACCCAACTAGATATTCTGCATGTGATAGTGTTGGCACCAATATTGATCCTGACAAATAGTAAAATGTCCTTCTAATAAATCAAATGTGCAGATTTCAGCAAGGAAGTTTTCTACGTAATACAACTTGGTAATATTTTCCTATGTAGTATTAGGTATAGTTTCCTTTGTGTTGACTTGCACACAGCAGTGATCTGTTAAAGTGAGGTACATGAAGCTTAAGTTCTTATAGGGTATTTGTTGCCGCAGAGGCAGTCTTAGGGTAGCATGACCAGTGCGGCTATAGTGCCATGTTGCAGGGGCTGCCACAACAATGCTATAGAACAGAGCATGAGAGGCAGGGGTGCCAAATTTTAGCATCAGCCAAATTTGAGAGCCTCAAGTCCACCACTGGTTGCTGTTTATGCTGGCAAAGTTGGGGGGAAAGGTCATTTGCCTGTGTCTCAGCATGGTTGAAAGTGGATGTGCATATTAGTGTTTATAAGTAGAGCAGGAGATAAGGAAGTATGTTGTGGGGGAATTAGGAAATGTGGGGAAATAATTTTACACCCAAGCCTAGTGGGTGCTTAGTCTTCAGGGACCACAGAAAATAGGAAGAAGTAATTAAGCAAAGTAATAGCTCTTTACCATATCCAATTTATGTACAGAGAGTGCTAGAGCAGTAAATAACAGTAAAAAAGCATGTGTTCTAAGCATGCCAATGGAAATTTGTTCCATTTTCCTATTCAAGGTGAATCTTATTACCTAATTTGCACATTCTGAAATAATATGTAAACTGAAACACAGCCATCCTTCAAACGCCACATTTCTCTAACTTTTGCAGTACAGTTTTCCAGCTTGTACTAGGGTATAATATGCATACAAATGCATATATTAGTGAAATTATATTATATTGAGAAAAATGCATTTTCAAAAATGCAAGACTGCATATAAAAAGTGTAGATTAGAAGAAATGGGAACCTAATTTCTCAGGGATGTTCATGGGGGGGGATCCGAACTGATGTGAAAATGTGAGAACCAAGCTTATGAGAAACTGAGAGGAAACCATCCCTACAGTAAAGTAGTAAGTAAATTGAATGGGAGTTTGATGTATGGCTCTGCTACAGTTTTAAACTTTTTACAATGTCCGGTTTTTTGGGTGCTTCCATTTCCCATGGGAACATGATTGTAATAAGAGAGCAGGGACTTCCTACACTGATGTGGAGCAGATTTTGACCCTCATTCCAGTGTGGACAGCTTGACTGTCCATATCTAGGACATGTAAGTCAGTATTGCCAATGTTCCCATCAACACATCCTATTGTGTCCATGAAAGGTCACAGTAGATATCATTTCAAGAATTCACAATGCATGAGAGGCTGTTTGGTATTCCTGCTTAGTTCCTTTCGTTTTGTGAGTGACATCATAATTCCTCAAAATTCTAAATGTAAGCTATTGCTAAACATGTCCTCTGTATCTTCCAAAAGGGTAGAAGGCATGGACTTGGTCAAGGGGGAGGCAGCTGCCCCCCTTAGATCAAGTAAAACAATAGAAATACTTAACTAAGCGACCAATGTGGGTTTTGCTCTCCCCCCCCAAAAAAACCCCAACCCTGGTAAAGCCCACGCAGTAGTGGACAAACTCCTCCAGATTCAATTCTGATTGGGGATATCAGTTAGAGAAAGTGGAAAATGTTCAAGAAAAAGTTCCCATTTTCTGTGTTCTTTTTTACCCTTTTTTCTTTTTTTAAAGAATGGTTCCCTTCATTATACATTTACTCAGTCCCAAGCATCCTTACCCAATTGCTTCTGCTATTATGGCTCTTGGTTGGTCTCCCAAGCCCTAGTTTATACAAAGTAGTAGGTGAAATAGCTTGGAAATAGATTTACTACTGTCATGTGTAGCTCAGTTTATTTTTAATGTAGATTAAAAAAAAATGAACATATCTAGCAAAGCATACTTTTGGAGCACACTTTCTAGAAAAAAATAACAAGACAAACTCATTACTAGATGTTGTGGCAACTTGACATGTAGGCTTGGGTACTTATAATGTGTAATAATGCTGAATATTGGAAATGGTAATAGAAATCTTGGCACATATTGCTAGAGCCTTAATAGTTATTTCTCATTTCCAATACTGAAAATAGATGAGTGAGTGGTGGAATAAAGGAATGCAGTAATTTACAAAGCAAGTTTGCTTATGGCTAGGCATGGTATAATGTAGAATTCTTACAGTCCTGTGGCAGCAATACAGAATATTCTGTTTATGGCATAGATATTGTTGCCCATCTTTCTGTGTCAACATATATTTTGCAACGAAGCCCAAAACCATGCTCCAGGTAATGCATATTTGGTTAGCTACCTACTATGGGATATGTTTCTTTGTCTTTAAAAAATGAATGTGCAGTGCACATTCCTGAATTAATTTTCTTAAATGAAGAGCTTTCATTCAATCCCATCCTTCAAAAGATCACAACAGATGATGATAGATAGATGATAGATGATAGATAGATGATAGATAGATATTCCTTGTGAGTTACCCTGTGTGCATTTAACAGCTGTGCAGAAGGTAAATAGCCAACAGCTACAGCTTTTACTAGCATGAAGACTGGAGGGTATGAGATTCATTTATTCTTATTGTGCAGCTGTTAAAGACACGGGAACTCCACTATGGAAAAACAAGAATTCACAGAATCATCTCCAGGAGTAGAATAGTAGAAACCTGCTTTTGTGGCATACCAGCCACACACTACTGCTGGGGCAATACCATGTAAGTCTATACCGTTTCCCATTTGGTAGAACAGAAATAGGCAGATGAGTACTTGGAGTGAGTTGCAGGTTGAACTTTATTATATTCATCTTGATTATTCCCATTATATTTATTCCTGATGTCTAATTATACATATTTCTGTTTTTTGAGGAATAAGAAGCATTCCTGGCATGGAAATCCTGACCAGTACAAGAAAATGGATTAAATTACTCCCACAATCCCTTACAAACTAACTGTTCTGTGCCATAAATAGAAAAGCAGTAACTCTCAGAAACACTCATTGGATTAAGTCTGAAATTTCTTGATTTTTTTCGGGGGGGGGGACTTAGGGGGAAAAGAACCTGGAAGACCCAAGTTGTTCAGAGTTTTGTAAATCAATACAAGAGCCTTGAACCTATGCTTGGGAGCAGATTAGCAGCCAGTGCAGCTGTTTTAACAATGGTTCTTGACCAGAAGTTCCCATCAGCAATCTGGCCACAACATTCTGCTCCAACTGGAGCTTTTGAACCAGACCCAAGGGCAGCCCACCTAGAGTGCATTTGAGTAATCTAGCCTCAAGGTTATATCCCTGTCCCCTGTCCAGGAACAGTTGTAATTCCCAGAATCCTTCGGGGAAAGCCATTGCAGTTTGAAGTGATATCATAGTGCTTTAAATATATGGTGTGAATATGGCCCATATAACTCTCATGTAAGAGCACATGCATGGTTTTCAGTGGGCAAAATGCTAGAGAGTCTTTGACATTTATTACAGTCTGTTTTCTTACAGAATGAAATCTATGTAGGAAAATAATTTATGTGAAGTGACGCCGACACTATTAACACCGCGGGTAAAAGTGGTGAAATCTCATAAGAACATCCCTGAACATTGCATTTAATTTAGCTCACGAAATGCTTTGGTATCCATTTATAGACTGTGCAGATGAGGGAGCTATTTTCTTTTGTCTCACTTTGTGGCATAAATTTGAGGTCTCACCACATTTTTCTTTAAAGCCTAATTTTCTAAATATCAAAATAGCTTACCCAGCGTGGTCTTTCTCCTGTCAGGTTTGTTGGAGATGAGGTTAGCAGCAATTTACAAGAGCCATTCTATTTTTGTACCTAATAATAGGGAGAGGCAGGCAATCTTCTGGTGCACAGATTCACCTTTTTCCCAGGGCTTTTCAGTTTGATTCACTCACAGCCTTGTGCAAATCAAGGTTCTTTTTATTAAACAGCCCAGTGCATTGTTTTACTTCAGTTCCCCCCCCCCCACACACACAATTGATGGCGAATCTCTGGAATTAAATGGAATGAGTGGCCTTTAAGTCTGGAAGAAGAAAAAAGTGTTTAGTGTTTGGATTCATTTCTATGGCAACAGGATGAGTAAAGAATAAAAAGGAGAGTTCACAACAACAAATAACATGCCTGGTTCCCTTAGTGTGTCCAATACTGGCAGATATTGCCAAATGCAGCATTCTGCTACAAGTGTCAGCAAACAAGAATGCGACACTTTTAAAGCTTATTGATGTGGAAGAAGGTGGCAAGTTCTGTTTATTTCGCCATGATGCTTCAGACAGCTTACATTTTAACTATTTGCCTTCAAATGATGGGGAAAGACAAATTAGAATGGCTTCATATGTAACTTCATATGTATGTCAAAAATGTCCGTCCCCCCCCCATTGCTACGCCTCTGGTAGCGCCTCTTAATTGTGCAACAATTAAGGAATGTGGTGCCATAAAACTGAGCACCTTCTAGATTGTTAGACTCCGTCTTACGTCGTAACATGTGTGAGGTTCAATTGCATTGGTTATTGGGGCCGAATGGGAATGCCTCACAGGAGCACCAGCAGTCCTATGACAATACATTGTATATGGGTTTGTAAATATTTCAAAGCACAGCTGCTAGATAGCTAACAGGCATCAATTGACAGAATCATCTCTCTTTTGTGCAGAAATAATTTCAGCCCGGTTTCTAAGCTTGGTTACATGTGCTGGTGTTTACCTTTTAACACTCTAGAATCATAGAATCATAGAGTTGGAAGAGATCACAAGGGCCATCGAGTCCAACCCCTTGCGTTCCAGTTTGTCAGTGTCCTTCTTGAACTGTGGTGCCCAGAACTGGACACAGTACTCCAGGTGAGGTCTGACCAGAGCAGAATACCCTACTTGTCTTGGGCCATCTTCTCCTGCACCAGTTTGTCCATTCACTGAAGTCATCATCTGAGGCTCTTCTCTGGGTCCCTTACCTTCTAAAGTGGGTGAATGGAGAAGGAGCCATCTTTAGAATACCCTCCACAGGAAGGCTTGCCCCGTTACACAGAAAAGTCCTTTTTCTTTTCCCAGGCTTTGAAAGCCTTTTTAAACATTTCTGGGCAGTGTGCTCTGTGGTTATTATGTATTGTTGTCCTGGGCTTGTTTTATTGTGTATTTTGTTTTTTCTATAAGGTGCCCTAGGAATGCTGTTCTGTTGGAGGGCAGAATATAAAATGTGGAAAATAAGCAAATGCATATGCTATGGTTGCATTTTGGAGTCCCACCATATGGAATAAATTTCTTGGGACCTACCACATAATCTGGGTAAATATGAATCAGGCTTGTAATACCAAAATAGATCTGCTGAATATGATGGCTTCCCTGTTTTCTTAAGTGTAAAGGGCACTTTCCTAGAAGGGTCTGGGAACCCCTACATGTTTAGAATTTTTGTAGAACCTTCAAACTTCAAAGAGATTAATGGATCATGAGAGAAAGAGAGAGAGAGAGAATGCATTGCTACCAATATAGAGAAACAAAACTGCAATAAAATATAGAATAAAGTGCAGAGCAATAAAAGAGATGAGAAATATAATTCAGACCATGCTTCTTTCCATGAATTAACCGTGAAAGAGAAGAGGAATCCCAATTTCTTTCTGCATTGATGTCAATGCTAATTTAATGTATTTTGAAGACCAATGAAACAGCTATGCAGTTTAAATGAAGTGTTTCTACAATATTATAAATGAGATTGAGAATGTTATTAGTTGTAAGGTTGTGAAATGTGTTCCTTCTTTGCCTCAGATTAGCCAAATCCAATCTGCCAAAAAAGATTTCTATGAGCAAACAGATTCTGCTGCAAATGTTGTGCTGTCATTAGAGGCAAATAAGCACCAAGATTGTGTTGTAAAGCCTCAGTGTTCATTTTACTGTTGACATGAGCTAGATTTAGGTAAAATGCTCAGGGATGAAAGGCTGGGGAAATGTCTTAAGTAGCAAGCAACTAGTTTCCTTGCCCCTGCTGCATAACTCTTTCTGGTTTCCACATCTCCATTTGTCATTTCTGAGTAGTACACGGTGGTTAAACCGAGCCCTGCAGCCGCCTTCAAATCTAGACAGGTTTGTTTACCACGCTGTATGTCACTGTCAGGAGCAACCTTTGTAGGCCTCAAAGGAGGCTGGCTAGTTCTTACATACAACTTCTGTTCCAATTTTCCTACCTGAAGAACAAGACGTAGTAAACATAAAGCATGGCCAAAGGGTCCAAAACCTATTCAAAGTTTATTTAGCTTCCTGGGAAAGGCAGCATTAAAAAGGGAGAAAATAATCTGTGAAAATCCTTCAACGCTGAAAATGCTGCTCCTAGGGGGGACGGGGACCCAGAGACCCTCATAGGACCTTTTCAAACAGTGAGGGAAAAACCTGACTTTTACTCCAAGCACTAAAGTAATGCTAGCTTGAACTGTGCATTGGCATGCTTTCCTGTTCAGCCACAGCACAACAGCTTTATTTATTTTCCTTATTTGTTTTGTTAAACAAGTTAGATGTTGTAGTGCTCTGCAGTAGAAATGGCAGAATGTACAGCCTAGATAAGAAAGGGGAGTGGAGGAACTGGTGGACAATTGCTTTGGAGAAAAAGAATGCCTTGCTGAGCCTTACTGGGGTATTTTCTTTGAAAAGGTTGCATGAAAACATCATTTTGAGGTGCCACAGGGGAATCTACATAACACACCATGCAAAGTCTCATGCCACCTTATGTTTACTTTTGAGTGAAATTTCTGAAGAGCCAAATTATGGTAACCCATTCTTTCTCATTGGGTGAGGAAGGGACATAGCATACAGCCATTCTGACTAATTTTGAATTAGTTAAGAGACCACCTATTCTCATCAGAGAGTTGCAATTCCCAGAATTCCCTGGGAAGAGCTTCTTCTTCTTCTTTGGCGATCACTCATAGCCGAGTAAGATTGTCTTCCATAAATGCGGTTTTAACAATGAGTCCATAAATGACTGTGGAGGTCAATTCTGGATCCACACATCCTTCCACAGTGAGGACTTTGGTTTCCCAGTGGGAGGTGATCACGGTGTGGATTTGACAAACATGCCTTCCTCTTAGCACATTTCTCCCTTGAGTTCGAGAGCAACTGACTGTTAAACCACTCCAAAATTGTAGTTCTGTGAGGGGAACATGGGTCTCCTAACAACGTTTAGCACCCTTAACAAACTCCAGTTCACAGGATTCTTTGGAGAAACCATGATTCTTTAAAGTGGTATTTATTTAGTTTTTAAATTTATATACCGACCTTCGTCCAAAGATCACATGGCAAACTGCATAAAAATACAAAATGAAACTACCAAATAAATAACATAAGAAAAAACAAACAAATAGAAAAGCCAATAATTCTCTCAAATAAACACATTTGTAATCAGCCAAAGGTCTGGTTACTGAGGATTGTTTTCACCTGGTGCCTAAAGATATGTGATGAAAGTGCCATGTGAGCCTCCTTGGGGGAGAGCATTCCACAAATGGGGAACCACTGAAGAAGAGGCCCATTCTTGTGTTGCCCCCCTCTGGACCTCTTGTGGAGGGTCCACATAAAGTATGATGCTGGTCTAAATGTGTAGTGTAGATGGGGCCATATTTGCCTAGCCTGGTGCTATCTATTCTGACTAGCTGCGGCTCTCCAGAGTCCCAGGCAGGCATTTTCTCCATCACTTCCTCCTGTTCCTTCTAACTGGAGATGCCAGGAAGTGAACATGGAACTTTCTGTATGCAGAGCATGTGCAATCCATTTGTAACATACCTTGTTAATTATTTTCCTCTTATAATAGTCTCTTGAAAAGACATAATTCATATTCATCTATCCCTTTGATATAATCTTAGGAAGACAAGTTAGAATTTTGAAGGCAGCGATGAAGAAAGTAAAGTCTGACTCATTTTCAACTGTTGACTCTTGGCATTCCCAAGCACAGCTAATGGAAATGGAGAAAAATATCCTTTGTAGGTCATCAGACTAATTAATCTTGACTAGTCACCAGTGCCTGAGGAAACTGTAGTACTGGCACAAGATCTTTCTGGATAAAACGTTGGTCTTAACCTTTGTTCTTCTAATTATGCTTTATAATAGGAGCAGAATGAATATGCACTGCAAATTTATTGCCCTCCAAATAAAATCTTGGAAGCATCACAAAGAAAGAGTTTTTGCAGGAGCTACTTAATTAGGGGAAGATTGTGTCCTTTCCAGTCTCTTAAGATGACCTTGTTATATAACAAATGTTTAGAAAAGTGTTTGCTGTTGATCGTCTCCCCCTACACTTCATTTATTTTCTTTTAGTGTGAAGTACACTGACCAAAAGAGCACAATCTTTCTTAGTCAGTCTCGGGGAAAGGAACCTTGTATAATTCATTTTTATTTTACGGGTTGTAAAAGCGATTTTATTTCATTGTCTGACAATAAAATCATGAAATAGCCATTTTAATATCTAGACATTCTCAGAGTACCTTTTGATGGGCAATATAGAATTGGGCAATGGCAGTTTTTCCTTCATGTGAGGGCACAGCTGACCTTCTGCATCAGGGTACTTTCTAGCAAGGTGTCCTGATGATGCTCCTTATTTGTGGGTTGTATTCTCATCTTAGACTGGGCTGGGTGTACCTTATGACCTGTGGCAACACAGAAGTCTAGCATGCAGTGGAGATGAAATCGAGCTTTTATTTATTTTTTAGTTGTGCTAATACTTTTTCTTTTTATGTTTGATCTTTGAGAGATTGTAGTGCTGATGGTTTTGAATATGAATGCAAATGTAAAGTACCTTACGCTTTTGTAAGCCCCCCATGGAACTGTTTTACACTGAAGAGAAGGATACAAATCCAGAGAATCCAACCAAGCAAGTATTTTGTCTTTCTCAGCAGGGTATGTTTCATGCCTCTCTACAGAACAGATATTTAACCCTATCCGCTTTGGCAATGCCCTCCGTCCCACTTCTGTTTCTTGTAATATAAGCAGGTAAATAGGCAACATCTATGAATTGATAAAACTTTGGGGAAAGGAAGCAAGCTATGTTATGCCTCTTATAAAAGGAGTAGGGGTAGTACAGTTCCTCCCTCCCACTTTTAATATCCCCATTCCATCTTCTCCAGGTCCATTCAACTGCAGTGAATTTTCCTAAGCAGTATTATTGGCAGTTAAGTTTGTCTGTTGATACCATAGGAGACCTCTTTATCTTCACACCTAGTGAGACTGCCAAGGTAACGCCATGTCATTAGGGTTGCCATGTGTCCTCTTTTTTCCAGGACAAGGCCACTTTTTCATGGGCAGAGTTGCCATAGTGATCCATATTTAAAAGTAGAAGTTGGCAAATGTGTCCTCTTTTTCTCTCCTCAGAATATGGCAGCAATTTTGCAGAGGGGTTGAAAAAGACATCACATTCATTGACACATGTCGAAGTCAACCAGCAATTCATTTCATTGAGGTGATGGGGGCGTCTCACACCTTAACAATCCAAAATGAGAGCACTTATTGGCACTCACTTATTGGTCCACATACCCTTTTTCCTCTGTTGTCATAACCTTGCCTCTCATCTGTTTTAGATTGTAGACTCCCTGGAAGCAGGATCTTGTCTCTTTTGGTTTACAAGGTAGCATGTTCCCTAATAAAAGTTTGCAAGGGCTGAATGCACCACTTGCCTAAGTAAAACCAGGAGTCCTGATGCAAAAGACAAAGTCAGAGGACCCAGTCAGCGATAGGAAAATCCACCAGGCCTGTCACAGCAAACACTCTTTCACCTCTTCCCACAGCACCAGGGCTCCAATGAAATTTGGATTCTCCTGTGCCTATATTAAAGTTCAAATAAAAACATTGGAAGATCTACTCAAGGATCTCCCATCTAACATGTCTGTGACCCGTAAATGGCAAAAATGTAGTGGTGTACATTAGAAGCACCATATTGCTTGATATAGTATAATCTTGATTAAAAGCTGGAAAAAGACTAGGGCTCTGCAGCAAAGAACCCACCAGGCCTTAGTGGCAAAGGATTACATCAATCTGGCCTCAAGGAGAAAATATGAGGAACTGTTAGAATTCAGGGGCTCTTTGGCCATGGTTTATAGGTAATCATGGATGATGCAGGTGCTCAAAAAGAAAAGAAAAATTGGATATGATATGTGCCCCAATGGCTGAAGTGGTATATAGGGTTGAAGATCAGCAAAGGGGTTATTGGAGACCTTCACTTCCCTGTCTCTTTCTTTCAGGGCCATAGGAACACACACAAGGTAACAATGCTTATTTACTTATTTCCATCCAACCATCCTTGGCATGATGTTTTATGAGGAGGAAGTTTTACTTATTTTCTTTCTGGCTGAAAGACAGCTGTCAAAGGTACAAGAGCCAAGAAGAAGAAGAAATGGTGGGAATCTCATGTCCTACAGATTTAATAATTTTACCCTGTATACCATGTTCGGTTTATTCACATGCCTGAACTAGCCAAAGTTCATCTAATTTAAGTCAGATGGGTTTCAGTTGGAATTAAAATGCAATGGGATACACATCTTCACTTGTAAATATCTGGCTGACTCTCAACTAAGTGGGAAAAGAACAGCAGCCGTAAAGTGCTTGGCTCTGGCTACATTGTACCCTTGATTTCCACATTTGAGAGTATTCTCTGGTTCCTGAATTACTGGCAACAGGATAGAAGGTTGGTTATAATTCATGAAGAATGTGATGTAGTGTGAAACTAAAAGCTCAAGAAATTGCATACCAGGTCCAATTCACCATTAACAGAACCTTAACATTTAGCACTCTGCAGTTCTTTTGTAACAATTGCTTTCTGGACCAGTTCTTCTCAAAGAACTGACTTACTTAGAATAATGGTCTCATTCGGCATTTTAAGAAGTGACAGTAAATTTAAGCCTCCATATTAAAAACACAAGAGCAGCCACTTTTCAGCTTATGTTTAAGAGGTACTCCTTAATGATTTCAGCTTAGTACATTAGTCTATGTTCACCAAAGGTCAGCTGCAACTAAAATCATTGGGAGCTGAGCCATTGATTTCAGCCAGAGTAGCCGAAAGTAGCTATTTTTAACAGCAAAAGAAATACAACATACTTTCTACAGTAAAAATTCCAAACATTATCTGGGTTTTAGGATGAAATGTCCTGGATTAAATAAGGCATCAGGACATGTGATGAAGCCAAAGTAAGGCTATAAAGTCTTGGCTTTCACTGAGCTTGAAACAGAGAGCAGATCCTGGAATTAATGGCTGTGCTGCAGCAAATCCCAGACATAAAAAAGGAAGAAAAAGAATTGAGGAGATTGCATTGGAGACTAAGATTGGTGCAGAGATATTAGAAAGTAGTGCTTTACGATAAGAGAAGACTTGCTGAAATTGAATAAAAGGAAAGGGTTTAGAAATGGGGAAAGGCATATAGATTGGCAAGTACAAACCAAATCATCTCCAGGCTGATTTCAGGCAGGGAAGTAAGAAAAGAAATATTTAAATGAAGTTAAAAACAACAAAAACTTCTCCCAATCAAAATTCATCCTTGGTTTCCACATAGGTTATGCTAATTTTCCTAGATTTAACTAGTCAAAAAGAACAAATATTATTCAAGTCTGCAGATCTGGAGACATTCTGAAGGGAGAGATTCATTTCTTAAATGTATTTAATCTATTTTTTCCAATTCTTTTTCCTGTTTCAACTGTCCATCTTTTTGCATGCAGTACTGTCGAAAGCAAATCACCTTCCAAAATCCTATCTACCCAAGAACTATGCTCCCAAGACGAAGATTGACAGGGCTAGCTTCATTGGGAGAAGATATTATTAATGTTAAGATTTTTGGTAACTGCTGATTAATTTACAAAGGAGGGAGCTAACTACATATTTCAGGGACAATCTATTTCTGATCATATTTGTAGCCTTTCATTATTGTTTTTCTGTGTGTTTAAAGCAAAACAGATATCAATGACCATACTAGTATAATACTTGCAATATACTTCCTGTGCTAGATTTTGCAACTTATGAAAGTAAGTAATTCTCTACATATCCTAGATAAATGTACTAAACTGACTACATTTCACAAAATGGCATATATATTGACTTCCATGGAAGAGGGAAAATTAAAACAATCAGCTTTTGCCACATCAAAGCAACACCAAATCACAGCATACCACCACCAGTATACAAGCCCTGCACAGAAAGACGATAACTTAAATGATAGGGTGCACGACATGGGGCTTTATCTCTCTGACCCCACGTCCTGCTCAGAAGGTTTCTGTGTACTTGGGGAACTCCCTATTTAACTCGAAGCATATTGCTATAAGATTGGAGTTTGGACTAAATGGCCTCTTGGGATCTTTTCCAACTATGTGATTCTCTGGTTGTAAAAAGAAACTGCTGAGATGGTCAAAACCAGTTAAAGTGTTGACGGGCAGGTTCCACTCATGTTCTTTGCTTGAAATGTAGCTATTAAAACATAATATTCTTAAACCAAATGAGTGGCTTGGCGTAATTATGTTTATAGATATATGTAATGCTCCTTGTTTGTGTGTTCTTTGTTATTATTTATCCGTTTATTTTTCCTATATCTTATTTGATGAAACTTCTTATGTATGTTGTAGAAGTCATGATGTAATTTGCCTTCTGTGTAACCTTGATACCCTGCTGTTATCGATGCTATTATTTTATGTTCTGATGAAACTTAATAAGCGTACGTGTGTTTTGTTTTGTTTTTTGTCTGACAAGGTACATTCTATTATTGTTAGATAAACTAAGGTGATAGTGTGCCATAGGAGCTACCATAATTGTTAGACCCCTGCCTCTGAATGGGTCTGTCCTGTAAATTGGGTTACCATCCTAAGCCTCATCTGAGTAGGACAGAGAGTTGACTTTAGGGTACTGTCCTTCACCCTCGAAAGCTGATCTGGGGGCATTAAGCATTGAGAGAGACATCTGTGAGTGTTTAATGCTGGTCCTCAACTCACATCCTGTACAATGCAATATTAAACGCAATATTACCAAACAGCATAAGCCCTCTGTTCAGGCGTGTCAGAGAATTCTGACAGCAAAGGGGGCAGAAATTGCTGCTGTTTGCATAGTTCCTTGTTGTTCCTTGTTGAGTTCATGCAGATGTAAGTGGCATGCATTGACACTGGATTATTATTTTTTTCAAAGCAAGCTGCAAATATTACATAATTAATAACTTTGCTGAAGCTTCTGAGGACTTTAATGACAAATAAAAGATGAATAAAATATACATGTTCTCTAGCTTCCCTACCATGATGATGTGTTGGTGATGGTTGAGAACGATGGTACCCTTCTGATTCCCTGTCAGCTTGCTAGGATGCTACCAGTGAAACGTACTTCAGAGTAGATTTGCATAGGATTACCATGTAAATCCCATACATAAGGTTGGGTTTTGACTCCAGGCACCATCTGAGCAACAGTCTATGGTGCTGATATCAGTGTTTTTTAAAAAGTGAAGGGAATGGGAAGGCTGGGGATGGATGTGGCATGTGCAGGATTCCCAGCTTTTTCTGGCTAGCTTTAACAGGCAAAAATTCAGCAGATTAAGTTCTCCCATTACTACAACTCCCTGCTATGATGGTTCAGAGTACATTTCTCTGAATCTCTTACTAGGCACTAAGCCCCATAAAGCACAACGGGACTTCTGAATAAATGTGCAAAGGAATGAGGCTGTAATCCTAACCCTGGAAGCGAGCCCCATTGAATTCAGTGGGGCAGTTCCCATTTCTAATGCCTCATTTAATATCCCCATCCTGTATTTCCCTGGTCAAGTCAACATCACTGAAATTGCCAAAGCAATAATACTGACTGGCGATGCAGTAGACCAGTAGCAGTCTTCTCTACCGCCACAGCCAGTAAGACTTCCAAGATGATCCACCAATGATATTTTAGGGGGGGGGGTTGAAGACAACATTCCATTCTCTAACATTCTTAACACACATTGAAGCCAGCCAGCAATTAATCTCAGTGTGGCCATGGGAAGGCTATAAGAGGCAACAACATTCAGAGTGCTTTGCATAAAACAAAGACATAGTAACTCAAAGAAGCTTCTGAAAAGTCATGTGGCAGGAAAGACTGCCATTTTGGACTTGAGATGCGCATTTAAAATATCTAATCAAGTGTGATTTCTCACTGATTATCTCAGAACTAATTAGGAAGAGGTTTCTTCAGCTTAATCAGAGATATCTGGAAAGAAGTTATTTGCATAACTTCAAGTCACATTATGTCATTAGGACAACCATGTTAATTTAAGCTGACGTTTACTGTAAAATTAAAAAATATTGCATTCAAATAAGGAAACAAAGAGGCAGTGGGAACCTACAAATTAGAAACTAGCAAGAGCAACATTAATTGATGGAGTGCAATATCTCTGCTTCATGAAGCATATAAGTCCACGAAGCACAAGGAATGTAAATAGGCAAAGGCCAGGATGCTAACAGCAGGGAACAGCACAGGCATGAGAAATGTTGGCCACCTGAATGTCATTCCATTGCTTCTGTGGATATTTTTGTTGTACTTGACAAAAGAGCAGAGTTCCCATGTTTAAAAAGAAAATGATGCATGTGAAACGATATGGAGTTTCACAAAGAAGGTTTCAGGGATGGCAGGCATGTAACAAGAGAAAGAATTTACACTTACGTTTATACAAAACTACGAGAGAGAGAGAGGGGGGGGGGAGAGTGAATAGGAAGAAAGAGGGAAAGTCTCCCAGAATTCACAGGAAAGTTTAATCTATTCTCAATTTCAGCAAATCTGTATGTTCTATACTTTTATTTGATAGCTCATTCATATCTTGGTCGTCTTAGCTGCATTACAGTTCTTATCTTAGCCAAACAAAATGGAGACCTCAACAAAATGAAGTATCTGTCTGAAACTAACAATGGCATTGAGATTAAGAGAGTGCATCCTTCTTTGATGTTTCTGTGAGACATTTCAGCTGCATATGTGGTAAGGTTGGCTTTACTCTAAGAATATGAACTAAGTCACTATTCCTACACAAAGGGAAGTGTAATACAACCCTACCATCACATCTACCTGTTTTGATATTTTAGCAATTGTGGTTGAAACTGGGGGTTGTGGTTAAAATTGTAGCATTCCACCTATGCCTAAAAAAGAGACCAAGGAGAGAATCCACATTTGTGAGGCATGTTTCTGGTTCTGGGGTCCACAATGAAGGAATGTGTGAAGGGCTTCTGGCAGGAGCAACTGGTGGGACAGGTGCTAAGCAGGATGGCAGTGTTGAAAATGGTCGTGTGGGCAAACCAGTGGGAATGCCAAATTGGCTCCACGACTCTGCTCCTTCCTCCCCAATCCCACCACCTCCCTCTCCCAACCCATCCTGGTAAGTGACAGCTGTGCCACTGGTGCTGCCCTGGCAAGAACTCTTAGCCCATTGAGTTCAATAGGGCTTGCATTCAGTTAAGTATGCATAGAATTGCAAAATAAGATTGAGGCACTCTACATGGGAAAAAGCTCCATTGAACAAAGCGGAATTTGCATCTGAGTAAACATGCAAAGGACTATGCTGTGAATATTTTAGTCTATACAAACTGACAAAGATGGTGGTCTAGTAGTCACTTCTATAATCTATTTCCATGAATTTGTTACTATCTTAGTTCTCACCAAAAATGAGACAAAATGCTTATTAAGTACACTCATGTATCCTTGTTGATCACGTTCAGGACCTCCAGAAGTAGCTACAATGCCCATCACCTTTGACCCATTGGCCATGCTGGGAGATTGAGTCCAACCACATTTGGAAGGCCACAGGTTTAAACCCCTGTTCAACTACATAGTTTTATTTTTATTATTATTGCATTTTCAATATTTGTTGTAAACATTGGGTAAACATTGAGTGAAATAGGTGATAATTATATGAAGTACTCATTTTACAGCACTTTTCTTTTAAAAGCAGAAGCAGTGTCATTCTTATCTCTCTTTTCTTCACACATACTTTGAGGTACATAAGCAGAAGTTACCTGCAGAGCTACACAACTGAGCAAGTATTTTAACTTCAGCTCCCCATATTTGATCAAATGCAACATTGTCATGCCTTGATCTAGCTAAGGAGATCTGTGCCAAATCAGGAACAATAGATGCAATAAGGTACACAGTCAGGTGTGTGGTAGAATGCATAACTGAGTGTGGTGGTTATTTTAAACTCTTTTTTAATATTTTGTTTTAATTGTTGTAACCCATCCTGTGAACTTAGGGTGAAGGGCATGTAATAAATTGTAAGGATGATGATGATGATGATGATGATGATAGTAATAATGTCTCTCCAGACTCCAACATTTTCAATACAACACCCATTCAGATGTGCATTCTCAGTTTCACTGGCACAACTAGCTGCACATATACTCTTCCAAGTAGAACTAGAGGTAGATTGTGACATTGTTCTCCATTGTAACACACTTTAACATAAATTTGGGGAACTCTGAAACATAAGCCTCACTGGACTAGCTTTCACTCACAAAAGCTGCTGATCCCATAGACTGTTTTACTTGTTGGTTCTCTCACATTCCCTGAGACAATCATGACTTCGCTTCTTCAGCAGAACTGCATTGGTAGCAAGGCAGGCATACTGTGCTCACCCGTATAAATGCCTTTGCTGCCTTATATTGCTTTCTTTCTGCCATTTATAGCGCGAATTTCTTGCAAGCTTGTGATAAACTACGGCATATAACTCTAATGACTCGAGGCCTTGCCAAGAAATTCCTGTTCTTTGCACTCAAATATGGAACATCACTGTCTTGCTCCAAATTCAGTTCTGAAGAAATACCCAAATCAAATAACTTCAATTTGGTATACCTACCAGTGGTAAGATCACCACTAGAGCAAGGGTATTTTGATCAGGATACAATTTTCTTTCTTACACTTCAGTCAGATAAAAAATGGCAGTGGGTTACCCAGGCCACGTTACTTATGCTTGCATGTTTCACTAGATTAATTGTGCTTTTGTTTTTTGAGCTGAGAACCATATCATAAAATTTGGAGAAATGTGAAATCTGAAGGATGACTATATTTTGATCCATACATTATTCTGGCAGGTGCAAATTAGGCCATTCCACTTAAAAGTGCAGACCAAATGAAATCCCCGCTCCCTCTCTAGTGGCTGACAAAACTAAATGCCTCCGTCTATTTGAAATATTTGATTACCATAACCAAATTGAAAGTATGGTGCCTAAGCAGGACCCATGTTACCTAGCCACCACTTTCTGAAGAGCTAACAATGAACTTAAATTCCTGTTATTATCCCATTCAGTGTTAGAAGCCAACAACCAATTCTGCAGAAGTCATGACACCTTTGACCTTTATAGGGAAGCTGCTCGTGTTGCAGAATCTCATGCTGTATCATGCATAGTTATTCAGACAAGACATCACAGTGTTCAGACTTGACTGTTTTTTCTCCATCCTGAAAAGAGGTCAGGCCTGGTTCACATGCAACAATTTCCCATATGGTAGTCAATTTCATGTAACAAATTGTTTTGAGTCCTGGTTGTGACTTATCACATCATTTGTGGCTTTGCACCAAGAGTGCATTGTCATTTAAAAAAAGATGTATGGCAAATGGCATGTGAGACGTATACCGTTTTATACACAAAAGTGATTTTTGTATAGAGTATTCATCGTGTATGAAGTGCTTCCAGTCTCACCAGATGAGCGGTACTTAAGCTGCTAATGCATTGTCACTCACAACCTCAGCAGGTAAACACCATCCTAGAATTTTCTCTTTTATTATTCCATCAATTTAGCTAGAACTTTCATAACCTCCACTAATCCTTTTTATAGCAATTGCTAAAAAGGATTTCAATTCAAGCATGTATTGCTTGGAACTTAAGCCCCTGTTCAGCACCCATGCTAAAGCTATGTATAAGACTATTAAGGAGACTGAATTCACTGTTAGTTTTTATAAGCTTGCATTATTAAAACTTGCCATTCCAGAACATGGCAACACTATATATAGGTTTTGTCTGCTTTTGTTTTCATACATACTTGTTTTTTATCCATCATCTGATGAACAAAGGGATATGTCTTGCCGTTAACACATTTATGTAGCTAAAACAGAAAAGTCACTTATATTTTGATGACACGAGGCAGTATATTTTACAAACATGCACCTCTTTGTTGTGTTCTTAGGCAAATAAATGTCTCTGTACAACAAAACCGAAGCACTGCCTTCTAGAAGATGTAATTTAACGGCACAGGAAGTAAGGGCAGGAAATCATGCTAGGCCTAAAATGAGTTAATGCAGGGATCCACGACCTTTTTGGGCCAAGGATCATATTTGGGTATCTTCAGAACTGTTGTGGGCACCACAAAATACCAATATCACAGAAGAAAAACTGTTGATAAGCTCTCCCCACAAATCTGGCAAATCACCTACACATACCTCAAAGCAAAATACAGACAAAAAAGGAGGAAACCCCCAACCCAAAACACACACACACACATATATATCCAGGGAGGTCCCATGCACACTATGTTGGGGATCCCAGAGTTCTCTGAGAGCAGGAAATCTGTCTTTCCTGAACCAGGAGTTGCGGGGGGTGGGGGGGAGGAAGTGCTTTGCCCCTTACCCTTCCAGAAATGAGACAAAAAACAAGCAGTTGACTAGCAACCTCACCTTAGCTACCACAGTTTTTCTTTTGCCTTCTCTAATTCCTTGTTCCTTTGTTATTGTCAAATGATTGCGATGTATTTCTTTATTTTGTTAAGAACAGGACATTCCAATTAGCGTCTTAAGGAGACACATTGCTACAGCAGTCAGAATAAAGCTGCTTAGAACTTTTATTGCAAGTTGTGGAGATGGAAGTTTTCAAATCACTGCTTCCGAATTGCAAATATTATTAACAAATATAGTTTGATACTGCACCACTAGTTCTACAGTTTTAGATTGCTAAGCCATTTAAACACTCTGAAAATTAGTAGTCTGTGAGACAACACTGATGCAAGTCATAAATCACTTGTGCTTTGAGTATATTTTGGAAGATTCCCAGTTTATTTTTATCCATGAAATGCCACCTAGGAGCAAGTATGCAAAATCCTCTTTATCATTCTTGTCATTGACCAATGACCTAAATTGGTCAGAATGAGGAGAGGTGTGATAACCCTTAGCCATAATTTATATCAAGGGCATGAAAGTTGTACATTGAGGAAGGTGAATAATGAGAGTTAAGTTTGGATAAAGTAAAAAAGTGGTTTTCAAAAATATGGTAAAATCAAGGTTTTTGTTGATAAGATGTTTGAGAAAGGAATTGGATAAGGATTTGCTGAACCAACAATTTGAATTGGAATGCAAAAAAGGGAGGTATGAGTAGGTCTGGGAAACAAGTTAAGGAAAAATAAGTAACGGAAATTTTATGTGTTTTTAATTATTTTTATCTTTGTATGTATGTTATTTTTTCTTTTTTCTTATTTTTGTATGTATGTAATTTTTTCTTTTTTTCTTTTTGATTTTTATTATATTACTATTGGTAACTTTAATAAATATTCTTTTTTAAAAAATGGAGGAAGGTGAATAAAATACCTGATGATATAGAACTGAGAGAGAGAGAGAGAGAAGAACTTAGACATGCTGCTCAAAAACTATAAAATGGTCACATGACACAACTATCATTTCTGCTCACACAGCTAATTAAAGAAATAAACTAAAAAGTTCAGAAAAACAAAATCATTTTATTTATTCTGAAGTAATGTAGTGTGACACTCCCCCCAATTTTGGCCCCCAAAGCCACACACAATACTTGGAAATTCCATGAAATAATGTCTACATTAGGAATTGCAGTTGGAAACTTTGAAGAAAATCTTTCGGGAGTTTTTATGAGTAAATTTATCAATCTTTCCCTCTGATTATCCCCAGACTTGAGAAAGAACCACATTAAAGCTTTATCACAAGGCAGAGAAGTCCATTGTCACTCAATTTTATTGAACAATATAATTAGAATTAAGAAGATGATCTGCTTGGCAATCTATATTTTCTGAAATCATCAGAATAATCTCTCGACTCGGGCAGTGGCATGCAATTTTGAAGGAAAAGGAAAAAACTCAACCACAACCCATGTATGTTTATGGTAGAAGATCATACTGACCATAACTCCTCTTAAAAAGTGGGGAGAGCCCTCAGCAACTATTGAGCTTTGCTTTCTGTCAGGAGGACCAGCCTGTTCCCAAAGAAGTTGGAGCAGCAGCCATCTATGCCCTTGCAGGGTCTGCAGTCCAAGGTCTTTTGAGTCCGCTCCATGGATGGATGGATAGGGATTTGAACCAAGATCTTCATTACAACAATACTACTTCATATTATAATACTAGAAGATATTTGCTTCCATTTGACAAAAGAAAACGCTTCGATCAGATATTTCATCCCTCCTTGCCTCCCATGCCTAAACCCTTGGAATGAAAAACAGCAGTAACAATAATTTTGACTGTGTCCATGTGCTTTCCTTGGTCTTTCTTATTATAGTTCTTATCCCTTTCTCAAGATCAACAGCTTTTCCATGGTATGATACGGCACCAGTAAGAATATAAGAAGCTGTTATACTAAGCTGGGCCAACGGTCTACTTAGCCAAGTACTGCCAAAGCTGCTTGGCTGCAGATCAAAAAAGAATTCCCTGAAGTCCAATACAAATCTCCTTATTACTTCACATAGTGGGAACTGAATCTGGGATTTCATACGTCCAAAGCATGCACTCTGCCACTGAGCAGTGATCCCTGAACTGAGGGAGTGAGTCAGATTAGTTTCTTGTGACAAGAGGTTTTAAATCAAGCTCTTCAGAGCGTATTCGATATAAGATCTTAACTGGAAGGACTTTGGATCAAATCAGGAAGCTCAAACATGCAAAAGGAAACTTGAATTCTATGAATGAGGTATTGGTCCTCTTCTGCTATGGATATTTTTATAATGAATGCACAGAATGGGTTTATGTGCCTCGGCTATAAAGATTATTCACACATTGTGTGCAGCAAAGTAATATTAGACCCTAGATTTAATGCTCTTATGGGAACTCTCCATGCCCATGTGGGTTATTTTATTTGTGAATAGGAATGATCTGTCAATTTTGGCCCGCTCAGTTTCTCATTTTTCAAATCTTAAATCCAGTTTTCCACATTCCTGCAGCAATCTGATGTTATTTTTTTTAAAAAAAACAAACCATGAAAATTTATCTGCATATTAGTGCAAATTGCTCTTAATAAACACATTTCTGCAAGCAATTTTGCAGTTTTGACTAATGTACACATTTTTGCCAACATCTCTCCCCAATATTTTTCAATGTTATCATCACTACTATATGTATTCCATGCACACTTTCCCCTCATATATGTATTTTTGTAAAGTGCGGTTGGAGAACTGCATTGCAACATTTGGATTACTGTAGTGCAAATTCAAAGGACAGCTGTATTTCATTTGGTATATTGGATCAAGAAGTGCAAATCAAGTAGTTTCCCATTAAAGTGCAAATAAAATTGAGTTTTCCTTTTTGCCTTCTCATTATCACATGGAATTTTATGCTTCCTCACTTACAGAAGTTTGCAGTAGATGTCTTACAACATGGGCAGTGAACCTGCAGCCCTCCATATGGACTACAACGCCCATAACTTCTGACCTTTGGCAAGCAGTCTAAGGCTGATGGAAGTTGGAGTCCAACAATATCTAGAGGGCCGCAGGTTCCCCATCCTTCTCTGAAGAGCAAGAAGTGCTTCTTTCTGGGGGAACTTGAGGGTATGCAGTACTGGCACATTTTCTTCTAGAAGAAAAGCACTGAGAGCAAGTATATCTGATAGTATGGGATGCTGTTCACACAGTTTACCAGTCCAACTGCTTTGTGTAAAAAAAGAAAGATACCTAGTTTTCTTTCTAGTGTGTTTAACAGTCAGAAACTAATGTGATTCACTAAGTCTCATCAGCAAAGCAGTAAAAATCATCCCTCCCTGCTTACTACCTTGTAGTTTATTGCATGTGTAATGAGGACAGTTATTTTAATTGCCTGCCTATTAAATTATCACTTCTCAATTGTTTGGATATTTTCCTGCTGGGACTTTTTACCTCCTGCTGTTGCCACTGAGGGGCAACTGAACATACCAACACTTGCATGGTTGGGCTATCAGTTATGGATATCTTTTTGTGTCCCATTATATTAGTCGTGTGATTGGAGATAAACCAATCAACAAACACTCAATTTCTTGATTGACTGGATAGCTCAGTTGGTTAGGTTGCAGGTTCAATTCCTATATGGGACAGCTGGATATTCCTGCAATGCAGGGGTTTGGACTAGATGATCCTCAGGGTCCCTTCCAACTGTGACTGAAGGTGCACAGAAAAATTCTAAAATTATCTGTCATATCTTACTAAAGTGACACGTTTGCTCTTCTGTTCCTCAGATCATATATACCATTTTGGAATCTACCTCTTGATTTTTGGAAACAAAATTTGTCCAGTCGTAATTCCCTTCAATAGCACATTGGCTACCAGGCTAGGTCATACAGAATGTTCTTTAAGGGACTGTGTATGTTTTGAAAAGCTTGCTGCTTATTTCCCCCTCATTAAAACCAGTCTACTATTAATATTATAATATAGCACTTATTTAGACTCAACAATGAGGCAGTGTGCCATACTGGTGACATTCCCCCCCCCACTTCTCATAAATATCCCATAGGAGTGGTTGAAAGAAAAAATGCATTTTGTAACTTTCTAAGCTCATTTCCTATTGAATTTGTAACCAAGTTGTTATGAATGGCTTTTGGAGCAGTTAAATGTAATAGGGCAAAAACAGCACAGGGTGCAATAATGCTGAATTTCACATGCACTATAATGAGCAAAGGTGCTTCTGCACATAGGGACTTTTCCTTGTATTTCAGTTAAGTGGCTGAACCCATTCACGAATTCATTTACTTTAGTGGGTCATATTTCATCAAAGAAACAGGGCGGCTCTTAAGAGTCAGACAGATTCTGCATGCATAGAACTCATATGAACTTAAGAAGATCAGATGAAAGGTCTCTCTAGTCTAGCATCCTGTTCTTACAGAGGCCAACCACATGGGAAGCACATGAGCAGGATGAGAGCACAATAACACTTTCCCAGTCATGTTTCCTAGCAACTAGGATTCAGAAACATGCTGCCTCTGATACTGGGGGAAATAAATAGCCATCATGATTAATAACCATTGATTGCCTTTCCCTACCTACATGAAGTTTCTAATCCCTTCTCAAACTATCCAAGTTGGTGGCCATATCTACATCTTAGGGGAATGAATTATTTCTGTGCTCTGTGAAGAAATACCTCCCTTTGTCCGTTCTCAGTCTCCCTTCCCTGAGCATCATTAGATGATCCTGGTTTCTAGTATTGTGATAAAGGCCTACCCACTTCCTTCTCTACCCCATTCTCTGACCCCCCTAAATGATAACTGGATCAGGAATATAATACTGATGAGGATAATGAGGATCAATATTTAGATAGCATACATGGTCCCACCATCAGAACAAGCAACTAGTATGTCTAGCTGTGAGTTGATAAGAAAGTCACAGCTCAGTTTGAGCACAGTGACGAATGGATGGTGTTTCTAAAATCTAATAAAAACTGACTGGTTCATTATCGTTCCCAACTTTAGAGTAACTTGCACACATATTCAAGATTCCTTTCATAAGCAAGATTAAACCCATTCATTTGGGGCCTATATGTATGTGTGTGTGTACATTTCTCACCTTCTAGGTCATTAATATATAGCATCTGCATATCTGCACTGTATAGTCATACGAGGCCACCTTATACTGAGTCACTATTGATCCATCTGTCTTGGTGTGGTGTACATTGACTGACAATGGCTCTCCAGAGTTTCAAACAGGAGACTGGGATGCTCCAGAAAACCAGTTTATTCATTTTCATTTGTTTACAGGCCAGTGATAGGACAATGAGCATTCATCCTGATTTGCTGGCAGGGTAACTATAAATCTTCCCAATAATAATCCATTTATCTCTACACTGCATATCCCCATCACTTTCCTAATCTCAAAAAGTTGTGCATGTCCATGTGTGTGCTTTAAGTGGATTTGATGTGCTGGGATAACAGAGTGTTTTAATCCACTTTCATTGTGAAAACCTCCATTTCTAGTAAGTGCTTGGATCCCTGCTGCAAAACAGTGACATTCTGGAGTTGGCATTTGGCAGTCCTACTCTGAGATGCCAGGATTTGAGCCTGGGGGCCTTTTGTATGGAATTCATGTGGTCTAACACTGGCAGCACATGAACTCTGTGAAGACGCTGCAAAATTATGGGGTAACAACACAGGGTAGAAAAGCTCTTAACTTCCAGATGGACAGCTGATAAAGGAAAGCTTAGCAGGGGCAAAATACTTAAAACTGTCCCTGTTTAAGCAGCCAGAAGAATTTTAATTCAAGCAATGGAAAGTGGGGAACAATTGGGAGCTAGCTGGTGTTATTTTCTGTCTTCCCTTTCATGTCAGGAGTAGATATGGGACAGGTCCCCAGTGCACAAGTTCCATGCCCTGATTTCAAGCTTCAAGAGCTGCTGGTCTGTACCTTAGCTAAGGAAGGAAGAATTCAGCTCAACACCCTGTCAGCGTAATTGCCTCCTTTCCGGCTTGTTCTACACTCCTCTTTGCATACAAAGATCTTATTTCCTCTTGCGAATCCTGCAGACATCATTGGAACTTATAATACCCAGGATGCAGTACTTAAGAGCACAGCTCCAGAGAGAAACTTCAGTCTCTGCTATAAATTGGTACATCTCCTTGTCAATTTGATAGGTAGCTTTGAGGAAAGTCCTTCAAGAGGAAGAACTCGATTGCGTTTTCACCTTGGTGTCTTTGGTCTTTAACACATCCTTGTTAACTCTCTTACTGCAATGTATGTCAACCTATTATTTGGGATACATTTATTATATTGACCAAATTTGTTTAAAATGTTTTTAAAAAACAAACAAAAAAATCCCCCAATTCAACCACTACCAGTGAGCAATTACATATCAAGGAGCAAGAGGGTGGGGGCGATGGCTGTTTAAGAAACGCAGATCAGTGGATGTGTTATTTAACAGTCTATTGGACTACCGAGGAAGAGATCCTCGAGAAAACCTGTTAAAAGAAATCTATACCTTTCTTTTCTCTAATAAGTTAAACTTTTTCTTGCTTGGTCTGGGCTTTCTTCAAACAGAACAAAACCTTTTTCTTCCTGTAGCTCTGTGCCTCTCAGTAATTGCTTTCGTGCTCACTCTGTCTTTTGGTAACCTAAACATGCTGTCCTCAACTTCTTTGTGAAGAAGGGCAGGATAGAAATGTAACAACAACATTTGCATATAAATCCTGCTTGGACAAGTTATTTGAAAACTTATGGCACAACTCTATAGAGGGTTGTATCCAACACTGTCATTCTGCTTGCACAACAGACTTCCACGTATGCAATGGATATATCCGTCTTCTTCCCTGCACTCCTCCATGCACACTCAAAATCTGCTCCAGAGGATTTGGGGGGCTCTTCAGAGCAGATTTTGGGTGTGTATGGGAAAGGGAAGGGAAGTCCATTGCAGAAGCAGACTTCTATGTCCACAGCACTGAACAGAACCCATAGTATTGTATGCAACTAAGGGCTACTTGAAGGGACACGGGTGGCGCTGTGGGTTAAACCACAGAGCCTAGGACTTGCTGATCAGAAGGTCGTCGGTTTGAATCCCCATGACGGGGTGAGCTCCCGTTGCTCGGTCCCTGCTCCTGCCAACCTAGCAGTTCGAAAGCACGTCAAAGTGCAAGTAGATAAATACCTTCTCCGGTGGAAAGGTAAACAGCATTTCCGTGCGCTGCTCTGGTTCGCCAGTAGCAGCTTAGTCATGCTGGCCACATGACCCAGAAGCTGTACGCTGGCTCCCTTGGCCAATAAAGCAAGATGAGAGCCGCAACCCCAGAGTCGGCCACAACTGGACCTAATGGTCAGGGGTCCCTTTACCTTTAAGGGTTACTCAGACTAGACCTTTTGAAATTAATGAAACTGTTAGTCCTGTCCACTCTGCACAGGACATTGGATACCATTCATATATTATTGTATATATATATATATATTATTATTCCATTGCTCTAATTCACACAAGTCTTCCCCAAGCACATTTGTAACTTTAAAACTGATCTCCATCATGACATTAACATGTCTGGCTGATGCATAATGCAGTGCCACTGTTTCATAGACCATTGTGCTGTGTTCTTTACACAGATTGAACTTGTCTGCCTAAACAGACCACCCATTAGCCAGTTACATATTTGGAACCAGGATGCTCCTGTTTATATACATAAAAAATGGCATTGACGATAATATTGCAAAGGCAACAGATGCCAGAAATGGCTTCCAAGAGGTAAAAAGTTGTTGTGACTTGGAGGGGAGTGGTTAAAAAAAGAAGATTAGGTTTGTTTTTCTTTTGCACACAATGTAAGACAGAGCCATTGGTATGATTTCTG
The DNA here is from genome assembly GCF_964234715.1 of Podarcis melisellensis. Classification (NCBI taxonomy): domain Eukaryota; kingdom Metazoa; phylum Chordata; class Lepidosauria; order Squamata; family Lacertidae; genus Podarcis; species Podarcis melisellensis. The sequence continues at coordinate 46,064,369 of NC_138531.1, forward strand.
GAATTCTCTTAAATTTTTACAAGTACAATTTGGGGTGCTTTATACGACAGCTGCATCTCAAATGACATATTAGCATAAAAACATTTAGCACCAGCTGTAACACCCAATAAATTGTTCAGCTGGTCCATTCTCCCCACCAAGAAGAAATGCTAGGGTGAGGGAGAGGTCACAGTATAGAGTCATAATACATTTTCCTCCAGGAATAATTTGACATAGTATTTGGACAGGGCACACTGTCATTAATTAAAACAAAACAAAATTCTTTCCAGTAGCACCTTAAAGACCAACTAAGTTAGTTCTTGGTATGAGCTTTCGTGTGCATGCACACTTCTTCAGATACACATATCTGAAGTATCTGTGTATCTGAAGAAGTGTGCATGCACACGAAAGCTCATACCAAGAACTAACTTAGTTGGTCTTTAAGGTGCTACTGGAAAGAATTTTGTTTTGTTTTGACTATGGCAGACCAACACGGCTATCTATCTGTAACTGTCATTAATTGTTCATGTAGGCAGGGACGTCACTTGATTATTCCGTGCTTCATGACCAGCAGCTGAACAGCCACCCCTAAGAAAGCACTGTCAATGACTGAGGTGAGATGGAAATTCAGGGCTTGTCTTCCCTTACCTTTCCTCTGCTCTTTCCAGGCACATTCCACGCTTTAAAAGTTCTGTGTCCGGGTGACCTTTTTTGCTGTTTGTTTGTTCCAAAGTTTGCCCCATGAAAACTTGCTCTTTAAACCTGCTCAACAGGAGCAAATGGCAATTCACAGAAACCCCAAATTTATGTTTGTTCCAACTGAGCGCTAAAGAGCAGGTTTTCACAGGGAAAGCTCTGGAACAAAAAAATAAATTAAAAAGCCCTCAGACATGGAGCTTTTAAGCACAGGCGTGTGCCTGAAAGAGCAGGCTGAAAGGTAAGTGTGGATAACCCTTCAGTCTGTGCTATATGAAGTGTGAAAACTCTTTCACCCATTCAAGCTCCTATTTGAAACAACAGTCATGAACAAATGTGTGTGAATCAAGCCAAAGAATCCATCCCAGGGATCTGAAATGACAATTTAAGCAACAGAATCTGTGGAACCTCACTCAGGATGGACAGTCAAACACTCAAAGGAAGATGAGGAGACAAAGCCCTCGGAGAGTTTAAGAATAGCTAAAGCATGTAAGGAGATCTTAAATGATGCATGAAGCCAGTAGAGGGCTAGGGAACAAGGTGGGCGGGATAAACATCAGCAGAACTTGGAGATGAGGGGCATTTACCATTTATTACCATTTTGGATTCATGAAGAAATTTCTGTCCTACTAAGAGAAACACAGGATGCTGGTATACTCCAGAAAGAAAGGACTTGTGTTCAGTGATGTGTACTCCCATGCCTTGCAAATAAAGACTGTGACAGGTCTATTTCTCTTTGACTATGCACTAGGAGTAACAGGCATACATTCCGTGTTGGCTTGAACACACATTCTTTGACCTGAAAACAAATGCTTTTGAATGCATCAAATGTGTATTCTAACCACCATCATCACACTTAAAACTTCACATCTTTCTTCATCCTCAGTCCACCTGCGTATGTAGAATGCCATCCTTGCCCTGTGGAACGCCCTCCCATCAGATGTCAAAGAAATAAACAACTATCTGACTTTAAAAGACATCTGAAGGCAGCCCTGTTTAGGGAAGTTTTTAATGACTGATGTTTTAATGTATTTTCAATCTTTTGTTGGAAGCCACCCAGAGTGGCTGGTATAAATAAATTATTATTATTATTATTATTATTATTATTATTATTATTATTATTATTAAAGATTTGACTCTGAACCAAAATCAGTAGAATTATCAGGTGATTGCAACCACCATTCTTCAGCACTGCTTCAAGCGCTTCGCATTCGCTGTCTCAGTGATATTTTTAACAGCTAAAAGTTACCATTGCTGTGTTAGGGATGGTTAGACTGAGAGAAAGCAGCTTGCTTAGGATCCCCTGAATTCATGGCTGAGGTGAGAGTTGGCCTCTGGGTCTCCCAGTTCACTTTCATAGCAGGTCCAGCCATGATACAAAATGTCTGTGCAATTCAGATGTTCTCAATCAGCAGAGCTGATCCCAGCAAAGCACACATTCCAGAGGGGCTTGGACCACATCAACCACATCACCATTATTCTGGTTATTTTCTACTATCAGAACAGGGCATTTCCTATGTTACTTTTCCAGGGACCCATTGCTGCCATACAGGTGTGGTACATATATGCAGCACATACACACTCCTGCTTATTTTGCACCCAGTGTGCTCCCACTGCTGGTTTGGGAAGTGGTGTGCACACAGCGCTAGCCACAAACTATTATTGATCCTGTATCGATCCTGTAGTTTCTTATGAAATACTGCATTGTGATACATTTCCCCTCAAACCAGATTTGATCCTAATTGAGAAGAAGAATGACCTAGCTGCATTTTAATCCAATAATGTGTACACATCCCTGATTTTAAGTAACAGTAGTATTCTATTCTGCTGTCATCCACTGTCTCGGTATTCTGTTTCATGCACTTCACGGAAACTCTTGTGATCAATTACTTAGCATAATTGTAACATATACCATTCTTGCAACTGTCTTGGGCTGTCATGTACGTTACAAACTCGGTACACGTTGCTTGTTGAGAGTGGGAAAGGGATGGTGCTCACATGCCCAGGCAAGGAATGGAGTCCTGTCTGCATGACATGCAACAGCTGAGTGCAGCACATAATGGATGGCGGTGACATTTCTAAACAATGGGATCATTGTCGGAGCGTTGATATATCTAGACAAAGAAAAAGTATCTAAAGCACACATAATGGAAAGCATTTTGTAGAATTACCTATCCATCCTGATAATTTATTAGTGAGGTTATCTACTGATGGCAGGAATGCTGTGTTTCCTCTGCTTACAAATGCTGCTGTAACCTGAGCCTTGGGGTTTAACTAAATCTGATTTAGTGGTCTTGAATTTCAGAAGCAAGACATTAGACATCTGTTTCTGTGGGTCTGCAGGTCTTTAGTATTCTCCATTGCAGCTGATAGTCTTCAGACGTCATAGGAAAGAATTCTAACAAGCAAGTTCCCAGAATTCAAGGGAGGCTGACTGAATTTCTATGCAAGCGTGCAGGCTGCTGTCTAAATGACTTGGTGAGAGCTGTGCATCTGCTACCAGGAAGGAAATTATTTGTATTAGTCCCCGAATTTCACATCCCATTCTAATTTCATTCTTCCCCTGTTATGGTTACGGAAATTTCTTTCCCTCTCTCCAAGTTTCTTTCTTCTTCTCCTCAAAGAATGGCTAGTCTTTATTCAGCAGAAGGACTGAACTGACACACTGCAGGTCATGAAATAAGCAACATGAGTGCAAGGAGAGAGAAAGAGAGAGACTAAAAAATGATAAAATCCCTGGAGGGAAATGCATGCCTACTGTGAAACATTCCCAACAGATACCATTACACTGTGCAATGCTGCAATACATTTTTTTTTTTTATGTTGCTGTGACAACATGAACTATATGTCTTTTTTTTAAAAGCTAACGTTTTGGTAGATTAACATCCTATCTACATCCAGAAGAATACGTGTAACGTAGAAGAAGTGACATGGTCTGTCTGTCCAAGATGGGAGTAGGTATTTTGACCATTACTTCGAAGGCAGAATGAAAAGATACAAGGGTCTCAAACCAAGTCATAAAGTCCCATTAAAACCAAGTGGGATGTGTTCATTATTGCAACTACTTTTCAGTGAGGCTTACAACTAATTTCAACTGGATCATGACCATGGTGTTTAAAAGTAGCTTCACTAAGAACAGAAGCAAATATATCTTATCAATCCACTGATTGACATAATTATTTGATTGAGCATTCCTGCATTTATAGGACAGTGTAATCACATCTGATTCAAGGGACCCTATTCCAGAGGCAGTGTGCATACGTAATGACTGCTCCCCGCTTAAAATGGGGGGCGCCCTTTGCGTGGACGCGTGCAGCCCCTAGATCTGGAGCGGCTCCAACAACATAGGCTTGGCTTTGCCTTCCCTCAGGTGGGATACCTGGAGGTCTCCGCCTACCTCAGTCAGTTGTCCAATCCCACCTGGGGGAAGCGTTGCCAAGGAGACCAGGCCAGGGAGGGGAGGGATTACCTACCCACACAATAGAGGGAGGATCTTACCTGGGAATCCTCACTTGGCTCCAGAGCTTCTCCCACCCTACCCACCCTCAGTTAATGTCTTCTTTTGCAGGTTAACTTTTCTTCACAGGTTTTGCAGGTTAACTTTTCTTCACAGGTATGCGGGCGCTGCTACGTTAAGGTTGCTGTTAAAGGGCCGGAAATGAATTTCCCTGCATTGGCAGGTTTTGCCTTTCCCGTAGCAAAATGTCACAACTTTGGCGGTATCAGGCCTTGGGCAGAATCCTTTAGTCCATCTTCCTCTTTGCGGCAGCGATACCAGGGTTCCCCGTTAAAGGGGTTTCTGAAGGGAGGCTTTGACCGTATGCCGAGAGGTCGCCATTGCTCTCCCCTGCAGCGTAACAGGGGCGGCTATCTCTGCTTGAACATATGTTCTCCAGAGCCGGCCCATCCCCCCCCACACACACACTGGATAACCCTGATGCTCCCTAGGTCCCCGGAGGGAGAATGCCCAATGCCTGAGCCAAGGTCTACCCACATTTGAAATTTAATAAAGTTGTGGCCAATTTAATCCCATAGCATGTTGTCTTGAGTCGTTATTCCACATGACGGGGGGGGGACTGCACGGGATCTGGGGACTCCGCCTGTCCACGCAAAATCATGCATAGCCAAAAGCTGCCTGCTGGAAAAGGGGGGGGGATTCTCTCTGCTGATGTTCTCTTTGCAACACAGGGGTTTGTTTTGCATCTTCTTCACAGCAGTGCTAAAACTGCTCTTAGAAGGTTCCATATTCACAGTGATTTTGCCTTTAGGTTAGCAACAGGACATAATATTTCCTCCACCCTTTACCATGATACAGATTTTCTACCAGAATAAGAATAAAGTTGATTCAGTCCATTATTATGTCAGATATTATTGTTATTAAGCAAAATGTATTTAGGAAGAGAGTAGAAGAGAGGGAGGAAGAGGCGAGAAGGAGGAGGAGGAAGGTCACACCACTTTTCAGAAGCATTTGGAAGTTCCAGGAGTCGGCCCTTTAATGGGTCTGTTTCCCTTTAACGAGAGAGCTCTAGGCACTTTTTGTGCCTTTGTGTTCTCTGTTTAGTTAAAAAATACACATGTTCAACATACAACAACATATAGACAGTGCTAATAAGTAAAGGTCCCCAAAGCAAACCACAAGCCTTTGGCAATGATCCACCACCCAATTGCTTGGCTGTTTCAGCTGCCTACATTCCAGCTCTAATTTTTTTTCTCTCCCCCCCCCCTTTACACACAGAAAGAGAACAGTTCATTCATCTGAGGCCATTTCAGCAGGTAGCTGTACCATGCAAGGATCGTACCTGCAACCTTGGCGTTATCAGCACCACACTCTAACCGTCTGAGCTATCCATGCACTGAGAGGAGTGCCCTTTACCTCTGACCTTATGGACCACTTTATAACCATCAACTAGCCATCAGCAAGCAATAAAATACAATAAGAACGGTAACTTAACAGTTGCTACAGTTGCTATAATCCTAAAATACATCACCAGCCAGTTCTGAGACCCAGAGTGGGCTGTCATGACACCTGCTTTCTATATCAACTTATCTGAGGACATATATATATATATGGTTTTCTGTCAGTGCGAGCCCCCTTTAGGCTGTCTCACAATTTATATCACTATAAATAATCAGGCAATGTTAAGGGATGACCATAATTATTCACACTTAATCCTGGCAAGTAGCAGAAAGGGAAGAAGGTTCTTCTGTAATCTGTCAGCTTTTATAAGATAAGATTTGATTGATATGACAACCATATGAATGATCTATGACAGAGACAACGTTTGGAAACAAACAACTAGGGACTTTCAGTCTTCCATCCATTTTTTGAGGTAGAAGGGTCACATTCACAAATTTGTGTTTATTACATTTATATCCTTGCCCTTTTCTCCGATGAGTTCAGGGCAGTGTTCAGAATCCACTCTCCCCCACTCACACTCCCATCCATTTATGTTTTCATCAGCAGTGTGAGGTAAAATAGGCCGAGAGAAAACAATTGGCAAAAGGCCATCCAGTGAGCCTCATGACTAAATGACTGTTTTTTTGAACCCAGGTCTCTCCAGACTTGGTTTTGTTGTTGTTGTTTAGTCATTTAGTTGTGTCCAACTCTTTGTTTTTTTGGTTTTTTTTAAATAAATTTTTATTTGTTTTCCAAACACATAATCAAAACAAACAATAGACAAAACAAAAACATAAAAACATATAAACATGTATAATTTCATAATCTTATTTTCGTACACCTTACTTCCCCGACTTCCCCATAGCTCCCTTTTGCTGCATCCTTGTTTTACATTTCTTTAGCAACTCCTCCAATTAATTAATTATTTAATTCACTTTCATTACATTCCTTTTTCTTTAACTTATTAATTACAGCTGCAATTCTCTATTTCTTATTCCTTGACATCTTAACACTCCTCAATTTTACAACAATTTTTAAGATATATCTTAAATTTCTTCCAATCTTCTTCCACTGTCTCTTTCCTCTGGTCACGGATTCTGCCGGTCATCTCTGCCAGTCCCATGTAGTCGATCACCTTCGTCTGCCATTCTTCCAGAGTAGGTAGTTCTTGTGTCTTCCAATACTTTGCCAGAAGGATTCTTGCTGCTGTGGTAGCATACATGAAAAACGTCCTGTCCTTCCTTGGCACCAATTGGCCAACCATGCCCAGGAGAAAAGCCTCAGGTTTCTTAGGAAAAGTCCACTTAAGGACTTTCTTAATTTCATTATAGATCATTTCCCAAAAGGCTTTAATCTTTGGGCAGGTCCACCAAAGGTGGTAGAAAGTACCTTCAGTCTCATTACATTTCCAACATTTATTATTGGGCAAATGGTAAATTTTTGCAAGCTTGGCTGGGGTCATGTACCACCTATAAATCATTTTCATTATGTTTTCTCTTAAGGCATTACATGCCGTAAATTTAACACCGGTGGTCCATAACTGTTCCCAGTCAGCAAACATAATGTCATGACCGATGTCTTGTGCCCATTTAATCATAGCTGATTTCACCGTTTCATCCTGTGTATTCCATTTCAACAGCAAATTATACATTCTTGACAGGTTCTTAGTATTGGGTTCTAGCAATTCTGTTTCTAATTTTGACCTCTCCTTCTGGAAGCCTATTTTCCTGTCCTGTTTAAATGCCTCATTTATCTGATGGTAATGCAACCAGTCTCGTACTTTGGACTTTAATTTCTCATAACTCTGTAATTTAAATTTTTCACCATCTTGTTCTAAAATTTCACAGTATTTTGGCCATTTAGACTCCATATTAAGTTTTTTCACCTCTTTAGCTTCCATTGGTGACAACCACCTGGGAGTTTTACTTTCCAGCAAATCTTTATGCCGCATCCAAACATTATATAATGCTTTCCTGACAATATGGTTTTTAAAACCCTTATGCACTTTTACCTTGTCATACCATATATATGCATGCCAACCAAATCTGTTATCGAACCCTTCCAGATCCAAAATGTCTGTATTCTCAAGAAGCAGCCAATGTTTCAACCAGCAAAAAGCTGCCGATTCATAGTAGAGTCTTAAGTCCGGCAGGGCAAACCCCCCTCTATCTTTTGCATCAGTTAAAATCTTAAATTTTATTCTGGGCTTTTTGCCCTGCCAGACAAATTTAGATATATCTTTCTGCCACTTCTTGAAACAGTCCATCTTGTCCAAAATCTGCAACGTTTGGAATAAAAACAACATTCTAGGCAACACATTCATCTTAATAACAGCAATTCGGCCTAACAAGGAAAGTCTCAACTCTTTGTGACCCCATGGACCTGAGCATGCCAGGCACTCCTGTCTTCCACTGCCTCCCACAGTTTGGTCAAACTCAAGTTGGTAGCTTTGAGAACACTGTCCAACCATCTCGTCCCCTGTCATCTCCTTCTCCTTGTGCCCTCAAGTTCCCCCACACCAGGGTCTTTTCCAGGGAGTCTTCTCTTCTCACGAGGTGGCCAAAGTATTGGAGCCTAAGCTTCAGGATCTGTCCTTCCAGTGAGCACTCAGGGCTGACTGCCTTCAGAATGGATAGGTTTGATCTTCTTGCAGTCAATGGGACTCTCAAGACAACACACTTTACACAGGCGTAGCATGTCCTGTTTGCCCCTTGAGGCTAAATGGGATGTGCCACTCCAGTCTGATGCCAAGCCGGCATTGGTGAGATCTCACCAGAAATTGGAACTGATGCTGATAGCGAGGCAGGCAGGCAGGGTGCCACCGCGGGGGCTTTCACTGCCTGAGGCGGCTGTTTCACCCTGCCTCATGGGTGGGCCAGTGCTCTGACAGGGGTGGGTGAGTAGAAAGCTACCTCCTTCAGGCTGGATCCACCTCATCTTACATTCCCATCTAGCACGCAGCTTCTCCTTTGCCCAACACTCTGATCCGTGTATAGAAAGTTACCGCCCCTAGGGCTCATCCACCCCATGTGCAAAGGATTGTCCTGAACCTGCCATACAATGCTCAGATGCAGATGGACATACACAACATATATTTCATCCCAGGGGCCAGATTGTGAGATCAAGGATATCCTGCATAGATCCTACTCACTTCAAACACTACTTTCTCAGAAACAAAAGCAGTTATCATAGCAACAGTAAAAATACAAAAAGCAGTAGATACAAAATCAATTAAGCTGTTTATATGGTTCTCTTTTGTAGGCTATCTTGGAAATCTAGATAAATAAAATTATGTGGTGGTGTTTTTGTTTTGCTTTTGTTTTGTTAGTTTTTTTAAACTACTTTCTTGGCACACTAGGAAGTTTCAGATGGAAACATTCAAGAACCTCAGAGTCTTGGCATACATGTTCTGTAGCCATGGAGAAGCATCATTTTGAATCACTGTTGTGAAGGTTTTCTCAGTCAGAAAATTAAGATATTAAAAGCAACTCCTGGAACGATAAATATTGTATGGTCATGAACACAGAGCATAGTCAACTTCAGGCTTGTTTATTTTGAAGCTTTTAAAATATATTTGTTATATTTCCTTTGAACATATTTTTTAGTTCCGTCTGGCTTTTGTCACTGAGCAAATAGTTTGCCTGTCAGCCCTTGATGAAAACCTTTTATCTTCTCAGATGAGGTCCCCAGGCCAGAACAAAAAATCCTGTGACAATGATCACAGATTTACAAAGCACTTTTTATCCATGAAGATGTCAACGTAAATCATAAAACTGACGACCAACACAAGGCTTTACACAGTTTGTTAAGGAGTTATAGGTACAAAGGGTGTGACTCTTTATTATAGATGATTCCAGAGAGTGAAGCACCTATTGATTGGTGGAAAGAGAGTAACTGTTTTTAGAGCAATGCTTCACTACTTAGAATCCTGGAATGTGGAAAATATGTGCTCCAAGTCATCCTGATGTCAAGAAAGGCCTGATAATTGGGCATTTATATGTTATCAGACTCACTATGTGCAGACCATACTAGGTAGAAACTTGCAATATAGAATATGGATAGCCCCCAGAGATGGGGAAATTATTCAAAGTGATACTACATGCAACAGTGAGAATCCATGCTTCAGTTAGAGAAGTCCCAATTAAAAGTGAGCATATAGCCCTTTTCAAGTTTGCAACTTGCTTCTAGGGACTAATCTACACTTGTCATTTAAAATGTGTTACTAAAATGTGACACCACAGGGTGCTGCAGAGCAGCGAGTCACTGGCAATGGGAAACTCCTATTAAGCTTTAGAGAACGTTTTAATTTAAAATGTTTAGCAGATCAATGTAGATCCAGCCTAGCATTTGTGGCCAAAGGTACAAGCTGCACAATCTCTGGCTGCAAATTATACTTTGGCCCTCTACTGTCCAATATCCCCCCCAATATATATATTTTTCCTTGGGGAAGGAGGGAGCTATGAACAGTACTTGAATGAGAGGTAGCCCTGGCCCTTTACACATTGTAGAAGGTTATAGAGGGAAGATTTTACTAAGTTGTGGGGTGTCATGTGATGGGGCTCATGGATTTTGTTATTTCTCCTCTCCCCAATTGGAGTACTGACTAACAGGAAGGTCAGAGGAGAGGAGAGGACAGGACAGGAAGGACTTAGGCAGGGAGGACTCAGGTTGCTTGCATGTTCAGGTACAGTTCTTGAAAATAACGTATCAATGCTTTTCAAATGTTCAATTTCAAAATTTGTGCAACCTTATTGTTTGAGGGGCAAGTTGGTGACAGACTATTCCTTATGCCATTAGACACCCTGATTCCCCCTTTATATGTGATTGGAGCAGACCAGGGTGTGGACAAAGAGACTAGCCAGTTTCCTGCCAGTTTAAGTTCTGCCATGATAAGAATGAAGCTATAGTGCAAGGGTAGGCAACCTAAGGCCCGTGGGCCAGATGCAGCCCAATCGCCTTCTCAATCCAGCCCACGGGCGGTCTGGGAACCAACGTGTTTTTACATGAGTAGAATGTGTCCTTTTATTTAAAATGCATCTCTGGGTTATTTGTGGGGCATAGGAATTCGTTCATTCCCCCCACTCCCAAATATAGTCCAACCCACTACATGGTCTGAGGGACGGTGGACCAGCCCATGGCTGAAAAAGGTTGCTGATCCCTGCTATAGTGCTTTAAGCTCTGGATTTCCTGCACGGAGCAGTGGCTTGGACTAGAGGCCCCTCCAACTCTCTGATACTATGATTCTAAGTATCTGTTTCCCCACTAGCCTTTATAAGAACTGCTGTAATATATATCATAGTACTGTACAGGGCTTCACCAGGACAGATGAGATCACAGAATTCACCATTCCTTGTTTATATGGGGACAGATCTTTTGCATTAATTGCTGCAGTACACTAATTTTTTTCTGCCGCATGTACGTGCTACCACAATCTCTTTATAATCCTTCCCTCTGTCCTTCACTTTGTTCTCCACATTTCTTGTTCTTGTCAAACTATATCAGAGCACCAACATCTATCAGGGAAAAATTATTATAAATACCAATTCTGCTTAGACAAAGGGAGGAAGTGCAGAAGTCTCATTCTTTTGGAGTTTACCCTCATCCTCTGGGCTATTGCATTTACACTGTCACATCTGCCTGGGAACCTACCACAGGTCCAGATGTCCATACACCCCACTGTATTCTTCAAGGCTACTTTAAGTGGTATATAAACATGACAGTAGACTTGCCTATTGTATATTACTATTTTTGCAGAATGTAATAACTGTATGTTGAAATTATAGGCCTTTAGAAATTATACACAGCTTTAATTCTTAGAACTTGACAGGACACACAAACACACACACACAAAATATACAATTACAACACAGAGGAGGTGGTGAGGCCCTTGTAGATGATTAGATTATCTGAAGAGGTGACACACACAAGGTGGATCAATCTACTCAATAGTGCCAGACCAAGTGATTTTCTTTCTTTCTTTGCACAAGAAACACCACACATCAAAATCATTCAAAAATAGCCCTTGGTTACCATGGCTTCCTGAAAGCCTTGTCGATAACAAAAAAGATAATTTAGTAGGCTGAGGAAAAATGTAAATATATGCTCGTTTTGGGGGATTTGTGAAAGGGTTGCTCGCCTTTAATTTTAGTGGGGTTACTCAAGAGGTTTAAAAATACCAGAGAAACTAATGAGCTTCCCTTAATGATGGGCTAAAGAAAAAATTGTGAACCAAAGTCTTGACAAATGTAAGTCAAAATGGTTATTAGATAGTGCAGTCATGTGTGCCCGCTTGAGACTTTGGTGCATGATTAGAAGAACAATTAGAGATGTGCAAAATCCAAAAGAGTAATTCCGTGTTCAAAGTCCGTTTCTCAATTCCTGGCCAATGAATTTCCATAAAATGAGGTCTAAAATCACTTAATAGCTGAGTACTTTCACAGTTGCAGGGCTTGGAACTTCTGCAACTTATGGAAGGGAGCACTAAGTTCCAAGGAGGGATAGGATTCTGAGGAAGGTGGAGCTTTTCTCCCCTGACCAGCCAAAATGTATGGCTGAGCTAAATCCCTATTAGCTTAAGATGCTCGTTGATTCATGCTGGATTTCTGCAAGTGACTCCTCTCCATTTGCTCCAATAATTGCAACTTGATATAGGATGAGCTGCATTCATGTTCTAATGCTATTTCTATGTATGGCTTTAGAACATTGAGTCCAAAATGTCTCTTTATATTCCAGTTGATAATGTCAGTGTTGGACTGCTGTTCCAATGCTCAGTTTTCTGTTCACACATCAACGGGCTGCATGCAAACAAATAAACAAACATTTGTGGAAGAATCTATGCAAGCTCTACTGTGGAACAGATATTTAGCCCTGGTTTGAGGGAAACAGACGTTTGGATAAATTTATAGGGAGGCAAACTCAAAATAGAATTAATTTATGCACAACTCACATTTTGTTCCAGGTCAGTGAAAAGTAAAACTAGCTTGATTTGAAACTAGGAACTAAATATCACTGCTTCTACTGGAATTGTTTCAAGCTTTCTTTCAATGAATAGATTTTTTGATATTTTTTTTCTTCTGGACTGAGAAACTGAGTAATCTGAAGCTGGCTTGTGCAGTATTAAATCACTGCTCAAAATGGGTTAGGATGCTGTCTCACTTCTTTTCAGGCACTTGTAATTGAGTCTGGCCTAACCACCCCACTTCCTTAAAAGCCACCTACTCCTTTTTAGTTCCTTCTTAAGAGACCTGTTCTAAAGATGCATCCAGAGAGAGATCAACGAGAGCAGGGGGTTTAGCTATCCTAAAAATAGTATAGCACCACACCTTGCATTTTCTCCACTATATATTATCAGAGAAACATGGTGGGAGACATGGTGGGTTGGTGGAAACTACACAGCTCCAAATAATGTACAATTAAGGTTGCCTGCCTTTTCATAAAGGGAGAACCTAAGGGGCCAGATGCAGGTCCAACTGTATATTTGAGGGGGCCTTCGCACAGGGCCTAGTGTGCCCCCTGCTCCAGTTCCCCTTCCATGGAAGCATGTGACCTTTTCCTTCCCGCTCTTCTTCCCATTTCACTATGTCGGACATGGGAAGAGGGCTTACCACAGGAGGACAAGGACAACGGCACTTTGTGGCAACAGCAACATTTCTCACACGGGTTCTGAGTAGCTGCCACTGTAATTATCCACATTGCCTCAGAGTGTTCAAGAAAACAGGGCAAGTCCTGGAGCTGCCTGGGGCATCAGCAGGGTTAGGCCTTAAACGGCCTGCCAAGATGCCCTCCTGCTGAAGCAGAGAACCTTGGGCTGAGACTACGATGTGACTGCAGCCACTGATCTCAAAGAATAATTTGACTTTCACTTTAGAATGTAGGATAGCTGGGCTTGTTTATGCTGCATCAGTGAATTAAAAAAACATACAAGTTTGCCATAAATAACTAATTCCAAGGCTATTTGAAAAAGAATGCTGACTACAGAATCCCACATTCATAAAAATGTTTTTTAAAAAACACCTTAGAGACTTAGGAATGATACACACACACACACACACACACACACACACACACACACTAGTAAGGAAGAAATTAAGGATTCATAGTTTGCTTGTAGCATACTAAATTCTAAATAAATGTTTAATACTAGCCTTTGGAGCTCTTTAAATTCTGCAAGCAGGAAGGAAACAGGGCAGAAGACTGTCCTGAACACCTCTGCTTCCCCTCACATTTTGTCTATCATTACAGAGTGGTGGTGGAGAGACTGTGTCTCCAATGGAGATGAAAGTGTTCAGGCACACCCAGGTGTGACTGGTGCCCATTCCTAGCCCTGGTTCCTCAGGTAGCAGAACTCACCCAAAAAGTCTCTCTGCAACCCATGTTGCCTGTAGTCCTAGTGCTATTTTTTCTGATTCAGACCACAAGCTTTTTCCATAGCCAGTGTTGCTTTTGGGCAAGTCAGTAGCCTATCAATTGGAAACCATCAACCAGGCGGGAGGTTGCCAAGGTGATGGGGAGGGCGAAGTCACACAGGAAATTTGATGTCTTGGTAGCTTGCTGCCATTCAGCAGAGATTAGGGGTGGCATAAAACCTTTGTAATAATATTGATCAAATGCTAGAATTGAATCTTCCATCTCTTATGTCAGTTTCATTACTTATGTAGGCAAGCCCATATTAGATGTAGGCAAGAGTATGCTTAACCTAACTCAGCAAAAATGTAACTGGAACCCATTTTCCCAGAATTCCTTTATTATAAAGCATTACCTGCTTTGATATAGTCCAGCCCATTCCATTTTCAATAATGTATGATTCAACATTTCCCTCCTTTTTTGTCCTCATTAGCTTATTATTATATTACCATTTGAACTCACGACACAAACAATAAATTGGTTTCTGGAGTTAATGCGAGAGTAATAGTGCTGCATCATGAAAAGGTATGAAAATGCATCTATTTAAAAAGTGTCTGAGATTTGTTTTCAATAATATCATGGTCAGAAGCCTAAGAACCTTAGCAGAATGCAGGTATGTCTCATGTTCTTATTTCCACATTTGCCTAATATTTAAAGCTTTTCATCACCATAACAGTAATTTCATCTGATTTCAATGGGAACAGGATGTTTTATCAAGAAATGATGTACAGTGGTACCTCAGGTTACATACGCTTCAGGTTACATATGCTTCAGGTTACAGACTCCACTAACCCAGAAATAGTGCTTCAGGTTAAGAACTTTGCTTCAGGATGAGAACAGAAATCGTGCTCCGGCGGCGCAGCAGCAGCAGGAGGCCCCATTAGCTAAAGTGGTGCTTCAGGTTAAGAACAGTTTCAGGTTAAGAACGGACCTCCGGAACGAATTAAGTACTTAACCCAAGGTACCACTGTACTGCAAAACAAACCTATTTGTGAATCAGAAAAAGAAGGGGAAAATAATGCACTATTTAGTATTTGAGTGCTATTTTAGGGAGAATGAAGTCATCATTTACAGCTTAAGAAACTCATTTAATAATTGGAAGACTTCCTGCGGTAGTCACCATGCTCTCACCAACAATGAATTTTAGCACTGGGCCAAAGCAGTCACTAGGTGGTATCCAAAACTGATGGCAAGTTTAGAATGCTGATTTGATATTTTTATTGACTTAGATTGGTCCAAGATGGGATTCATTTGTAAAAGGGAAGATGCCAGAATTCAGTGTGCCCATAAATCCTTGTCCTAAACAAGCATCGAAGGTATTGACCAGATTTTGCACATGCTCAGGTATGTGCTTTATTATAATTTCATATGACCTGGGGATTAAGTCTTGATATTGAAATCAGTGTCCAGGTTATCCCTTATTCAGATTTGGTTATGCCCTATTGTAGTTATCATGCCTAGTTCAATTTAAAAGTCAGATTCAGGACTTAAACATCCCCCGCACCATAGTGATCTGGGAATACCTCCTGCCTTCTGTCTTTAGCTCGTAAAAAAATCCACAGCTTCTAAATGTTTGTGCACTGTGAGAAAGTGTCTTCCCCTATGCTTTTCTTTCTGGAAGCTGCATTGTACAGTTAGTTTCAAAGGTTTTCTTCATGTGTACGCCAATAGTTTAACAAGGCTGGTGAAGCAAAAGTTGGCTGTATATATTTTTTAAAGCACACCTGTAGGTAAAGGTTTTCCTTACATGTTTTCATATCCAGAACGTGCTTGCCTTGCTGACAGCAACACATGAAACGGAAAGTGAAACAAAAAGTGGAGATGTAATACCACTTGGTGACTTGACTTCAATAGGCCTGCTGAGAAATGCACTGCTTCAACAAGGATACCCCTTAGGTAGATTTCCAGAAGCAGAACTGCTGCTGTAATGTCTGTCAGAACTGAAGGAAATTCAAGGCTGCATTACCAAGAAAGCAGAACGCTCTCTCTCTCTCTCTCTCTCTCTCTGTGTGTGTGTGTGTGTTTGTGTTTTTCTATCTAATCTTTCTCAGCCCAAGAGCTGCCTTCCATTCTGCGACCCAAATGCCAGTGGTGTGTGGTGCCAAAAGCAATAGTGGGTAGAGCAATTACTTTTGTGCAGCAGGCTAGTTTCTACACACCTTCCCATGCTCCTATCTGTCCAGTCAAGCAAGAATCGTTTTCAGAAGTCAAGGACACATTCCAGCCAGACAAAGCAAACACTCAAGAAGGGTGTGAAGCAAGCTCTAAGGGGGCATGGGTGTAGCCAGGGGAGTGCAGGGGGCAGCTGCCCCACCTAAATCAAGTAAGTAAATAAAAATACTTATTAATTTATTGTAACCAATTGTGTTGCAGATAACTCAGTTGTGTCCCCACCAACATAAAGCCTGACCCCCTAAAATAAATCCTGGTTGCACCCATGATAAGGGGTGCGGCTACAGAGGATGTGCAGCCTGGGGAGACAGAGAGGCCTGGAGGGGCCGCATTTGATGATTAATAGATGTATAGGTGTCGTGCCATAAACACCATTTTAAACCAAAGAAAGAAAGAAAGAGAAATCTGGGAATTCAGGGAAAGGGCTGCAATAGGATGACGACAGTGGAGAAGGATGGCATGAAACATCTCTGCAGCCCAATTGCTGGGAAATGTGTCTCTTTTTAATTGGATGTGACTTTTCGTGTGAAAGTTCCACGTAGAATTCCTAAGCGGACTAGTGTGTAACGGATCATGGTGCACAAGTATTCCTCACAGAACACATGAAAAAACAGCTGTTCAGGGTTGACCTTTATTGCAAGCATCAAATAGAGTTATTTCCCATCATTTTCTCGCTTGGAAAGTCTCACACAGCCAGTGAAGGAGAAATACCAGCACAACAATACCTATGCCCCTGATGATATTTGGCTGCATTGTTGGGGCCTTCATCTTTGGATGTGGTCCTGTTGATTTCTGACCTACCAGTGCAAGAAAAGCTTTTTGAATAGAAAGCTGTCCAGTAGGTTGTTATTGCCATGTTAGCCATGATATATCGCCACTCCACACATCCGATTCCTTTGTGCCTGCTCCTTTTGCATCACAATTGACTGTCAGATGGAAAGCTTTATACAGCTATGAATTTCCCCCCTCTGGTAATGAATCTTCAGCTGAGAAGGCAGCCTGGTATTTCTGCCGTAGCTGTGAATTTATGGGAGCCTTCAGCCACAGACAGTAGCTATGACAGCAATGCAATGTGCCTGAGCTATTCATTCCTAAGCCTCATAGATGGGTTATTATACTATATTGCACTCACAGAAAACATTTGCAGGCAATCTTCAGGCAGAAAAGAGAAGGAATTTCGCAGCGTTTGTTACATTCAGTAGTCATCAAACAGAAGTGGAGACACCTGAACAGAATGAGTGAATGTGCAGAGGAAATCAAGACAGTGGCTATGAATAGTAAATAAGGAGGTGCAGCTTTATCAAACAGCAGCATATCCTGAAAAAAACCCTGACTAGGTTGCAAGCTTGGAGCCATCTGGAAGAGGCATTGAGCAAATTCATTTGTGTTTGACAACATATAACAGCTCTGTGTAGCTAACCCAACACACCTACATTAAGAGCAGGAAAAGGATATCCCAATTTTAAAGGGGAAATTCATATTACAAAAGAAAAAGGCTTTAGCCTTAAGATTACACAGACCAAAAGAAAAGTAACAGCACAAGAGGACTACAGTGGTACCTCGGGTTACATACACTTCAGGTTACATACGCTTCAGGTTACATACGCTTCAGGTTACAGACTCCGCTAACCTAGAAATATTACCTTGGGTTAAGAACTTTGCTTCAGGATGAGAACAGAAATCGTGCTCTGGAGGCGTGGCAGCAGCGGGAAGCCCCATTAGCTAAAGTGGTGCTTCAGGTTAAGAACAACTTAAGAACTATCGCCCCATCTCCCTTCTAAATGTGGATTACAAAATATTTGCTGATGTTTTAGCAGGCAGACTTAAAAGAGTTTTAAATGAAGTAATTCATAAAGATCAGGCCGGCTTTCTCCCAGGTAGACACATGCTTGCAAATACAAGGAACATTATTGACATTTTGGAACTTTTGCAAACAGACATAAACACCAAAGCAGTGCTGATTTTTATAGACGCGGAGAAGGCCTTCGACAACATTTCTTGGAAATTTATGAAGGGAAATTTAAAAGAAATGGGAGTGGGGCGGGGTTTTGAAAATGGGATTGATGCGATATATTCAGAACAAAAAGCAAAACTGATAGTTAACAATGTGGTAACAGAAGAATTTAAAATTGAAAAAGGAACACGACAAGGCTGCCCGATTTCCCCTCTGTTATTTATTTCAGTTTTGGAGGTGCTCTTGAACTTGATCAGAGGGGACCGGTTGGTGCAGGGGATTCAGGTCGGAGCGAAACAATATAAACTTAAAGCCTTTGCAGATGACCTAGTTTTGACATTGCAGGAGCCAGAATCTAGTACGAAAAGAGTATTACAACTGATACATGATTTTGGTCAGGTGGCGGGATTTAAGCTAAATAAGCAAAAAACGAAGGTGTTGGGGAAAAACATGACAGATACAGAGTCAGAACGGTTTCAGAGAGAAACAGAACTATCATTGGTGAAAAAGGTAAAGTACCTAGGGGTAAACATAACAGCAAAAAATCTGAGTCTATTTAAGGACAATTATGAAAAATGCTGGTCTGAAATTAAGAGAGACTTGGATAGCTGGGCAAAATTGAAACTTTCTTTGTTGGGCCGAATTGCTGCTATTAAGATGAATGTATTGCCAAAAATGTTGTTTTTGTTTCAAACATTGCAAATTGTGGACAAAACGGAGTGTTTCCGGAGGTGGCAGAGAGATATTTCCAAATTTGTCTGGCAGGGCAAAAAGCCCAGAATTAAGTTTAAGATATTAACAGATGCGAAAGAAAGAGGGGGCTTTGCCCTGCCAGACTTAAGGTTGTATTATGAAGCCGCAGCCTTCTGCTGGCTAAAAGACTGGCTACTTCTCGAAGACACTGACGTGTTGGATCTGGAAGGTTATAACAATGCTTTTGGTTGGCATGCATACTTATGGTATGATAAGGTTAAGATCAATAAGGCCTTTAAGAACCATATTGTCAGAAAAGCAGTGTTCAATGTCTGGACAAAATATAAAGACTTACTGGAAAATAAAACTCCAAGGTGGCTCTCACCTTTGGAAGCTAAGGCCCGAAAAAGACCCAATATGGAAGCCTATTGGCCAAAATATTGGGAACTGCTAGAAAAAGACGGAGATAATTGGAAATTGCAGAGTATGGAGAAAATGAAGGATAAAGTGCGAGACTGGTTACACTACGCTCAGATTAAAGAAATTTTTAAAAGTGATAAAAAGTTAGGGTTCCAGGTGGAGAAATCGAAGTTGGAAACAGAATTGTTAGAACCTAAGACTAAGGTACTTTCAAGAATGTATAACTTGCTGTTGAAATGGAATACACAAGACGAAATGGTTAAGTCGGCTATGATAAAATGGGCACAGGATATTGGGCATAACATTATGTTTGAAGACTGGGAAAGGTTGTGGACCACTGGGCTGAACTTTACTGCATGTAATGCTTTGAAGGAAAATGTAATGAAAATGATATACAGATGGTACATGACCCCAGTTAAACTTGCCAAAATATACCATTTGTCTGATAACAAATGTTGGAAATGTAAAGAAAATGAAGGAACATTCTTTCACCTCTGGTGGACCTGCCCTAAGGTGAAGGTCTTCTGGGAAATGATATATAATGAGTTGAAAAAGGTATTTAAGTATACCTTCACTAAGAAACCAGAGGCCTTTCTTCTGGGTATTGTCGACCAGAAGGTGTTAAAGAAGGATAGAACATTTTTCATGTATGCAACAACAGCAGCAAGGATACTACTCGCTAAGAACTGGAAAACTCAAGATCTACCCACACTGGAAGAATGGCAGATGCAACTGATGGACTATATGCAATTGGCGGAGATGACTGGCAGAATCCGAGACCTGGGAGAAGAAAGGATTGAAGAAGATTGGAAAAAATTCAAGATTTACCTACAGAAATATTGTGATTTAGTGGAATATTAAGAAGGATGCTTGGTTATAAATAATTGGCCATCATTAAATTGGATCAGAATTTGATGATGAGAGATTAAGAGAAACAAAATTTGTAGGAGAACTATTATATTGTATTTAAATATGTGGTTATAAAATTGAAAATAAGATGATAATTTGCTTGATAAAAATTCATTAATGATGTAAGTGGGAACGGGAGATGTGAGGAAGCCCAAAGATGTTATGAAATCTTGTAAAAACAAAGTAACGCTGTTTAATATTTCTGTATTTCTTTTATTAAAAACTCCAATAAATATTTATAAAAAAAAAAGAACAGTTTCAGGTTAAGAACGGACCTCCGGAACGAATTAAGTACTTAACCCGAGGTACCACTGTACTGCAAAACAAACATATTTGTGAATCAGAAAAAGAAGGGGAAAATAATGCACTATTTAGTATTTGAGTGCTATTTTAGGGAGAATGAAGTCATCAATATTTTACAGCTTAAGAAACTCATTTAATAATTGGAAGACTTCCTGCAGTAGTCATCATGCTCTCACCAACAATGAATTTTAGCACTTAAGTACTTAACCCGAGGTACCACTATATGCAGGAAACAGAAATGATGTGTTAGCGTTGTTAGGAGACCCTCATTCCCCTCAGAGAGCCACAATTCCCAGAGTTCCCTGGGAAGAGTGATTAATTGTTCAACCATTCTGCAAATTGTAGTTCTTTGAGGAGAATAGGGGTCTCCCAGCTACTCTCAGCTACTGAACAAACTGCAGTTTCCAGGCTTGTTTGTGGGGAGCATGACTGTTTAAAGTGATATAATCCTTCTTTAAATGCATAGTGCAGATGGGGCCTATGACTGGGATGGGTGATTGTGCTGTACACCAGTTGGATATCTAAGACAGCTGAGGAATGTCCTTGCTATATTATATCCCTTTGCACACACCAGAAAACAATGGTGAAGGCAAGCGAGGCCCCCAGAGGGCTAGAAATGGAGCAGCCTGCTTCTCCCCATCTCCCTCCCCTCACCTCTAGCTAGGTGCAATGGGAAGGAGATAAGACCCACAAAGGAGGAACTTGGGGTGAACTTTGACCTTGCCTCACATTTTGCCTCAGAAAATGACAGCTGCCATTTTAAATACAGATGCCTGTTGCAAATTTGAAGCCAAGGTGAGCTGCATAGCCTAATTTATGGTAGGGTTTGAGAGAGGAAGGTTGTTATTTATATTTCAGCTAGTTTACTGCATTCCCTGAAATCAGACATGGGGTAGGGGTGTGTGGATCGAAAAGAAACGTTCCTGTGTTTTGAGGAATAACATTGCTACTGCTACAAAAAGTAGGCGTACCTTGATGCATTTCCTTAAAAACAACAACATGAAAATTGTGGGATTAAAAATCCCTCAGTTTAAAAAGAGTAGAATTAAGGGTTTTACATACTCCCTAATGCCCAAGCAACAAATGTGCTATACAATTAGTAAAGACATTTCCCACATACTGTGCTTACTTACAATTTAGCATCGACATTCTTGGCTTGGGCTTTTAGCTGTAATCCTCCAACTGTCTGGGAGAAACTGCTAGAGAAGAGCAATGGAAAAGAAAATGAGGTGAGAGAGTTAAGAAGCTATATCTCCCACATGGATCTTTTCCTTTAGACTGCATCCTCTGCAGCTTCAGGTAATTAATTAATTAATTAATTAATTAATTAATTAAGCTGAGTGACTCACAACATCATGTGTTGTTTAGCCTACGATCGTATAAAAATATGAGAGGGTCCAGAGGCATCCAAAAATGTAATAAGGATGTAGCCTTCCACAGACACATAAAAGGTCTGGAAAGTTGAGGTGGGGGGCGGGGAGAGAGAGAGAGACTGAGGGACAAATACTTTCACACTGTGAGGCTAAATGGCAAAGAGAATGCAAGAAATAACACATATGATCCCATTAGAATTAGGTGTGTCCAAACCCCAGTGAAGCCAAAGAGTAAAATAAATGTCAAGCCATTAATTTCAGTTTAGCCTTGGCATACTCTGCCGTGGAAAATAGAATTCAGTCAGCATGCCCTGATATGATGATATTAACACGACATGGGGTAGTGGGGAGATGACAGCTCTTACTTATCGTACTGAAAAAAACAAACCACTGTGTTTTTATTAACAAACCAAGGCCTCCCTCAGTTGTTTATTGAGCATTCTTCCTGATTTGTGGGGTAGTTATACAATGCCCTTTCTTTATTAAACATTAACAATGGTTTGTTTGTGAGGAGGTTATACAAGGTAACATCAAGCAATTGTTATCCCACACTTTCCAGTGTATTCTTCTGCACTGCAGAAAGTCTAGGGTTGGTTTTTCTGTGGAAGTGGTTTTGTTGTGCAAAGACATCAAGTCCACTTTGGTTCTGCAACCTGAATTTACTGCTATGCAATTGAATCCCATTCACAACATAGGAGCAGTCCGGAAGCAGTTTGGGTGGTACTTTTTGCTAGTAGACTCTGATTTTGATGTCACTGTACACTATTCTCTTGTGCTGTAGCAGACTTAACACCAACAAACTGCTCAAGAACCTGCCCACAAGTCTCATGGGGCTTTGGGAGTCATTATCATACAGCATTAGCCCAGCAGTATGACACAACAAGTCTACTCAGAAATAAGCCCCAGAAACTCAATGGGGCTTACGTCTACTCAATTTGGTTCAGGAATGCAACCTTAATGAAAAGAGTCTGCAGAAAAGCCCCTTGAATTTTAGTTTGCAAAGATAGGAACTATTTCATTTCAATTTGACAGTGTGACAACTGGTTGACATTGGAAAGGCGAACAGCAAAATGATTTACAAGGCATGACATATTTCAAATGAAATTGATTGTATTAAATGCTTCATTGAACAGCATGAATGGCAGGACATCCATGGTATTATTTTTCAAATACCCAAGGGTAGCAATTCTATAGTTATTAGAATCTGGTATGATGAAAATATTTTAAGGGAGTGACTTTTGGCTGTTAATGCTACATATCATATCACCAAAGGAAAAAAAAACCTGGCACATTGAAGTGATTGTGCTGAATCTGATGAGATGTGAAGACATTACATTAAAAACGACTGTTCTCTCTGTGGATCTGGGCATCTGATCGTGTTATGTTAGCTATGATTTCTTTGCAAAACTACAAGAACAAGGACAGATGGTAACAATGAATTGGCAGTGACAAGAGAGTTGTTTTAAATCGTTCGGTAGATGGTTCTACCCAGTCTACATTTTTAGTGGTCCATCTATGCTACTCAGCGGACAATATTCCAATTTCATATATTTAATTATAATATTAGAAACAAACAATGGCCAAAGGGCATTTGGCTCAATCATTCTGGGAGAAGTGCCAACCTTTGTATAATTGGGGCATTCATATCTGTGATTTAATGTTTTTCAAGCGGGCCTATGCAATTTGTTCGTAGTCTGCTTCTGTTGCAAAATGCTTGCACTCTGCGTAATCTGGTGGGTTTGGGTGACATACACACACACACATTTACCTTTGTTTCTACAAAAGCTAGGGTGTAAAGAAATAGACTTGCCTTGAACCCCAGCTGATCATTCATAACAACTCCCAACAGTGGTTCATTTCTGTTCTCTGTGACAATACCTCATCCCTTTTCCTTTTGAGTCTTTGATCAAGCCAGATTGTCAACACATGTTTTGCATCAGTCATCCCTCTGAAGCTGTCTGCTCCAGGTAGTCTAGGCAAAGGGCTTGTTTAAAAAGCCTTCTGTTTCTTTTGCTCGAATTGCAGGTTAGCTTCTGGATTTGTTTCAGCAAAAATAGCACATGTGACGCCTGACAAAACGGCACCACCTGCTCCGTGCCTTGATTATCCATGCCGTGCTCTGGAGTAATTAGCTGTGGCATCTGAGAGTTATAACCAAAGCAGGTATCTGGAATGATGCGAAGAGTCTTCTAAGCTTGTAATTAAGCAGGCACTCTTGAGCAACCAAAGTATTTGTTTACGACACAAATCATCAAACTCTGCCACTGAATGCCTCTGTAATCTGAATGATCAATTCAATACATGCCAAAGGTGCAATGCAGCAATTGCATGATTATCCTGAAAGCCTTAATTCAAAAGCAATAGTGAAATATTCAGCCTTGCTAAGGGTATTGTGTGTGCATGTGTATATAAACTGTGCTGTCAATGGCCTTTTTCTGTCCTTATGATCTGTTTCAGGATGGAGGACCTGTGGCTGCCAGATGTTGCTGGACCACAGCTTCCATCATCTCTTTAACTATTGGCCATGCTGGTTGGGGCAGAGGAGAGTTGGTATGCAACAACATCTGGAGGCCACTGGTTCCCTATCATCTCTACATGATTAAGATCTCATGGAAAGTGAGTTCTCAGGGCTGAACCTGCTGGCTCTGCAAAATGCCTGTACCAGACAAGTCTTGTGAATGTGCCTAGGCTCTTACCATTGCCTGAAACCATTTGTGATCAGGGTTCCCAATCATGGGAAGAGTTTGCCTATGCTCAGCAAACTTCCCTCCTTCAGGGTATGAACAGGGCAGGTCAGGAAGGGCATGGGGCATGGCATCAAGGACAGAGGCAGAGGGCACAGTGCCGCTCATCCTATAGACATTGTTTGGAGTATAGCCAATGAAGAGGACTAATGCATCCCCCATCTTTTAATGGGTTGATAGTGTGCACTCCAACAAAAATGAGTGACTTAGAGTTTTATATAAGAAGGTATATTCTTATGCAAAAGTGTGTGCGTGTGAAGCGCACATATGTTGGGGTATATAGGGAGGAATTAGAAAATACAGTAAGAATCATATTACTGATGCTAAGAAAATGGAGTTTAGGATATGAAGCAATGTTAATAAAAACTCAAACATATTTTCCACGCGCTCTTGCATGCCATACGCCCCTCAAAGTTTCTTGATTAAATGCTTATTTCTGTGAGCCATTTAAATACAATTAATATCAGATTTCAAAGTCCCAAGTGATCTAGTGTGTTCTGTCTTTCAGAGTTTCAGTGAATTAAATTATTATTATTTCCTCCATAATCTTTTTTTATGAAGCATTTTTGCCTTCATAAATTAAGTTTCCAAGGGGCAACATACAGACAGAATTGAGTGCCTTGTAGATATAAGAATCTGATTTTGGACAAGAGGTGGAACCCTGGTTAGAGGAAGGGTTTCATTGGGCTCTTTTCTTGGCGGGGTGTGTCTTCCAGTTCTGAGACTGTGTATATATTTTATTGTTAGGTCCCACTGATGGGAATTGCTAGTGCACTAAGATTAATCTGGAATATATTGAAATGCCTACTGACATGATAATGGTAGTTATATTTATATTTATATTTATTTATTTACTACTGCTGCCTTGTTCCAAAATGTTGATCTTACATTTTGTTTCATGTTTTTGTCTTGATTTAATGGTTTCTTTTTTTTGTTTGAGGTTGATATATTATTTTGTCATTATTTTGTATTCTTTCAGTAGCTTAATTGTTTATGATTTTAGCTTCCCACACTGCTTCTATATAAGACAGTAGTTATTACACCCGATGGAATTTGCCCCTGTAAATCTACAATATCATCAGCTGTATAAGTCTTGGGGCAACACCTACAGAAATGCTGAAACAGGAAGTGCAAGTGATTTGTGCTTCCTTTTCCCACACTTTCAGGTTAATGAATGAAAAGGAAGTTGGATATTTCCCCTGTGCAGAGATGCATGAGCTGAAGCCACTTTGGTAGTAAAATATGGAGGCTTCACAAATACAGTGGTACCTCGGGTTACAGATGCTTCAGGTTACAGACGCTTCAGGTTACAGACTCTGCTAACCCAGAAATAGTACCTCGGGTTAAGAACTTTCCTTCAGGATGAGAATAGAAATCTCGCAGCAGCGGCATCGGGAGGCCCCATTAGCTAAAGTGGTGCTTCAGGTTAAGAACAGTTTCATGTTAAGAACAGACCTCCAGAACAAATTAAGTTCTTAACCCGAGGTACCACTGTACAGTCTTGTTCCCGCAGAACTCTAGTTCATGCTCAGGCTTATTGGGTTTAACACAGATTCCTTTTGATTATGCGCTGAGACTTCTCTGAATGTTTCCGGATAGCAATCTATACCATTCAGACTCAGTAAAATGCCTCGTTCTGATCACCTGAATCCCAAGGAAACCAATTTTCCCATGAAGAAAGCTGTTCTGTAATCAAAGAACTCTCTCCTGCAAGGTCTTGCAGATATGTGAACATTTAAATGCAGACCACACACTTGTTCTCTGAGTTGTCTTGGGGCAAGAAAGAAATGGTAATTCTAAAGCAATATATGTTTTGCTCCAAGGGTTACATCTGATTGCAAGGTTCTTATGCACAAACCGTGGTATTTCTCTTGTGATTTGTAAAGGTAACTTGAAATGTAACATCGGCACATGAATGCAACATAAAGCTGGTAGCATTGTTTCTGCTTTCGGTACATGTGCCATAATCCATAGGAACATTGCCTTACACTGAGTCAGTTCACTAGTCCTTCTAGCTCTATATTTTCCACACTGACTGACAGCAACTCTCAAGAAGGCAGGGCTGTCTCTCAGCCCTACTTGGAGATGTGAGGATTTGAAGCTGGGATCTTCTGCATGCAAAGGAGATGCTTTGCCACTGAGCCACAGCCCTTCTGGACTGCAATTCCTAGGGGCCTGATAGGAGAACCCTGCTTCCTGACCTCTGCAGCAACCTAGGTGCTATTTTCTATGACTAACCCTTTCAAGATATGTACCCCAGTCCACAGGAACACTGAATCAGACCATTAGTCTCTCTAGCTCAGTATTGTGTACACAGGGTCTCAGGCAGGGCTTCTGTCTCCCAGCCTTCCTGGAAATGCCAGGTATTGAAGTTGGGTTCTTCTACATGCAAGGCACATGTTCTACCACTGAGCTATGGCCCTTCCCCGAATGATTTCCTATGGAGCAGATGGCTTCTGGACATTCCCATTATTTTCAATGGAAGGAACAGCTCCGGATGCAAAATGTGTGTCTCCATAGTACTACCGCTTTTGAAGTGAGCAGGGAAATTCACTTGAAGGGGCTGTGTGTACACTTGGAAGTGAATATGCTGTTTGGAATCAGGGAAAGAATACCATATATGAGGCACTAGGGTTTGAACATTCTGCTCACACCCATTTCCGGCAACTCAAGATCATGTTTAGATGGAACAGTGTCAGAATCACGGCCAACAAAGTCTCTACTCATGCATTATATGGGGAACTCCAAAATGGCCAGGGTTGTTTCCCTTGTTGCGTTCAAAGGTGGGTGGTTTCATATGCCAAGTTGACAAGCATTCTCTCTGACAAGGAACCACCCCATGAGACCATTACCAACAAAAAATTAATATCTGAAAGCGCCTGCAGATAAATGATGTAGCAGATATTAAGCACCCCATTGTACAACTAAATTCATATTTGGCTGGTTTGTACCCAGATTACGCAGTGCCAGAAAAAAGTGTGGGGGGGCTAAAAATAGGATTACTAGCCTGTAATCCTATACTCTTGTCGTTTAAACAACAGTTTAGATCCTTTTTTATTGTTTAAACATTAGTATTTGCCTGTGGCATGTGTAAATTGTTTGTAATAATGGAAACTGAGTTCTTGGCTAGAGGCTTTAAAATCCTATTAGGAGAGCTTGCTTGACAGAGTTCAAATATTAGCTTCGTATCTGCATACAACTATTGTGCTTTGAAAGGAAACTAATATTTCTTTTTTCACAGGCTCTGGAAAACAGTGCTTTAGGAGCTGAATCCTCCAGAGCGTGACTGGGGAAAACAAGCAACATTCGTTTTTCTTGGCACAAGAGGTCTTCAGCAGCCTGTTCCTCCAGTAGGAATGGGGATGCCAAAAGTGAAAGCATTGGTGTGCCTTGTAAATATCTATGCACAAAGGACCTGCGCTTGTTCACTGCTAGCCTGCCAGACAGGAAAATTACTACATATGTGAAACAAACTCCCCTGAAGACTATCGCATGAAGGCCTCACTGTTTGAGGCAATACAACAGAAGCTGCCTTTGCTTTCATCGGTTGCAGAGACCTCCTGCTACTCATGAATCACATTTCCCCTCTTTTCTGTCTGCGTAATATGCTTTGCTAGCATTCCAAGAAACATTTGTTTGCCTTTCCATCTTTACTCAAAGAATGAACATTAAACAGTGAATATTTCTAAGCTGATACGAACAGAGCAAGGGATAGTGTTGGTGGGTGTGGAAGGCCTGGTCTATGGGAGATGAAAACCCATTGAAAATGGGAGTGGAGTGAGACTGATTTTCAGTTTTTGAAGAGAAGTCGCAATACAAAAAAGTGGCATGTGCAAGTAAAGGAATTTATGTAGGAAATAGAACAGTAGGCTCATAGCTTAGTGACAGAACATCAGCTTTGCAGGCAGAAGCCCCCAGGTTCAGTCTATGGCTTCTCCAGGTGGGGTTAGGAGAGATCCCAGTCTGAAATTCTGGAAAGCCACCACCAGTCAGTGTGGACAGTACTTAGCCAGATGGACCAGTGGTTTGATTCAGTGTAAGGCAGCTTCTTATCTTCCTGTATTGTCAACGAAACAGTGCCCCACTGCTTGATGATGAGTGAGGCTTGTTTTGACAAAGTATAGAGTACAGGGAGGAACAATTCCATATCAAGTACAGTGGCTGTGAAATTTGCATTCCTGCCCTGCCTTCTTCATATTGATGGCACCAAGACCATATAACACCGGTCCTGAAAGACCTACATTGGCTCCCAGTACGTTTCTGAGCACAATTCAAGGTGTTGGTGCTGACCTTGGCCCAGTATACCTGAAGGAGCATCTCCACCCACATCGTTCAGCCTGAGGTCCAGCTCCGAGGGCCTTCTGGCGGTTCCCTCACTGTGTGAAATGAGGTTACAGGGAAACAGGCAGAGGACCTTCTCATTAGAGGTGCCCACCTTGTGGAACACCCTCCCATCAAGGAAATAAACAACTATCTGACTTTTAGAAGACATCTGAAAGCAGCCCTGTTTAGGGAAGTTTTTAATGTTTGATCTTTCATCGTGTTTTTAATATTTTGTTGGGAGCCACACGGAGTGGCTGGGGAGACCCAGCAGGGGGGGAGATAATGGATGCCTGTAGGATATCACCTCTCAAGAGTCAAGGAGTTCAAGGAGCAGAAGACTCCAGTGCTAATTTCTGGTAGCGATTCTGCAGGTAGGTGTGGAACCACCACAACACTGTGCCCCCAACCCATAACTTATAAAGTCACTCCAGGAGTGTACTGCTTCCTGAACAGAGGTTGGGTATTGTATGTCTGAATACTCTCCAGTGTACTTGGAAAATGGATATTGAAAATGAATTCAAGTGTTTTATTTAATATTTCTGAAAACGGCTGGGAGGGTTTTTTGTTTTTTAGCAGTCAAGTGGTATATAAATGTTGTTAAGTAAGTAAGTGAAATAAATAAACTGTATTACCTCCAGAAGAGTGGTAGGTGTCTTCTTAGGCTACAGTGCTATGTGCAGTTAACCCTCTTGAATACAGTGGTACCTCTACTTATGGATGCAATCTGTTCCGGGGTGCCATTTGCACCCCAAAAAGTCCATAAGTAGAGCGCCACTTCTGTGCATGACGCAATAGAGCACTCCTGCATATGCGCAAAGCGTGCAGATTGTTCTTGCATATGTGTGAAGTGGCAAACCCAGAAGTAAACAGTTCCGGGTTTGCCGCGTTCATTACCAGAAAAAACGCAAGGTGAAGCAAACGCAACTCGAGATATGACTGTATAGCAGGACTTTCTTCTGAGTAAAATATGCATAGCATTGCACCATTAGCTTTCAATACAGTCCTACGTACCTGAGAATGTCCTAAGCATGCGTAGGATTGAGTCATAAGAAGGCTTGAAAGATGGACTTCTGACCCTTCTTGACAGCCCTAGAAGCAAGAATAATTTGGACAGGCAACAATCATCTCCATCACCTGGATGTGGGAGAGGATATTCTAGAAGCCAGTGACACCTAGCAATGATTTTTAGCAAGTGCACTGCTTGAAACAAAGAGTTTCTACTGAAATCACAAAATACATTTTTCCTGACCCAAGAGGATGCTGTTAATTCTGTTTTTTATTGTAAACCACCATGACCAATAGTTGTAACCTTGCTGATTCCTCCAGGGCCTAATTGCTGCTTGTTGCTGTCAACCTACTGCTGAGGGGGGCGGGGAATGTTTTCCCTGCTTCCCCACGCATTTCTAAATCTGCAAACAATAAACAGCTCTAAGGAGGCAAGCTGATGTTTTTCACTGCCAAGCCACAGTGATGGTGCCATTTTTGCCAAGTTGCTTTTTAAAAGGAGAGGGTGCTTAGAAGCAGCAGCTTCCTTGTTCTGCTTCACCATTAATTGCCGTCTAGTGGAAATGGGGGGAGGGAACCTACAATTTCAAGTACCTTTTTACACGGAGCCTGGCAGCTCCTAGCCCTCAACAGCCTCACCAGTTTAATATACCTTGCCTTGGTTATTATTTTTAAGTGTGGACAAGCCCTGAAACTTTCCCTGCTAGGAAAAAAAAAAATGACAATCAAATCCAGCACTAAACTGCCATTCAAGCCCATCCTGGCAAACTGCCCAGAAGGATACAATGCTATCAAAAGCCACTTAAAGTCACAGAAACCACATGGTTAAACCCTTTAAGTTTTTAAATATATTTTTTGTTTTTAAAAGTTGCAGATCATGAAAGAACAGTCAAACAGGAAAAACTCACCACTCCGTCTTCCCCATGAGGTGAGAATACAGTTTACTGTAGGTCTGCAAACTCTTAGAACAACACGATTCCACTCATGTGTCCAAATGAATAAACAAATTATAGTTTACAGTTACATTACAAATTTTTGTAGTGAGAGGAAGGTTCTTCTGCATCTTCTTTTGCTGTATACATAATAAAGGCATACCAATCAGTCACAGCCTGGCTGAAAACAGAATCAGAATCAAGAATTTTAATATTTGCAGCTCACATTCTCAAATTTATGTTAAAGCATTTAATATTGCCACATACTACTAAAGCAGAATAGCAGATTTATGTCTTACTGCTGTGCTCCATTGGTAGCTTTGAATTTTAATGAAAGTGCAGCTGTCTTCTTGCCAAATTTGGTCTTTTGCTTCTCACCGAGAAAAGGGGCTTTCTGTCATTCTGACTGACTTTGACTGGTTTTCCTTGTGCTCCTCCACATTCTGTACCCAACTTTACCACAACAGTTTTAAAAGCGGAAAGAAGACCAGAACTGCTCCTACCTTCCTCCTGGTTTCATGTGCTACACTGATGTGGCTCGCCATAAACAGGGAAAGGCCGAGAGAACGTACTGGGCTGACAAACTATAAACTCTCCAAGTCAGGGAGTGGGCTGTGTGAACTTTAGAGGGGAAAGGAGACACAAAGGAAGTCAAACCATCAGGATAGGTGTGTGTATAGACATGTGCACACCTTTTCTTTCCTTTTGCCTAAAGTTCTAAATGGCCTAAGGCTGTTCCTGCCTCCTTTATTTGGGAACGTCATTCAGATTCCAGTTATAGTATTCTGCAAGTAACCAGGACTCCATGTATCAGCACTGGTGATCACACACTTGCGGTGGTAGGCAATTTTGACCACCTGGGTTCTGCCATATCTAGCAACCTCTCCATCGATGCTGAACCAGACAAGCAAGCATATAAGAATGTGATGCTAATGTCCAGGACCAAGATGAAGGTCTTCCAGGTTTGCATGTTGAGCACACTGCTTTATGGAAGGGAGTCGTAGGCAACTTACAGCTGCCATGAGCAATGCCTCAGCACCTTCCACATGCGCTGCATCAGGAAGATTTTGGGTACCATGTGGCAGGATGGAATTTCAAACAAAGATGTGCTTTTTCAAGCCCAAACTCCCAGCATGTTTGCACTCCCATCTCAGTGATGTCCACAATGCCATGTCCATGTCCACTGAATGGAAGATGGCAGGATCCCCAAGGAAGTGCTCTACTGAGAGGTGGCTTCAGGCGCAAGGCCCGTTGGCAGACCAACTTTGTTTCGAGGATGTCTCCAAACATGACATGAAGTCTAAGAACATCCAAGCCTGCTGTGTGAGAATCCCTTGCAGATTACTGCGGTGCCTGGACACAGACAGGCCGTGTAACCACAGCAGTGCCCAGAGGAGGAATGACTGCTGAGAGGAGAAACACCATGGTGTATCTGCAGCAGCACAATTGGAGGCCTTCATCTGCCCCAGCTGCAACAAAATATGTCTTGGTCTCTACAGCCACAGTGGGCTCTGTAATTCTGCAACTCCTCCATTGTCTCCCAAGACAGACTGATGCCAACAAACAAAAACTGTCACTTTCCCATCATCCCTTCCACTTCTTGGTATTTACTGTTTCAGATCCTTTTGCACTTAAACCACCTGCATTACTGAATATGTAAGCTACTACTTCAAGATAAGCATCGTTTCTTTCGAGTTCTTTGTTTAACAAGCTGGTTAACTTCTCCACTGTGATTTCATCCTCTCCTTTCAGTTCCTCTGCAATTTCTGTCTTATCCTGTGCTATCAGAGACAGAGATCTCTTTGTATTGCTGACATCCCAGCAGATGTCTGCGTCTGACCTTAGTGTTCTTAGTACCTGCCAGCATTTCCTTCTCGCTTGATTAATCCCCCATAACCTTGACAATTATCTAAGCCAGTTGCTGCACCAAATAGAAAAAGACAGTGGACACAATCCACCTGCACTATTTCCATTTGGTACCTGCAGGCAGAGGATTCTAGGACTTGTGCACAAAGAACTGTCATCCATATCCTTTAATTTTAAGTTGTGGAACTCCTTCCCTGCAAAAGAAATCAATTCAGTCTCCTTTATTGACATAGAAACTGTTAAGACTACAAAGAGGTGAGAAGCTCTTTCAGGTTGCCTTGCCATTAGATCTTGCCAAACTTCAGATGAGAAGTGAGATTAGGTCCTGTATACGGTCCTTTTCTTGCACAAGCTCACCATCAGTATTCTTGGAATAAGATTTAGGGCAGGGATGGGAAACTTACCCCCTTCCAGATGTTGCTGGACTCATGTCCCCAACATCCCTTATCATTGGCTGAGAGTTAGAATTCAGCAACATCTGGAGGGCCACAACTTTCCCATCCTGTTTTAGAACAATAAAGGTTGTGTGAAAACCATACATTTAAAGCATACAACTTGCCCATAGAATCCTGGAAACTCTAGTTTACCCCCTCAGAGAACTACCATTCCCAGCACTCTTAGAAGACTGCAATTCCCAGGATTCTTTGGAGAAAATTGTAAGCTTTAAATGTTGGATGTCCAAACAGCCTAAAATTGACCAGAGGAGGAAGGCACATGTGATCTTGAGGGTTGCCAGGCAGGTCAAATTTGCCTTTGCTCTGCACTTCAGAACTACCTTTGTGGCAGGTCTGGATGTCCTTTACAACATGGGTATAGTATTTCAGGCAGAATTTAGTACCTAATATCTTATTTGACTTCTAAAATTGATGGCCAATTAATTGTATTGAATACCTGAATTTAGTTGCTAGTCTGCTCCATACTGCTTTGTGTTTCATATATTTTACTCTTTGATCATTTGTATTTGATATGTGATATATTTCATATTTCTTGCTCATACTGAAGTAGATATCCAAGATATCCATTATTTATTTGCAGTATCTTGAGCAAACTTACTTTTGGCTTGCTTGTCTAGAATGATTTATTAAGATACTATACCTTATTTTTGTTGTCTTGGAACATACCATTCTTAGTGCTCTTCCATATTTCAGCTAATATTACAACGCTTGACATTTGTAAAAAAAAACTCATAAAAAACAGAAGCGTCCATTTTTCAATTCCAGATGCATGTCACCAAGAGGAGGAAATGCAGCATGTTTGAATGACATTAGAATGTGCCACAAAGCTGGGTCATTGTTCGTTTTTGTGTTTCCTTAATATTTGACATTTTGATTGCCCTATCTTCTTTCTTTACCTTATTGTCATTTCTTTTCTTCATGGGTTGCTTTTTTTTTAATGTTAGATTGCTGGGAGTCCAATAAGCTGCCGCTTCTCTCCTGATATCTTGAGAACATGTTCAGAAGAATTGAAGTTCGCAATGTCTACTATAGCAAAAACACAGAATATCCACTCCCTCACAACACTAGAAACATCTGCAAAAAAACCTGGACTATTGATATTCATTCAGATGGGAATGTGCTACCATTGTGGGCTTCTGGTGAGCATGCAGTTACAGTTCCTTTCACTCCAAGAAGCCTCCATTGGCTACCACGTTCTTTGATTCATCATCATTGTACAGGCAAGTCATATGTCCTGCAGCCCATTGCTTGCAAGTGATACAATCCTCTTCCCATCAGTGGGTCTTCAAATTATTGTGGGGGGGGGGGAATTGTTTCAACAGCAGTCAACTCACAGTAGGTCATTGGTGGCAGAACATGATTCTCCCATCATCCATTAGCACCTACATTACTATTGCTAGAATGTATGACTATGCAACTGCCACAGGAACATTTTTAATGCAACTTGTGATAAGTTTTTAGTGTGTTTGTACTGTGATGCAATTGGTTGTATGCTGCCCTGAAATTCTAAATAGGTTATAGGGCAGTATATGTTTTAAATGAGATACAATAAGAAAGATTTGTTGTGTAATTTTGGCTCTCTTAACTTCAAAATCTTTTTAAAGATGCAAGCTCCTCTATATGATTGCTTTTCATAGGACCATTATATATTTTCTCTGTGTTCGTTTTTAGTTTGCAGAAGGCTCTGGGTCTGCATATATAGGAGTAGAGAAAATGTTTTTGAGCCCTCACCTCCTTTTAGATATCATCTCTATTTCACATTATATTATTAATGTGTCACAGTCCTTCTGTTAGACTGTCCTGTTGTAAACTGGGTGCTGATAGTGGCATTATGAGTCCAGAGTGAAGTAAACTATGGAAGAATATGTTTAATGTCAGTGCAGGCAACAGAGCCAAGAGATGAATTGAATTTCTTTCTGATGAATTTTATGGATCAGCAGATTTATTCAGAGTTATTTAAAAAGCAGTTAACATTCCATTAGCAACAAACTGTGATCTGTGTCAGCAATAAGACACTGTTCAGTCATTTATTTTAGAGCAAGAAGTCACTGCAGGGAGAAATACCATTATTAAATATCTAGCAGGCAGATAAACACCCTGGATGTGCCTTGATATTTATCTTTTTTATTATAAATATTAGATTTACCTGTTACAGTCCTATTGAAATATTTTGATTTTAACTATTTTTCTTGCTCATTTCAGACCAAGGAAGCCAGCAAATGCCATTCTTATTTTTTACCCTTCATATTTGCAGTTAAAATATACTGCTTAAACTGTGGGTAAAATAGCATTTACAGAGTTCTTTTAATGTGGTTTTATGGTGCTAGTCAAGCTAACCCAGCACCACCTTTCTTCCAATCTATACTGGATGATCCAAAAGACCACACTTAGAATAACCCCTTCTTCCCCAAAATAGAAGTTAAGGGAAGAGATCTGGGTAGTTATGTCCAGGGTAGGTTCTTCAGTGTTAATTATGGCAGGGTGAGTCTTGGGATAGGCACATAATTGCACCAGTGGAGTAGGTGCAAGTGTGATAGTCATAGAGGGTTGTGCAGCACCAGTGGAAGCAGAAAGTGTTAGGGCACAGACGAAAACTCCTGGGGAGGTCTGTGTGAAACAAATCCATCCTTGGCAGAGCATCAATAAAATTTATAGGGATGTGCTAGAATATCTGGGTGGAGAAAGAGGAAGTGTGTGGTCTAAATTAAATGGCTCAACCGCCTTGTACAATCCAGGTTTCTCCATTGAGAACTTGTTCTTTTAGGGCCAATCATGAAATACAGCCACAATGTTGTGAGGATTTTGGCACAATACTCCCCCCACCCACACACACACACATGCACACTCTGGAGCCTTCCCTCACGCTACCAATTCTTCCTGGAATGACAGGGTTTAGCACTGCTGTTGCCCTGCTTCCTGTGGAGGTCATATTCAAAGAATGAGTGCATCTAAGTCCTAGACAAAACCCCAATGTCAACATATCCTAAAGCTTCAGATCACAGCATTGCTGATCTAGGCTATTAGGATTGCTAGGTAGGGACATAATCCATACATCACTACACCCACATAATGCCCATTCATTTTATCTCACTGTAAGAAAGTGCCACTTGTTGAATGCTCTAATGTATGTTGCAGGCTGACCCAGATCCCTGCGGTCTTCACGACTGAATGAATTTAAGTGTGTCTTACAGCATCTTCCCCCACTTCTCTGCCAAGGATAGCTCAGCCAGAATTCCACAGTTCTTGTGCTACTGATATAATTTCACTGTACTCTTGCCAATGAAGCTGACACAGCAGAGACAGTAAATCAGTAGCTCCTACCAGTTCCACACCATCAATATTATAAATGCATCCTGCGGGGCAGGCATTACCAAGCGCCCTTGCTGTTTGCAATGCTCAAAACAACTTTTAAAATTTGTAGTTCTTAGTTTACAGAAAGTCAAAAAGGATACAAGTAGGAAGCAACAAAAAGTATTTTTAAAAACCCCTGTATTGAACTAGTATTAATAACATTGCATTAGTATTCAATGCGGCACATGCATTGGTTAATTAAATGACTGGGAAGCCCTTAACCAAGTGCTTAATTAACTTCAGTAATACCAATAGTAGATTGCAATGGTACCCTATACTTGGGGGCTTGGTTTTTCTATTATGGCTATCCTAAAAATGACACAGTGATATTCCAATGTTAGGACACTGCAGATCTTGCAGTATTTTTATGTTAATATGCTATCACCACTTGATCAGGGAAACTCAGCAAAAATTCCCAACACATTCTCCCAAGTAGGTAAAACAAACTCTACACTGAGTTGCTCACTAGAATTTTTACAAAATTTATTGTTTTACAATTCACTGTGCATAAAGTATTTAGTCTGAGTAAATACAGCTCTTCTAAAAAATAAAAAAATATATAAAATGAGGGCATTATGCTTTATTTTGCTCTTAAAACGAGAGGTGCTCCTTTAATGGTGGAGGACACGCCAGTGGATAACAGTTTCATATTTTCCCGTACAAAGTTGCGTTGTTGCACCGTAGCTGATCTGACATAGGTATTCCTGCAGTCAACTTTTGCTGATGAACTTGGTGGTTCAGTTTGTGGGGGCAGGCCGTTGATCTCATACATCCATTGCATTGCTGTGGTCTGAAAGCACCAAAGAGAAATTTCACTAGAAATGAGTTCATAGTCTATTACTGTGAAGCAGACAACAGCTATCTGCCACAATGTGTGTAATTAGGTCATTTATTGTTCCCAGCATAGGGGGTGCCTCAAAAAGCTACATTACCGGAACTGCACCATGGTGCAAAAAAACATTACCATGCAATAATAAAGCAAGGCAGAACATTTCATTTTATGAACTAAGAGCAGAGCGTTAGAAATATGTATACTGTCTAGCGCCCTAGGTAATCAAAACTCTTGTTAATGCTCAACAGTTTGAGATGCAGCTTCTGAGGGAATTAGTTCACAGCAGGAAGCAAGCAGAAATAATAAATGGGCTGCTGGCTTTATTTGTACCCCAGGGATTAATGGGGTGCTTGAAATAAACAGCATCAACTTCTAGCATCTTTGTTTGGGTCAAGTGAGTCATCTCACACTATGGGTAGGAAAGGCAACTC
This sequence comes from Podarcis melisellensis, assembly GCF_964234715.1. NCBI lineage: Eukaryota > Metazoa > Chordata > Lepidosauria > Squamata > Lacertidae > Podarcis > Podarcis melisellensis. Next base: position 46,102,107 of record NC_138531.1, read on the forward strand.
AGAATTCCGCACTGTAAATTCTGTACATGGACGGAGTGTGATATGGATACTACAGCAACCAAGAACAAAAGTAATTTTCAGGTACCTTCTTTATAGCAGAGCTGACCCATTTCACTAGAAGGAGATATCTAGCCACAGAAAGGATATTTTATAAGCATTTATTTTAGAGAAAAAATCCTTAAGTCCATGAGCTTACTACAGTAAAGTCCCCTATCAGGAATCCCATTGTCAGGGCTCACCTGTATTACTAATGTTGCTGTGTGTTTCTTGCTGTACATATTAGGCTTGAATCCAACAGTGATCCAGGTTCCTGTCGAGTCAAGTGGAAGAAGTTCCCCAGCTTGAGGCGATACAGCAAATTCTGGATCGCTGCCTGTTAGGAAGTATGCCGTGTAAGGCTCTGGGTACCTAAGTGAAGAGCATTCAAAATATATCATACAACATTTATTACCATGCAACGGTAGTCCTAAATAATTGGTATTCTGCTACAGGAGATCAGCAATGAAATATTAATGGTGCCTTATAGCTGTGCTTCCTGCTGTTCAACTTCGTACATATACTGCTTTTCTTAGCCTGCCTATTGGAGAGACTTTCTGAAATGCTTTCAGTAATACTTGCGCATATATATATATATATATATATATATATATATATATATATATAAAACTAACATGGTTTTTTAATGTAAGTTTATCCTCCTTACTGCAGGCATTCATCTAACTACTGGTTTCCTCCTTACTTGGACAGAAGGAGGCAAATGTGTTCCATTCAATCTACCACACTTCTTTCAAGGAATCTGGGAATCTTCCAAAGTAAGGAGAAGCTGCAAGAAATAGTGCGCACGCGCGCGCGCGCGCACACACACACACACACACACACACACACACACACTTACCGTAGTAACAGCAGCTTCAAGAATCTAAAACACAATTGGTTAGGAAAATCATTGACCTAATAAGTCCTAACTTAAAAAAACAAACAAGCACTACTGGAAAGGTTATTTGGCCAGCATATAAGAGGCCAGTCAGTAAAAGTTCAGAACCTTGCATTCCAGAAAATGTTGCTGACATCCTTCCTGTAGGATAGGGCAGAGTTGTGCCTGGGAATCAGCTGGAGAAATGAGAAAATGCAATTCTCCATTCACCACCTCTCTCTGCAGGTTCCAGGGCAGTAACGGATCAAACCAAAACATCAAAAAGGAAATGAAGGCCAACATCACCTAGATTAGTGTTGTAGCACATCATGAGCCTAAGGGTACTTCTAGTGATAGTAATAAAATAGTAATAAAATACTGGATTGCTCAGTAACAAGAGAATAAATTGCCAAAGTTGCGTTTAGGGAATACAGTGGTACCTCGGGTTACATACGCTTCAGGTTACAGACTCCACTAACCCAGAAATTGTGCTTCAGGATAAGAGCAGAAATTGGGCTTTAGCAGCGTGGCGGTAGCAGGAGGCCCCATTAGCTAAAGTAGTTCAGGTTAAGAACAGTTTCAGGTTAAGAACGGACCTCCGGAACGAATTAAGTACTTAACCCAAGGTACCACTGTAAATAAAAACACTGACCCTAAAAAAGTGGGTAGACATGCTAGGACAGGCTTCCTCAACTTCGGCCCTCCAGATGTTTTGAGCCTACAATTTCCAGCATCCCTGACCACTGGTCCTGCTAGCTAGGGATCATGGGAGTTGTAGGCCAAAAACATCTGGAGGGCTGAGGTTGAGGAAGCCTGTGCTAGAACATGTTGTTGCTGCTCTCCGTTCCTGCTACTGCAGACCAGACTTACTGTATAAAAAACATCCCCACATGGATTAGGGAATGGTCTATTACTACCCTGCGAATAGTTAGTGCTTCCAGAATTTGTAAATCCAGCACAAGCCCACTATTTCATGGCACTGATAGTACACAGCTAAAGACAGCCCTCGTCCTAAAGACCCATATGTATTCTTAATTGAGCCAGTTTTTTGTAGCAGTTTTTGATTATTACAACTAAAGTAATCTTGGCTCTTGAAACAATTTATGATTGCAAAGTAATTCTCTGCAAAAATAATAATAATAATCCCCAAATATTAATTTTAGGCCTTCTACATTATTCATACATCCATGGATGTGTTCTCAAGTTTATTAGATTATACCCAATCATATTAATTAGTTTCTAAAGAACATATCGCAAAGGTAAACTGGGTCACTTGGTATTTCAAAGCGAATATTGCAATGATTACCGTATTTTCCTTCTGTACACAGCGATTTTTTATATAAACAATGCAATCTCTAACTCAAAATATAGTTCCCAACAAAAGCAAGCCTTCTTCAGGTGTTCTGTGTTTAATTAACATGTAAGGGGGAGCATGGGGGGGACATCCTAATTCTGCTTTCCCATTCCCACCCCCTCCATAAATCAGAGGGATAACTTCAACAGGGAGTCTTCTTTACTAGTTGAGGCTCCCTGTGTGATTTAAAATCCTGGAAAATCAAGATGTGGGAATCTTCTATGAGCTGAAAAGGCTCCCTGCTGCAGAAGTTATCCATTCAACTCTTGGAGGGCAAGGAGGGAGGAGTTAGTGTGCTTGTCTTCCCCCTCCCCCTTGCATGTTGATTAAACATAGAAGTAAGATGGCTGAACAGGACAATTTGATCCAGGTCCACAGAAATAAAAAAATAAGTACATTATATGGGCAAAGCCATTTAATTTGTCAGATAAATAATAAATTACTTTTTCAATTCCACGATTCCCTTCTTTTTATGTATATAAAAAGCTTTTTGAGGAGCAAAAATTATTAAAGGTTAAGAATGGACTTTTTGAAAAAAGAAAAAACCAATTGGGTATTGTTTGAAATGCACATTTCAAGGTAGTCTTATTATCATGAGATAATTTACAGTGGTAAAGTTTAATATGACAAGCGCAAGATAGTTGATAGGCACTTTTCAAGAAAATGATGACATAACTACAGGAGTATAAAGGGCCCATCATTTATCATCATTGATTGCATTATGTACCTGTCCAAGAGAAACTTTGCTTTAATCAATCACTCTGGGGCATGAAGTTTAGACAACAAAAGATATTTCAGCTCTATGGATGACCCACTGCACTTTTGGAGAGAAAGCTCAAAACCCCTTAATGAAATAAAGGTTGGTTACACTGTTAGGTAACCCAGCCAGGGGCCAATATTACCTTGGTGTCTCCATAGTGCCATTTTCCAATAAGACGTTTTAAGTATTTTTCAGTATCAAGGAAATCTTGCTACGCATATGAGTAACATTTTGCTCACAGCAGGTTTATATTAACCACTGTACTTATATACCCCACACACCATGCTCTTCACTAGGGTCTTGATTCTTTTCTTACTTTCCCTACTTCTTCATAAAATCTGACAGAGACCTGAATAACCCTGAATAATAATATGGATGGATGGATGGATGCCCACTCAACAGCTGCTAAGGTTTGGGGCGCCTATTTCTGTCAATGTTCTCATTTAGACAGTGAAAACATATACAGTGGTACCTCAGGTTACAGACGCTTCAGGTTACAGACTCCGCTAACCCAGAAATAGTACCTTGGGTTAAGAACTTTGCCCCAGGATGAGAACAGAAATCTTGTGCTGGTGGTGCAGAGGTAGTGGGAGCCCATTAGCAAAAGGTTAGGTTAAGAATGGTTTCGGGTTAAGAACGGAACTCCAGAACGAATTAAGAACTTAACCCGAGGTACCGCTGTATGTGTCTTTTTATATATAGTTTTCAGCATGATACAAGCTTACTATATTTATCATTAGTATGATCCCATGACTCATTTCTTTCTCACTTTTGAAATAAATGGCCAACCAGCAATCATGGCACACCTAGTTATGGTTGGGGTAGGAAATAAGTGCTGCTTTTCCCAGTGAGACTTGCCACACCTTCAATTACATTGTCTTGTGCTTACAGTACAGCACCATGGCGATTCAACTATTACTTTCTGGTGAGTGGGTATTACAATATTACAATCATCAGACCCAGTGCTAATTTTAAAGGGGGGGGGGGAGAGATGCAGGAACTCACCATGAACACCTCTCTCATTCTCTTAGAATGGCAATGGTGCCTACCTGAGAGGTGCCAGAACTGAGTTCTGGCTGGAAAAAAGCCCTAATCACATCTAAGGAAAACAGAGAAATCTGAGCTTCCCTGAGATTTCAGGATTTAAAAAGTATCGGGAATTCCACATTCTGGCAATTCTTCATCTGATAGCAAGCCTAAGGAATTAAACTTCTCCTGGCAGCACTATAAAAATGCTTGTTCAGCAAAACCAGGAGGGATGACAACCAGAGTAATGAATAATATGAAGTATTAGTTTCCTGGGACAAATGCAGTGTGTGTCCAATTTGATAAATGACATTTTACCCCAGTCACCCTTATCTGCCCCATGTATGCTGTCATGTTTGTTTGTTTGTTTGTTTGTTTGTTTATTAAATACAGTATATCCCACCTTTCCCCCAGAAGATCCTAGGGCAGCATATGATGTCTAGTAAAGCCACGGGTGCTATGGAAAAGGCAAGGGGTTTGATCCACACTCTTAACTGTTCCTTGGCAAGTGGGGCTTGCATTCCATGCCTTTTAAATTGGGCACAAACTGGAAGACCTGCTAAGATTGTTTTCATTCAGTCTAAGCTCTTGAGTGCAGTTGATCCCTACCAAGAGTTGGTGCTGAATTTAAGCCCAACTTTTGGCATTAATCCTTGCAGCCATAGCTTGAATACAAGTGGGGCTGAGAGGAAAAAATCAGTAGCATGCTTTGAGTGCACTACTGATTCTTTCTCTGAAGTCTCAATCACCTGACTACTACTACTACTACTACTAATAATAATAATAATTTATTTCTACCCCGCCGATCTGGCTGGGTTTCCCATGATGTTCTATGATAGATGGCTGTTCACATCTGCCAAAAGTGGGATGCGGAGGGTGGACCAGATATGGGCAGATCCAGTTCTTTATCCCTGTCCTATATAAAAGCACTAAAAGTAGTACTAATTGCCACTACCTTGAAAGTAATGTACCCCACAATTTAGATCTGTGATGTGTAAAATATGTGTATTTGGCCTGCAGATTAAAAACACTTCCAAGGATATTTCAGTGTTTAGTGAAAGATAAAACATTTTAAAACATACTAACAGAAATATATTAAACATATTTTACTCGAAGTATGATTTGCTGAGTTCAGTTACAATATGCTTAGGACTGTGCATGCCACTATTGGTGTTCTGGCATCAATATTATTTTCTACATTCTTTTCCTAACAAATAGAAGTCTAACAGTACCATTCATTTTCATAGCACTCTCCTACTGTAGTCAGGCAAGTGAGGCCTTCTAGCTCATAAGGCCCACACCTCCCACACCTGAATGAGAGTCATTTTCACAGAAGAAAGGCATGCCAGGTTGCTGTTATTTTAAACAGTGGCTTCAAATATTCATCCAAATATTCATCCAATCCTTCATTACTAAGCTAGAAACCTTATGACCTTCCTGTACTTTAAAGTTCTAGATATGAGGTCAACAGGGCCAGAATACTTTCCCTGTGTAACAAATGCAGGTTTTTCCTATTCCTCAGAAGATGATGAAGAAACACATGAAGAAGGGCGCTCATCAAGGGAATTGTCAGCATAACAAACTACATTCTTTGCTAGAGAATAGAAAGAATGGGGAAAACAGGGGCGGAGAGGAATATTTTCCAAGTGTAATAAAGGCTGTTCTATGGTTTCTCTGACATGAATAGGCTGCATCAAGCTTGCATCATGGATCCTCTTTCTATATAACTATAATGATTCAGACTTTATTATACCCTTTCCTGGAACATTAGATCTCTTCACTACTATCAAACACCTACCAGCAGATTACAGCATTGCCAATGCAATTACTTCAACTTTTGTGCTCAGAAACAGCCTGTTCTATTGAACCTGATAGCTTCACCATTGTGACAGAAAGCACTGCCATATTTTGAAGGGTCCTCTCCGCTGACAGCCATGAGCGATAGCTATAGCAACTGTCCATCTCAGGTACACAGACGCAAGAAGTGGGCTCTTTGCAGAAAATCAATAATGGCCAAGGACATCCTTTGAAAGTGAGGAAGTTAAGATTTCAACTCGCACTCTCGCCTCTCTTCCAAACACTTAGATGAACAGGCAATAAAAGCTAGATTTAGAAATTATGAAAAATTCCTTGTTCCCATTATTTAGAGATAGCAAGCTTCCCAAAGCTTTCCTTAGATTACTTCAGAAATTACCTGAGTTCTTAAAAAAGTAAAAGAAAAACAGAATTTAGGCTCAATCCAAGGGCTGATAAGAAATACTCTGTCCTTTTCCCCAGCTCCATTCCCCTCTGTGGAGGTGTATTTGGCCTGCAGATCATGGTGTATTTGGCCCTTTCCCCATGTTTTCATTCCCATAGTGTTTTTTCTTCACTCACAGAGGCAGGCCCACTGAGAGATGGGTATAGGTGGTACGGGGCCCAATGTCAGAATGGGTCTACCATATGGAGCAGCAACTGTTACCTGTCTGTGTTACTTGCAAGCAGATCCACAAGGAAGCCCATTTGCAGTGCTTCAGCCGCTGAAAAGCACAGGAGCAGAAGAAAGTAGCAAGAGAGGGTGGAGCAAGGAGGCAGAGGAGCACCAAAACTGGCCACTTTCACCTCCAGGTAAGAGCTGCTCAAGAAGAAGCCAGCCAGCAGAGGGGAGCAAGAAGGCCTGCCCTGTGGCAGCAGGAAGCAGCAATTACATCATGCTTGCAGGCATCTGTGGCTATACCTTCCATACACTGTATGTCCCCACCCAGAGAAGGACCCCCAGGGCTACTGTCTGAGGGGGTGATGTGGCACACACCGACACTGCCGTCTCCTCCTCCTCACAATTTCTCTGCTTTTAAGGTGTTTGCTGCCACTGGGAGCAAGCAGGAAAAGCAAAAGCAGCACTGACTTACCAGGAAAACAGTTTGAGGAGGGCAGGGCTACATTGAGATATTTTCCTCTTGTGTGTTCTCTTTTGTTTGTTTCAATCAGGGGTGGCAAATTGTTTATTGTTCTAAAATGCCTGGGCTGTGTGATCTTGCAGCTAAAGCATGGAGCAGTGTGCATGCACTTTCCAGGTGCTTTACTGGCTTATTTATTGTTATTCATGTTTTCATACTGTATTTTATGCTGCTTCTATGTTGTATTGCAATTAAGAGTTTTAAATTTGTTGTTAGCCTCCCAGAACCCGGTTTTCTGAACTAGAAAGGGCGGTGTATAAATAAAAATTAATTTATTTATTTTTTATTATTATTATTTCTCAACATGGTGAGCAAATGTTATACTGTAGCTTCCTTTTCCTCTACTAAGAAAGGCTCAAAGCTGTGTACGTGGCCTTCTCCTTCACCCCTTTTTATCTTCACAACAATACTGTGAGGTAGATGATTCAGCTGCCAAAGTTGTGAAAGTGCACACATTATTTTTTTTTTTTTTTTGCATGTCATTCTTGACCTGGGTTGGCAAGCTTTCCCCCCCCCCCCCGTTTTTCTCGTTTTGTGTTTAAGTATCAGCCCTGTGGAATGTAGCAGTTAAAGGAATGTGGGGGGCTGTTTTCTTTGTTCATGTTGACTCCTCCTAGGAGCTCAAGGTTTTGTGCATTGTCCCCCCTCCTTTTTATCTTCAGAACAACCCTGAGATATAGAATTAGACTGAGATAATATATGTATGTAAGCAGCAGTGCTTGCCAATAGATTGCAGGGTTTAAGAATGCAAGAAGACCCGAATCCACATACAATGTACTGGACCCAGGAAAGCACGTTGACAACCCTGGCCATAGAAACGAATGGAACCATCAAATCTTATGGGCAGAGAAGGAAAACTACTCCATTAATTCCTATTAGAGTAGGAAAAAAGTTATGTGGGAGAAAACATGACGTAAGAGGGAGGAGCTATTGCTACAGTTCCAACCCCATCCCAGATTTTGCCCAGTGCTCTTCTTAAAATCAAGCCCTGTGCAATGTAATGGAAGCTTTTTAAGAAGCTGGTGAGGGCTCTGGTTTTGGGTTTCAAAGCTCTCATGATCCCTGGCTGACAAGGACTTTGCTGAGTCAGTGGAAAGAATTGGACAGCCAAGGCATTGTTTTGTTTGGGCTTCAAATCCCAGTGGGAGAAGAATCTGGGAGTTTTAAAACATCACCGTGTTTTTGAGGCAGGATTTTATAGGCTTTTGAAATTCTCCCTCTCCAGAATCCTTATAAATGTATTATGCTGCAAACTTATTTATCCTCTATTTATTGAATTAAATCCCACTCTTCCATTGGAATACAACATGGTCTCTCATGTATATACTGTTATAAGTCTGGGGTGTTAAGATGGTGTCAGACCCCTCTAATACCTGGATCGAGCAAGTGTTAATATCCAATCAAGCCAAACTAGCTTCCTGTGAAGTGATAGCCTGGGTGATGAGTCAGTAAGGGGAATTAAGGGGCAACTGATAGATAGGGAGTTGAACTGGGGCGGTTATGTGAGCGAGATGCTGGAGGCAAAAGCAGCTGCTTTGAAAAGGCAGAGAGAGCGCCTGGCTGATTTCTGCAGGGATCCAAGGCTTTGGCTGTGGGAGAAGCAAGACCCTCTTAGGGTGCTGATGCTGTGAACTCCTACATCACAGGCTCAGGTTGTATATAGGTGTAAATAAACCATATGTCAGAATGACACCAAAGTCTGCACTGTGCCTCATTTATAAAAGGAAACATGAACCCTCGATGCGTACCTGGAACTCTGGAATCTCGTGCTACGCAGAGGTGGAGGTGGCCTGCAACAATACTACCTTTCCCAGCTTTGCCTTGTACTTTTACACGTAACGTAATCCTTTGCATTTACCACTAATTATTAACATTCTAAGATACCATTGGAAATGCTGTAAGAGCAGTCTGCTATCGAGTCCTTGCTTAATGACTAGATTTCATCTTTGTTTCCATTATTTCCTAGTTAATACAACATACACACGTTGATACAAAATGGAGCCCGGGGAGAAAGGCCTTAATTTACTCTCAGTAATTTGCCCTGATTCACTTCCTGGTAGATGATATCATTATCTTACTATGTAACATTTTCAATTAACCAAATTTTTTGTTTGGTACGTTTTGTTTAGTAATTGTTTTTTTGATTCATTCATTCATTTTTGTTAGGGCAAGGCAGAGCTAGGGCAGTGCCTGAAACTTGTTGCAAGAAACAAATGCAAACCCCAAAATGCTCTAGGTACAAGGAATACCATCATTTTAGACAGAACATCTTTGGACAATATATTCATTTTTTATGCTACATGATTACAGAGGAATAATAATAGACTGATGATGCTGATGATGATGATAGTTATATCCCCATAATGATCCAGGAAAGTTATTCACCTGAAACAATTTCTATTGGTGTGTTTGTGTATGGGATTCCTCAATTATTTCTATGGTCCCACAGCCTCAATAAACGTTAACCTGTTTAGGCACCACATTCTTAGTAAAGCATTATTTCCAAGCATGTCCTGATCTACTTGCTCATTGGGATTTATTTATTTTTGGTGGGGGGAGGAATCTGGCATCAGTCTTATTGACTAGTTGCATATTGTCCTTAAATAAGCTGAATCCCGTTGGATGCTACATTTCATTCTCGAAAAAGACCTTTAGGTTTCCCCCCTTAGATATTCTTACCTTGTTTGGCTTGTAAGCTTAAATTTAACTACCGATTCCTTGTTTAAGCCGGCTGCCTCAATATTGATGACATCATCCACTTCTGGTTCAGTGGCAACAAACAGTATTGGAAACTTCCAAATGCCTCCCGTGACACACTGTACCACCAATGTTGCCGGATGCCTTCAAAATTAAGTTTAAAATATTCATTATAATAGAAGGCATAATGCAACGTAAGTCAAATAAATCAATGTCCAAGGTGCACTTATATTCTTGTAGACCTGTAATGCATTACACAGCTGGTCATAAATTGGATTGCAGATATTATTTTTATGCAGGATAGTATATCCATTCTTACTTTGGAAAGGGCTGTCAGCTAAATATCACATTATTTTCCCCATCTGTTTCTGTAAAGAACGAAGAACCAAACTAATTGGCGCAGTCTAATTCACCTTACGCTTACATTTCGGTAGCAGTCTTGATTTCTGCAAGGTGACACCTTGATTTATCATGTTGCTGAAAAGGAGAACTGTTTACAGTATGGCAACAGTATGACAGCTCAGTAATTGAGATGTAATTTAAGTTCGAGTTTCCAAAGAAATGTAAAATTCTGTCATTAAAGTCAATGACAACTCCCACAGACTTCACTGGAGATGGAATTTTATTCCTAAAGAAGCTGCAGCTTAAAAAGAATTTTTATTATCTCCACCCACCCCTGAACTGCTGTAACTATTTAACGTGTTCTTCCGATATAGTTAATCTTGACAGCAATAAAATATACTGTGGGACAAAGGATGAGTGACAATGAGCTGTCCAACACCATCCAATAAATTCCACAGAGAAGTAGAATCTGATTCCGTATATCTCAGTCAAACGTTATCCAAAAGCCCCTAGATTTATTTTCTTCACTGTTCTTCACTCTCCCATAATGATGCAGGATGAGACACCATTTGGTGTTTCACATAATGAGAAGTAGTGCATTTTCAGAACAATTCAACTCCTCTTAGATTGACACTCATTGCCCAGCTAGGGCCAATGACATAAAAATGGCAAGAATTGGCCATTTTCAAAAGAAAAGCAGGAATGAAATTGGGAAGGAACAGAATGTATTTACTCCTTGCTGTTGATACAGTGCTCTGTATGAACCCCAGGGCATATGACACTTATGCAAGCAAGCTTCTGTGGTCACTTTAAGAGATGGCACAGTTCCAACATGTTTTTGCATCACACGAATGTGGACGTTTTTATGGATCTCCATGTACAAATTCAGATTCCTGCATCAGAATGAATTGTTGAACTAGAAACACAGCTTCAGAAATCAGGATGGCAACTGTTGTTTTTTATAAAGTTCCAAAGCACACACATGCCATCACTCCACAGAAAAAAACCTGAATCTATATTGCACATCATATTTCAGTATGCATGTGCAAACTTATTTCCTCTATCTTGTGCATAGACCAAATTTTATGGCATATTTTTTTGGGTTTGTTGGGGTCAATGCCATCAAGATTCCAAATCATGCCACAAGTCTATGCAAACATAGCAAGCTTCTCTTTATAGACCACTCCCCTCAAAAAATAAATAAATGTGCAGTTGAGAATGTGGGGTCAGGTAGGTAGCCGTGTTAGTCTGACGCAGTCGAAATAAATTAAAAAATTTAAAAATTGTCCAGTAGCACCTTAAGAGACCAACTAAGTTTGTTCTGGGTATAAGCTTTTGTGTGCATATATCTGAAGAAGTGTGCGTGCACACAAAAGCTTATACCCAGAAAAAACTTAGTTGGTCTCTAAGGTGCTACTTGACCATTTTAAATTTTATTTACTTATTTCGAGAATGTGGGGGTTAGGCTAGCATATTCTGTCTCTCCATGTGACCACAGTTGCATGAAAGGAAGCACATGGAAAGATCTATTGAATGCACAGGAATAGTGGTAGTCAGTATTTACAGGCCCCTTGGGTGTCTGTGATGCATAAGAGAATTATCACCATCCACATGGCACACAGGAAAAAGCACTTCTAGTCCTATGTAATTAATAGACATACATGCCATACTTGGCTATAGATATGAATAAAACATCCAGACCTAAATAAGCCTGAAGAAACAACAACAGAAAGGGGTTTCAAGGAAAAGAAAGGAGGCCTTGTACCAGGTCTAGAGAAATCACAATTGGGCACTGTACCTCATTGGTTTGCTAGGTGCAAATATGATATTGAAGATCAAGGTCATAATTCCAGTTTTCAGATCCCGAAATTTCTTCAGCAAGTTTATAGCTACTGCAGACTTCAGCTGAGATGCCACTCTATCAGATTCAAACTCAATATCATATACAAATTCTTCTTGGGTAAAGAATCCTAAAAAGAGAGAGAAAGTAAGAACATAGCATTGTACATGTAGTATAAATAAAATTGGGTTTCAAAGAGGAGAGGCTTGCTGTTTTGGAAAAGGTTTGATACCAAAAATGAATGCTTTTTATAGTCCCCACCCCCGCCACAATATCATCCTTTGCCCTCTTAGAAAGTAAACTACGTGTATATATATTGTCTGCAAATTGATCCCTCCGCAATCTGGCTGCTGGATACATTATATACAAGGTAATAAAATAGCAACTATTAATCATGTACTAATACCATAATATAAACAATATACTTCCTCATTAACGGTCAGGGCACAGCACAGCCCCTAGCTCCTTGTCTGTGATGTATTGAAAGGCAGACACCAGTACTGTGAAAACATAGTTGGCCATATTAGAACCTTTCAGCTCTCTGTGCTATCTAATTTAATGGGCTATGGTCAATTACAGATGACTGTAAACCTGAGTTTCTGAATAATAAGCAATTTAAGAAGTTACCTATGTATACCCGAGGATACAGTAGGGAATGGATAAAAGCACCTCGAGTGCAGCAATGTGCACCACAACTTTATATGCTGATGTGAGTTCAAAAGTTACCTAGGCCTTGTCCAGTTTGAATAGCTAGCACCAGAGAAATGGTGCGGTGTGGTGATTTTAATCAATTTCTCACCGCTGCAGGTGTCTATCTCCTGAAAAGCTGGAGGGACTCTATGGAACAGCAAGGGAAGTGATGCATGAGTCTGCAAGAGGAATGAGGAACTGGCAAAGCTGCTGCCCAGTCTTCTTCCTCTTGTGAGGCGTTCCCAATGGATCATGGTTCTTTGCATGAATAAAAGGGGTTTTTCCACTTCTGGAGAAGCATGTCTGGATCCAAACAGCAAGTGCTTCACTATTGTACTATGGTTAACGTGGCACTAAAGTACAATGAATTATACAGTGCACATGCTGAAAATGACAACTCATGAAAAAAGACATAATTCTGTGGGTAGGCATATAGGATCTGCTGATTTGATCATGGTCTCCTCCTCTTGGGGATCTATGCATGCTATGACATTAAGGTATGAAAACCATTTCTTGCCTTTGTTAAATTGATCCACTGCTAATTGTGATACTAAAGTGGGACATTCACAGTAGGACACAACTGAAGGCTCATAATTATTCCTCAGCAGAAAATGTCACCACACAGAGGCTCTAACATAAAAATGAACTTGGTGGGGGAGAGGAGGGATGACATCATTTGAAACCTACCACAGAGACAAAATTGCTACTGCTGAACAGATGTTTCCTTCAGCAATCAAATCACTGGATACTGCATAGTGAATGTTTATTGTATTGTTCACACCGTTCAGATATGAAGAAGATGGAGCTGCAGTTGGTAATTGTGTTGTACATTCTGTCAATGCATTTCTAAAAGGACTCTATTAGCTTTGCTTCCTCCATATGTATGTGGCACCTGCCGTCATTCACCAATAATACATATTTATTTATTTTTGCTGGGGGCTTTCTGTTTTATGAACTCTGCTGTGTCTCTGTTAAGCACTCTGAAAGTATTTTACAGCACCTGAGGAAAAACGTGTTTTGTAAGTACCAGCTGAAGGTATATAAAACTATTTCTCTTTGCCAGTCCCATAGCTGGTTGTGAATCTCCACTGCAAATCTAATTTAGGGCTGCTCAAAACAGAATAATGTAATTAGATTTTCAGTGAGAGCTGCAAACTCTAAAGACGACCACATCATCATGCTATAAAAACCCCTCTGTGAATATGTTAATATTTTAGTTTTAGTATCTAGACAGCTCCCAGACACACATGCTGCCTAAATACAGTGACAACTGCTAGAAGCAGAAAAGAAAAAAGACCATGTATCATCATCACAAAATTGTCTAAAGTTGTGCGATTAAAATCAAACGACGAAATTTCCAGATGCTCCTAAAAAGCTCACAGACTTGATGAAAATGATAACGCAACTTAGAAAATATTGGAGTCTTAAAAACACAATGTTACAATATAGAAGATGAAGCCAGAATGAAGCTTCTAGTGTTTCTACCTACACACATGAAACAATGGGCAGTATTCAGCACACTCATTCAATAGGGCAAGGGTTTACAACTGCACAATGGAACTCCCACCTCCCCACTCCTGCCTTTGTGATCTGTTCTGGAAAGTTCAAGGAATATGGCAGAGGAGGAGAGAGGGGGAAGAAAGTTCCATTGCAAAAGTATATGTAACCTGATCCTGGAATTTTTACGGCTGAAAGGTGGGATTTAAATACTCTAAATAAATAAAGTGGTACCACCCCAAAGGCAGGTTTACTGCCTCTACCAGCAGATGCTAACTCTGAGGCAATGACAGCTTACTTTGACTGCTTTTTTTAGAGAAGGTATAATTTCACAATATTATTGTTCAAAAAGTTATATTAATAGGAATTATTGATGCAACAGCATGTGTGAAAGTGATGTGCTATAGAACATGGTAAATCCTGTACTTTTGTTAAAAGTATAAAAAAATAAGCAGTGTAAGATCTGTTAATTTAGGAAAAAATTCAGAGAATCACATAAAGAGAGGTAAAGTAAAATCACAATAATAGAAGAATGAGAGAGGCAAGTCTCCTTCAGTGCACATAACCAGTCATGAGGTGTAGAGATCATTTTTCTATGTAATGAGCTGGATATTCATCAAGGGTTTCATACTTAGGGCTTCTCTTTGGCTGTCTTTAGAGAAATGATGGGAATAATTTATGGCTGTACTTTTGTCATATCTGCCTCACCAAGACAGATTCTAATTGTTTGCAAGGGCAACTTAAGTCTTTGTTGTCATGCTGCTGCTTTTTTCAGACAATGGATCATTCTTATGTGAATCATATTCTCATGAGGAGGAATGCACATCTGTCTCCTAAGCAGCACTGATAAGGGCAGAGATCTAGATAGAGGAGTGAATCTTTCCACCAAAGGAGGGATGCTAGCCTTTGGGTCCAAAATAATGTTTTTAGGCTACTTCACATGTGAATGTAGGGGTGATTCATGGAAATCCTACAGTTTTGGAAAAGATAATGTGGCGATCAATCCCAAAAGGGCTTAAGAGAAATGAAGTTGAAATTCCAACTGAGCACTTGTACAGAAATAGAAACTATTGGATAAAATGGCTACAATTTGCTCATGATTTGCCTGACTCAATTATTATATGACTATAGTGTTTTAGATTGATTGCAGAGAGGGTTGAACAGCTAACAAAAATGTTACTTCTCTTTGGATGCAGCAGGATTTGGAAGAAGGAAGTGCTGCCAATATCTCTATTAAAGTTTCCAGGGTTTGTTTCAATAGCTTTGAATAGGAGGCGTCAAGAGATGGACAAACCTGAAAAAAGTTCAATTTGTAACTAATTCAGTATAATCCATTGAATTAATTTAGCCTGAAAGGTAATCCTGAGCACTGGTGTGCATCAGGGCCTAGAAGCCACTTACTGTACTGAAGAATTCATGCTAAAAATGATAGTTGGAAAGACCCAGTTCCCAAAACGAATGCCACAGACATTAGAAATTCTTTTTTATACTCCTGAACAAACATTACGTATCCATGGCAAGCTGCGTATCATTGGCTATGCAGTTCCATTGAAGCCAAACTGCCTAGATGTGCCTTGCATCTGCTAAAGCATCAAAGGCACCATCTGTAGATACCTCAAAAAAACTGTGCTATGAAGCACTCCTAAAATCTAGCATTTGCTATAGTAGCGTTCCCTGTGAAAGGATGCTCTGTTTTGGCCTGGAGATGCCTGGAGAGAAAGCCTCTATTACAGCATGTTTCAAACAAGCTGACTTGCAACACTTCCTGGTATATCCATTCATTACCGTCTCTTTGACTGTAAAACTCAGCCTCCCTCTCTTCTCATTTGTAAATTTAAAGTAAACAAAAGAGCATCAGGCTCCTTCTGTCAAGCCAATATAATTAGCTAAAATTTCCCTGCCCACCTCCCCAACAACAGCTAAGGAAGAAGTTTAAATCACGGGAGGCTCCAGGGAGAAAAGCACAAAAGGCATGTCAATCCCTTTACCCCTACTTGCAGGGGTAGCAGAATGAAGATGCAATTTTGGAAGTCACTTCTCAGACCTCTAGGATAAGTGCTTCCTGACTGGCACTGTTTAATTTCCCCCCAACCTGGTAACAGCCAAGAGCACAGGATTGCTAGTCTTTGTTTATATTTATTAAAGCTCAACCTGAGTATATACAGTAATGCTTTCACCACAGAAGCTAGGAATCTCTCCAACAGAAAGAGTTCTCATCTCTCTGCATAGTGAAAAGGAACCCTCAACTCCAACACATCAAGCCACTTTCTTGAATATATTGCATTATTAACCCCCCACGCCTGCAAACCCAGTAAGCTGGCCAAGCCCTGACTCTCTCCCCTTCCTCTATCTTTTGCATTTAAGCCTGACCAGGTGCCTTTTTCTTGAGGAGACCTGTTCCTGTTATGCTCATTTGCTACTTAAGCCCATCCTCTGCCATTGCCCAGAAAGCCTTCCATGTTGCTTCCTTCAGATTCTTGCCTTGAAACTGCAATTCTGCGTAAAGTTCTTAATGAATGTGCTAATGCCTTTTTTGACTCAATTAAATTAACCTTTCATCTTTCTTTCTTGCCCTTCTTAACCTTTGGGGTGCCAAATTCTGGAGTACATCCAAGGTCTCAATGGCAAAAGACACCCCCCCCAAAAAAAAATGGGATGTCAGGGTTGCATGTGAGAACTGCAGGCTTCTGTGCAAACTGCACATTTCATAACAACGGTCAAACCCAGATAATGCAAGAAAAGGGGACATGTAAGATTAATGTAGGGTGAAAAAAGAATATCATGTTTATCCTAAATAAATAAATAAATGCAAACACTGACAACATTAATTACCCTAGCCTTAAAAACATACCAAAGATACAATATGACTATCTCGATCAACAAATACTTTTATAGGACTTAGGACTACCAGTGTAAGATCTGTTGGGTATAAGCTACCTTGCATGGCTATAGGCAGTAGAGGGCAGGGTTGCGACTAACAGATAGGGGGAAAGACACTTCTCACTATACCCCAAGCTCTGTCTCCCCTTTGTCTTTTGCATGAGGCAACCAGGAAACTAGTTTCCACCATGTAACCTTAGAAGTATGTAAATATGAAGCAACTGTAAGTAAAAAAACCCTTTCCCCCCCTTTAGCAATGCAACCTTGGTGTGTTTTATCTCTTCTTTTAAGCAATGCTAGTGATGTGTGAATGAGACAGAACAGGTGGCGGTGGCACTGTGCAGCTCCAGGTAATTCCAGCTTCCAAGCACTTTTAACTCTGCAATAAACCACTTTTATTTTTCCAAACCCCAAAACATCATCACTGTGATCCCTGGTGTGAATTCATACCAAGATAATATGCGAATGCAGATAGCATGATGAAAGTATAAGGTTAAAACAGCCTGAGCTTCCCCTGCCACAGAAATGGTCTATGGTGTGTAAAATGAACTATTATGGTATGCCACTCATAAATGATTAAAAATATTCTAGTATTTTAAAACAAAAAATTATTATTTTTTACATAAATAGATATGATTTCTAAGGGGGGAAAGCAAGGATGTTTAAAAATGGTCAGTTCACACCGTCAAGTCACATAAATAGGAATTAAACATTCCCGTCATTGCATACATTTTATAAACTTTAAAAATGCATAGTCCTCAGGAATACCGATGGGGGGTAGGGCAAGAGCATACAAATTCACTTGCTATTTTTAACCTCATGGGCCGAGTAACCCTCTCCTTGTTGGGCAGAGTGGGAGCCTTTTTTTGTGTAACCTGCTTCAGGTGCACCATATGGCCCCTGGTAAATCCAGCAATGGAAAATTTCTGTGGGGTCCCCATTCCCTTGATGCCCTAAGCACATGCTTATTTTGCTTAATGGTTAATCCAGCCCTGAGTGTTGGGACCAAGGAGCCAACTCCTGACATGTTCTAGAAATACTTTGTACCTAGAAATACCTATCGCTAGCTAAATGTGATGACTGGTGGGCCATTTATGTCAATGAAACATTCTGCAGGCCTACTGGGCTGGAGAGAATGTGGCGTCCGGCTCATGGACTTATGACACTTACAACATTTATGTCACTTCCTAAGGCCCCTCTGTTGGTTTTTAACTAACTGCAGAAATACAGCCTCAGTGGTTTTAGAAAGGTTGACAAAGTCTCGTCTTTTTCAAATTGATTCCAAATGATTCTGAAGTCTGTCAGCAATGTAAAAAGGATCTATAACTCTAGATCTGACAATTTAATATTACAGAATGAATAATTCACTGTCTTTTAAAATATTTTCTTGCATAATTAATTTTAAATGTTCATTTTTAATATGCACATGATTTTACTTCAGATTCTCATACTTCTTCTATTTAATCCTCTCAGTTTAGGTAAGCCACATATTTTAAGCACTCAACTCACACCTTTTTTTTTCAAAATGGAGTTTTGAAATACAGAAAGATCAATAGTTTTTATTCAGATATACACTTTATCTGCCAAACTGGAACTTTGATGAAACACAGGAATGAATAAAGTTTTTTTGTTCTCCAGCTAATATTGAATTTTGCTACAAGTCTGAGCAATAGGGTAGACTGAGCTACACTTTTAAATAGACGAATTGTGTCCTCCCTAAAAGAGGGCACGTATTGCGGTGAGACTTGGAGACCGATCTCCTGTGTTGTGGGTGGGTATGATTGGTCAGCCACATCACCCGATTGGTAGGTCTCTCGATGTTGGGTTCAATCTGGCACAGTCCAAATGGATCAAGGGACCTATTTATGCCTATGCACTTGACCCAGAGCTTCCTCTTTTGGTGTGTGCATTCAGAACACCCGCCCACCTCTCCCTATTTTTAGGGCTTGTGCACTTGACCTTGCTATGCCATCCTGTGTCGTCTGTTGTTGGGACAGAGGCATGGCAGGAATTTCCCCCACTTAGCTGATTGGCTGTTGCCATTTGGGTTTCGCCTGCCAAGTAGCAAATTGTCACAACTTGTAAGGTTGCAGATAGGCTGTGGTTCAGGTGATAGGGATGGGGGAACGCTCTCGCCATCCCTATGTGAAGGGTATTCCGTTAAAGGAATCCAGGGACTCAAATGGTTTGGTCAACCCCTGTGAGGGGGTTGTGCCAGTGCCTGAGTCCAGGGGGACATTTGGGTGGTGGAAATTGTTCCTGACTTTTTTGCCCATCCAGGTGTTCACCCTTGGCTGACGTGTGCTGGAACCCTGGGTCAGCGCTACCTGCAAGGGTGCAGGGAGCTAGTCGAACCAGAGCCTATGCAACCACTCACTTTCTGTAATCAATAAAGTTGTGGCCTTAATTCTACCATAAACCAAACTAAAATTTGAGTCAAGTGTGAACTTATTTAGGGGGGAGGTCTCGGTTTGAACACATAACTGATTTCAAATGCATTGCACTCCAGCATTTGAAGAGAAACCATTTTTTCTTTTTGTTTTTTTAAAAAGCGTGAAACCTTCTGCCAAAATGGATGTCAATGTCAAATGTTGTGCTAGTTCCTCTTTCTCTGAATGTCTTCTTGATTTGTGCCTTGTCAATATGCTAGGAGATGAGAATTTGACAGGCCGGACTAATAACCAATGATAAGTTGCAAAGGTGGAAGCTGGCAAAAGGACTAAATAAATCTTCACTCAGCTGTTGTTTTTGGAGACAAATGTTATACTACTGGGAGGAACATGCTTATTCTCACTTACTTTAAATAAAGTTATGGGAGTAACTGTTTTTGCGTGCTGAGGTCCCCCAAACACCCTTTCCCCAATAATTCACACATCACACATAATTTTTGTTTAAGGTTTTTGGCATAATTTAGGCCACAACTTTATTAGCATACAAATTGTGAGTGGTTGCATAGGCATTGGTTTTGACTATCTGTCCCCCCTGCCTTGGGGACAGCACTGGCTCCCGGATTCCAGCGAGAGCCAGTGTGGAGGAACAAGATCAGGGATAACTGGAGCTGCGACACAGACCCTCAGCTTCTCCCTGCATGCTCCTAGGGGCTTACATGGCCCAAACCCGATTCCAGGGGTTTGGACGAAAGGATGGTAAGCCCCTGAATATCTTTAACAAAATTCCCGTGCAGCAGCAGCATTGGAGGGGCAGGCACAGGCAATCCATACCCCTCCACCAACCAATTTAAACCAATGCCTAACCGCCAACCTTACAAGTTGTGACGATTTGCTACGTAGTAGGCAAAACCCAAAAGGCACACACTAATCAGCCAATTGGAAAAATTCCCACTAGGCCCCCGCGCCAATGCGGACGACCCCCTGACAGGCAATAGCAAGGTCAAGGCGAAAGCCCCAACAAGGGAGGGCGGGCGGGTGATCCGATGTCCACAGCAAAAGAGAAAGTAGCTTCTGTGGATCCTGCTTAAATACCCTCTGTTCCCTCCCCTAAATCTGCAACATCAAATTTGCCCCAGCAACAACAACTCCAACCAGTGCTAGGCTCCTTAATACCAACTTGCCTAGCTAAATACAGGGTGCTTTGTCCGGCCCCATCCGCAACACGTGCTCTCCTTTAGTGAGAACACGCTTTGCGTGCTGAGGTCCCCCAAACACCCTTTCCCCAATAATTCACACATCACACATAATTTTTGTTTAAGGTTTTTGGCATAATTTAGGCCACAACTTTATTAGCATACAAATTGTGAGTGGTTGCATAGGCATTGGTTTTGACTATCTGTCCCCCCCGCCTTGGGGACAGCACTGGCTCCCGGATTCCAGCGAGAGCCAGTGTGGAGGAACAAGATCAGGGATAACTGGAGCTGCGACACAGACCCTCAGCTTCTCCCTGCATGCTCCTAGGGGCTTACACGGCCCAAACCCGATTCCAGGGGTTTGGACGAAAGGATGGTAAGACTCTGAATTCCTTTAACGGAATTCCCATGCAGCAACAGCATTGGAGGGGCAGGCACAGCCAATCCATACCCCTCCACCAACCAATTTAAACCAATGCCTAACCGCCACTCGAGCCCTTAAGCTCGCCGCCAACCACTCACATACTCACACACACCCTCAACATATCCACCACCGACTTTAACCAAACATCATTCCCAACTGGTGACAGATGAACACCATCCATCATAAAGAAGTCAGTGGCTTTAAATGTAATGCGGGTGTGCGGAATCACAACGCCCCCCAATTCAACCACCAACTTGCTCACCGCAGAATTAATCCGCTTTCTAACCCGTTCAGTGGCAGCCAGACAAGGACTACCTCGCCACTTACGGCGTTGAAGCAACTGCGACCAAATTATTTTGGTTGCCGGCACCATGGCCGCCAACTCCCGCAAATCCTCCAACATAACAGCGCGCAGGACATAACAGGAAGAAGAAACCATGTCATTCTCCCCAAGCTGAATCACAATCGCCGTAGGGGGGGGGGCCTCAAAGAGAACACGCCTCTGCAGAAGCGGAAGAAGCTCCTTCCACAGCATCCCACGTCTGGAGATCCAGGACACCCGAACGTGCTGCGGAAGGCCAAGGTCATCACCCACTCCGGACTGTCGCGCTCTGCTAGCAGCCCAGTATACAATACTGTGCCCCACAATCCAGATGCGTATAGCCGCTGGACCTAGGGTGAAAACAAGAGACGTGAGCACACAATCCGCATCATTTCTGTACATAGCCCCTGTACGCATCAGACCTCCACCGGCCCATGTCCTTAATCCTTTCAACTGACAAACCCCAGTGAGCAGCTGTCGTTGCAGCCCCAATTCGAAAGGAATGAGGCGCAAACTCAGAAGCCGCCAGGCCACAAGCAGTTATAACCTTGCGCAACACCTTGGTGAACTGGTGGCGAGCCAACGGACGCCCATCCGCATGAATAAACAAAGGGCCCTCACCTGGCGGTCGTAGAGCCATATATTTTTTGAGACCCTTAACCGGGCAAGGACCACTAACCCCAGTTGCTGGGAGGCGAATCAGCGCTCCTTTTCCCTGTTGATCAGTTTTAGAACTCCTAACACTGATGTGCAATTCTGACGGATACAAATTCACATCATGCAACAGCAAACCCCTTGAACCACCATCCCGCTTTGGCTCAAGGACCACCTCACCCACTCTCAGGGCCCCAAAGAAGGCTAAAGAAAAGGCTGCGGAGAACAACCGAGCCTCAAAACTGGACCAACAGATGCTCCTTAGTTTACTGTGCATCTTAGTCAACAATTGAAACGTAATGGGCCGTCTAACATGCGGCCTGGAGGGACGAAGTCACCCCCATCCTTCAAGTGCCTTTCGCACCACAAACTTCCCACAAAGGTCCCTGTTAAAAAATGCTTTGCTGAAGAAAGAAATCGCTGCGGAATGCAGCCGCAACGTTCTGCTCGCCCGCCGATTCTGAAATAGATGCGCCAGGTACTGCAAAACCTGGGAGGTAGAATGGGGGTTAGCAACTTCACCCACCACCGGTTGCCCAGAAAGCTGCAAGAAATCCTCCCAAGCCTTTTCATAAGATCTCAAAGTGGAGGGGGCAAGGGATGCAGCTACACCCTGTAAAACTAAACGCTGCCAAGTTTCCAGAGATGATCCGGGAAAAATTCCGGACGGTCTCGAGCCACTGGCGCCAGGGACCTGAACCGCTCCATCTGAAAACGGGACAGAGCACCAGCAATCTCATTAGACACGCCTGGCACAAAACGAGCAGAAAATACAGTGTTAGAATGCAGACAATGTAAAACAAAAGCCCGCAACAGGGCTGATACCCTAGGTGATCGTGAAGACTGCTTGGCTAGCACGTTCACCACTGGCAGGTTATCGGACCAAAAACAAACTCGCCGGTCCCTGAAATGCTCGACCCACAAATGCACGGCCACTACAATGGGAAAAAACTCCAGAAAGGTTAGGTCCCGGATTACAGATTCCCCACGCCAAGCTGTTGGCCAGCGCTCTGCGCACCATCTACCGTCCCAATACACACCAAACCCCAAAGACCCTGCGGCATCAGAGTGCACCTGAAAATCAGTGTGGAGGTTCAAAGTGTCCTGCCACAAAGATACCCCGTTGAATTCCCCTAAGAATTCCAACCACATACGAAGGTCTGCCTTCACCTGGGCAGACAGGCGCACCCTATGCCGCGGGGCTCTCAAACCTGACATCAGTCTGGCTATGCATGAACAGAAGGGACGCCCAGGGGCAACTACTCTACAGGCAAAATTCAGGTGACCCAATAACGACTGTAATTGCCACAAGGTAACCTTTTTCAAGGGCAGCAGTTCTCCAATAACTCCTTTAAGGGCCAGAATCTTATCCGACGGCAACCTGGACGTTTGAGCTACCGTATCCAATAAGATACCCAAATAAGTCAGCTGCGTGGAAGGACCTTCGGTCTTCTCCGCAGCTAACGGCACGCCCAGCTCTTCCGCCAAGTCAGCAAAGGCCTGCAGCAACATTACGCAGTGCCCCGAAGTACAATCTGAGGCCAGTAAAAAATCATCCAGATAATGCGTGACACCGCCTAAACCAGTCCTTTTGCGCAAGGCCCAGTCCAAAAATGAGCTGAAACATTCAAAAGCCGCACAGGCTACCGAGCAGCCCATAGGCATGGCCTTATCAAAGTAAAATCCCCCATCAAACTGGAAACCTAGCAACCAAAAATCGTCGGGATGAATAGGAAGCAGTCGAAATGCAGATTCTATATCGCATTTTGCCAACAGGGCACCCGGCCCAAATTTCCAAACCACCTTGATCGCCTGATCAAGAGAAGCATACCTCACCGTACAAAGCTCCGGGGGAATAACATCATTTACCGATGTGCCCTTTGGATGTGACAGATTATGGATTAGGCGAAATTCCCCCGGGGCTTTTTTGGGAACTATACCCAACGGTGAAATATGCAGGTTGGGGAATGGGGGAACTACAAACTACAAAAAGGCCAGCCATACGGTGTAAAGCCAGCTCCTTCCCAATTTTCCTGCGTGCCACCTCTGGCATGTCCTTCACCGACTTTTGATTCGCAATGTTCCCAGCCACTGGGTTAGAAACCACCGGAATCCTGAAACCCAAGGAAAAACCTTCTCGCAAGTAAGACGCCGCCTCCCGGTCAGGGTATGACTGCAGTAATGATAACAGCGGCTGCAGTCAAACGGGGGTATAGGCTAAAGACAAATTACTACTTTGCAGCTCCCGCGGCTGGAGCCGAGGGAGCGGCTTTTGGGGGCTGCTGAGAGCCCCCACCCTTCCAAAAGGACCGACGGCCAGAACAAGCTGATGCCGAATTGTTCCCGGAACACTTTTCACATGAATGGGAATATCTGCAAAATTGTCGCTGGCATGTGCCCTTATTAAAATCCCAACAAAACAACTTACGGCCCACCCTTGGCGCGACAGCCTTAGGCTTCATGGGATCCGGAACCTTCTTATCAATGCGCGGTGCCACGTAAGTGGTCCACACGTCCAAATCCTTGCGGTCCCAGCGGGCCATAGGAATCTTCGCTGCCCTGCGCCTAAAATTCTCATCATACGCTATCGCAGCAAATTCTCCCGCCATCGTAAAAGCGGAACGGACGATGGACTGATACACCCACAAATGCAAAGCTCTCCGAGGGTAAGCTGCAGACACAATTCCAGCAAACACCTGGAAGCTATTCAACCACCTTTCAAACGTCCTATCCGCTTTAGCTAATACCGCCCGTTTTTTAGATGCAGCAAAGCCCCTTTCCTGCGGGTCCTGACCCTCCAGGTGGGGGGCAAGATTGAATATGTCAATATAACGGCCGTCCAAAATCCTGGACCGTATTTTGGTAGCCAAGTGGGCACCAGGTATGAGATCCCTGGCTGAATTGGTGGCAACCTTCACATCGGGCACGACAATCCAGCACCGCCCCGTACCTTGCCCTATGGGAGTTTGCCCTACGCTCCCAAGCCCACTTCGGGAGCCCCGTTGACTCCCCAAAGCCCCAATAAAGCTTCAGAGAAGCTTCCTCATTGCTACTCAAGCTAGAGGAAGAAGTACCTGAAGAAGAGGAAGATGTGTCCCTCCGACTCCTCTTGGCGCGCTTTCTGGATTTCTTTTTCCGAGGACGGTGACCACCGGAAGAAGTCTTCGGAGGTGGAAGGAGGCTATCCTCCATTGAAGACTCAGAAACATCACCCTGCTGAATGGAACCCGGGATAGACTGAAAAGAGATAACTGGTGAATGACCCGAAACCAAACGCGCAGCCGTTGAAGACGGCGCACCCTCTGCCTGTGCTGACCGGGTGCGAGCCGACGCCCTTCTCCTGGGCGTGCCCCTGGCACGACCCCGACCTCTTGGCGTGGCAGCCTGTGGTCCAGGCAAAGCCGAGGCTTGAGCCCCAGAATTAGGCAAGCCCTTGGCTGACGTAATCCCTCTCTCCTCTTCGCTAGATGAGGACATCAGAGAGGATGAGCCAGCAGGAGAGGCTGGCCTCGCAATAGAAGTTGATGGAGTTGAGCGGCAGTGCACCAGGTCATCCCTTCCAGCTTCAACATGGGCCACTGCAACAGGATCACCAGCCAAACCAGTGACCGTGGAGCGTCTGCGACTCAGCGACAGATTAGGGACAGGTGAACGCAAGGCTTGAGAAGGGCCTTTTATAGGTCGCTTCGCTGAGGGCACTGGACCAGGCACTTTAGGCATCTTCCTTTTTGGAGCCATACCTACTATCAACAGAAAAACAGATAAGCAATTAAAACCGGCAAATAATACAACAAATTGCTATAAGCAATGACCAGCTGAAAGCCAAATTGGTTCAATCACTTTCAATCAGCTGCAACCATAGAAACGACCAGCAGGTGGCACCCTGCAACAAAAACTGATTATAAACTGCAATTATTAAAACGGCCACCAGGGGCCAGCACACCACAAGAACTCAAAATGGCACTCCCGCCCAAACTGCACTAAACGGAGGGCTTTCAACCCGCCCTCAACCAGTAGGCCCCCCTTGAGGCCCAGAACCGGCCGAAAACCGGCCAAATGGTTCAAAAAACCGCCAAACGCGCCAATGCAGGAAAGGCAGCTAAAACAGCGCCTAAACTGCGCCTCCAGCCAAAAGGCCGATTAAAGACGCTGTGCACACCGGAGCGCGCCCTCCGACTGCTGCTAGCGTGGCAGGGGAAAGAAATGCCCCCAGACCGCCCACCACACCAGGTAGGAAGCCAGCAGCGTGGAGCCGGCTCCCTCGGCTGATCCAGGCCGCTGCGCACGGTGGGGGAGGGGAAAACAAAATCGGGCCCACTACCAGGGGGCCGCAACCAGGCCCAAACACTGACACCGGGCTGGAGCCGCCGCTATGAGCGAGCCCACCCGGCGCTCGGCCTCCGAGCCTCCCGCTCCGCAGCAGAGCGCGCCGGAGCGCGCCGAGGGCAGAGCCGGCCCAGGTGGGAGGGAAAAAATTCCTGCGACGGCAGCCGCTAACGAGGCGTCGGCCCCAGAAGTACCGCTCGGGGGGGAGCAGAGCCGGCCCAGGCGGGAGAAACAATTCCCGCGACGGCAGCCGCTAACGGGGCGCCGGCCCCAGATAGTACCGCTCGGGGGGGGGACTAAATAAATCAAAGAAAATTAAAAGGGGGACAACAAAATTAAAGCTAAATTAATTTTCCCGAGCCACTAATCTCCAAGGGGCCACAGGTATAATAATAAAGCCAGGAACCAAAGAAGCAACTGAGGCACAGCACCAACCCCCGCCGGCGCCTCAGCCGTGTACCAGGCCGCGGACTGCCTAAGGGTCTAGTATCCCACCCCAAAGTGCCCCTCCAGGAGCCCCACAGGGCCCTGAGCCCCAGAGAGATGTGGCAGGGATAAGGGGAACTAATAAAATTAAAAACCAATTGATAAAGCAAAAAAAGGGGGGTGCAAAAGGAGAGAAATTCAATACAACCAGTCCTTCACTGTCTGATCTGATCTGATGTCCACAGCAAAAGAGAAAGTAGCTTCTGTGGATCCTGCTTAAATACCCTCTGTTCCCTCCCCTAAATCTGCAACATCAAATTTGCCCCAGCAACAACAACTCCAACCAGTGCTAGGCTCCTTAATACCAACTTGCCTAGCTAAATACAGGGTGCTTTGTCCGGCCCCATCCACAACACGTGCTCTCCTTTAGTGAGAATACGCTTTGCCAAATTGATATTCCACTGTTTGTTTTTCAAAAATAGCTTAAATATGAATATACTGCAGTATAGCAATTTCATTCCATGCCTGTGGTGTTTCTATAAAACTCTTAGCCAGCTGCTTATCTTAAAATTTAATTATTAGCCCCATCTGCAAAGCTTCAAATCATCTTCCTGTCACGGGGTATCAAAACTGCAGATACGCTGCAGCTTTCATTTATAGAAATGTAATTTTTATGTATATTTCCTAAAATGTTCTAGGTTTATTTTGTATTTTTTGTCATTTGCATCCATGCGGGAATCTCAGACCAATACAAAAATTCAAAAGTGCTTTATTAAGAAAAAAAAGAACCTCACCTTAACTAACTTCAAATCCATTTTAAAGTTTATTTACAGCCTTGCCTTTTTTATGTAATTAATTAATTAAAATATACCGCCCACTCATAAAATACCAAAGTGATGCACAACAACATATATGCATACAATTAAACACACAGTACCATAGAATGTGTGACTCATCTGGGGGGGGGAGTATTTAAACAACTGAGTAAGCTTTTGGTTCATAAGAAATTACACGGAAAGGGATAACAGATTATTGTAAACGAAAGTGAAGAGGGGTCAAGATGCTACAAGGAAGAAACAAGAAGTTTACTTCACAGACATGGCTGCATGGTACCATGGCAAAATGTGAGGAGGACTCATCTACCCACGTTAACATGTAAACACACTACACTCCACAACCATACACTAAATATGCCACAACACAGATGCCACGCAACCACACCCACCACACAATGCAGGTAGCAATTTGTTTGTGTTTTTGTTTTGTATGAGTGAAGGCCCAGGGTGGTGATGGGGAGTTTGCCGGCCGAGGGGAAATAAGTGGATTGAGAGATAAACTGGAATTTATTTGGGGAAATTGGGAGGTGTTGCCTATAACAATTTCTCATTTTCCAAATCTACCCCAGGCCCCAAAGCTTGGTTTCTGCCAGGCCCTAGGGATAAAGAGAGAGAAATTAGGGAGGTGGGAATGGCTGAATAAACCAGATTTCCTCAATAGCAAGTGAACAGGCTAAATACCATTGAGATTAGCTTTGTGAGTTAATATTTGTAAAGCAGGTGTTAAATTACCCAGCCCATTCAAGTCAATGGGCTCATCATATTACATAAGTCAAGCAGAGCAGTTCTCATGTCAGCATTCTGACACTTGGTGAGGGAGCAGTCTTAATCAGAAATAAGCATTTCTGAACACAGAGAGCCATATATATCTATGTATCTAAAGACTTGCATGTGCTTTGTTTCTCAGAATAATTCCGTAAGATGGAAATACTGCAGAGCTATTATAGCAGCAATGTGCCAGACTACCAACTAATGTCATGGGAAACTGTTTAAATGTGTAGGCAGGGTGAATCTCGCTTTATAGCCAGCAAAGGATGTTCATGTGTGATGATTCAAGTGGAGGCAGAGAAAAATATGGGGGGGAGAGAGAGAGATTGCAAAGAGGAAATAAGACTCTCATGCTAGTTCAAGCTCCAAAAAGCCAGAAAATTGGAAGCTATGGCTGATGACTTAACAGAAGTGCCCCATGATCAGAAATGATGCTGTACTTACTTACAAATAGTCCTTCATGTACCCAAAGGTAAAGGTTTGTACAAAAATTTAATCGTTTTTTTAAAAAATAATAAAAGAACCAGATGAGGGAGGAAAGGGGTCCCTGGCACCAGCAAAGATGGCTCATGTTGCCTAGGTCCTGTATTGGCAGCATGCCCCAGTCACCCTTGCGCCATTTGCATCACGTGTAGCAAGTGAATGCCAAAAGAGAGCATCTGTTATCTTAGCACTGTGACCTAATTAACACCTGTAGTGGAGCAGCAAAGCACAATGCCTGTTCACCCCCAAATGAACATCAAGCAATGGGAAAGTCTTGCTTTATAAACCGCCTCAGTGGAATGCACCCTGGCCACTAAGTCAATGATAGGGGAGCTGAAACTGCTTATAGAAGTTATGATGTCTCCTGTGTTTTCAAACCATATTCTCTTTTTAGAACAATGTTTCTGTCATTTTCATAATCACCAACATCTTTCTTTCAAGAAATGAGAGAAAGCAGAAGACAAAATCACCTTATTCCAACAGGCTTTGGGGAACTGGCTGCTTTTAATGAAATGGCTGGTGCCATGTTGATTTTATTGTAATTATTTCTATGTTTTTAACAGATCTTTATATATATCATATAGTTTTAATTCTATTGATGTTTTATAGTTTTTTTTTCATGATTCCTCTCTGTTTTCAGCAGTTCCTATTTTACCTGCCTTGAGTACCCTGTCAGGGGAAAAGGCAGGGTATAAATAAATATATTATAAGAATAATAATTCTTTCTAAGCTTTTTTGAGACTCAAAGTGAAACGTGGGGTGTAATTTTAACTAAACAAATTGAATAAATAGATGTTTGGCTGCCCTAGTGAAGACTGGCAAGGTGTCCCTGCATCACCACTTCTCTTTTCATTTGCCATCTGCAGAAACAAGGCAGGGATTACAAATGCTCTCCATCTTGGAGATTTCCAGCTGCTCTCAGTGTAGCGGGTGGTGGGATCAGTCCTAAAGCTCCCTTCCATTCTCCCATTCTTCTCCACAAAAGCTTGACATCCCTTTTTGTTAACTCCTTCCTTCCAACCTGCACAAACAAAAGTTCTTCCCACTGAGGTCACAAGGCTTTTCTCAGTTCAAAAACTTTACTAGTGAGCAGACAAAACAGCAGATGCTGGAATAAACTTGGGTCCTTAAGATATAAAACAGAGTCCATAGGGTGATGTCAATGGTGACTGGGGGACACTTTTATCTCAACCTGACCAGTTGCATCTCTTGATCTGCTGGTATAGCTTGCTAAGAGCAAAGGTGTGCATTGAAAATATATCACTCATTAGAATGTCCATGGAGCCAGTTGCAGGAAGAGTTTGCCAACATTAAGCTTGTTTGCGCTGTAAGTCTTTTGTGGCATTGTATTGTAAAGTTTGCAGAACCCTCAAATATTCTAGAGTTCTGAACATTAGAATAGCTGGTGCTGTAATTCACTCCTTAACAAAACCGTTAAATGATCATTCCTACCTAAGCCTTTAATTTTGAGATAATGCTTTCATTGCCTTTTCCCAATGAATTTTAATATAACTGTCAGTAGAATTTCAAATCACAATGACAGGCTATAGGAAGGCCTGGAAAAGTTTCATAACTTAAGAATTTTTTCACATCTAAATAATTCAAATCCTGAACCACAGTTGTGACTATTTAAATGTGTAATTCCTATAATTATCATCATAGATCTTTGGGTATAAAAACTGCTTGCCACACTCTGACTGATGCAGAATTTTTCAGTTTGTGTGTGTCAGAGAGAGAGAGAGAGAGAGAGAGAGAGAGAGAGAAAACTTGCCAAGCTGCTATCCTAGAGCTTTTAATGTGCATGTATGTTTTCAGTGGTTGCCTGAAGAATACTAAAAGCACCATTAAATCTGACTTACTGAAAGGCATCACATTCTACCACATTCATTTAGGAATAATGACATTATAATGCTATTGAGAGAAGTCAGAAAAAATAATTGATCCTGCTATTTTTTTCTGTCAAAGTATTTTTTACCTCATTACTTGCCTTAAAAGTTATATTATTCCAAACCAGTGTCTTGCAATACGTAAGACAATCTACTGTTAATCATGAAATATTGTTATCTTCATATAGGACACACACATCAACACTTGAAACATTTCAAACTGTGGTCACTGTGTTGCAGTAAGCACATTTTACTAAATTCCATTTAAACACTACGGTATTTAGGAAACTAAATGAAACAGCATTTAACTCACCTATAGGGCACATTTCTAAACACCAAGCATGTGCTACCTTGTTATTATGAAAGAACGGTAACCACAGTCTTTGATATGAAACCAACAGCATCATATTAACTCACATGACAATATTGACAATTCTAAATACAAAGGATTACATAACTCAAATTGAGAGCATATTGTACTTGACTAGACACTGTACTGTGAAAAACACATTTGTCACAAAGACACCCTGAGGTCTCAAGGGCCCTCCTCAGGAGAGCTAGGTTTGTATCCCCTCCTTCTGACATGTCAAAGGTGGTCATGCATAGTCTGGGTTAATAAAAAGGTTAAACTGTTGAGTTTCTCTTTGAATCAAGTTTAGTGGATGACTTTTACTTCAGGTTCAAACTCTATGCATAATTTAAATCCTCCCTTCATCAGATTGGCTAACAATTGTGGCGTTTATGTACGGGTAACTCACATGTTATGTGAGGCTTCAGTTCTTGGGGGACCATGCATAAACACAAACATGCAAAAAGCTAAGAACCCCTGTTACTGCCCCTACCCCCACAAGGTAGAAGGCTGGTTGCCTAGCTTTGGGAAGGAGGTACATGGGCTCTGGGCAGGGTCCCAGAACCCTCCTGTCTCCTTCCCAAAGTTGGATAAGCCCGCAATTGCAGCTGTGTGTAGGTGGGGTAATAAATTAATGAACAGTGGGTTTCCTCCATTCTCCATTTATTCCCACCTGTGTAAAGCTGTGATTGCATAAGTAAAATAAGTGTTAGATGTGAGTTACCTGTCTTCATTTTGCCTTTCTATGCCTTATACTGATTGAATCATTTTTGTCCCACGAGGTACATTCTTTTCTGCCAGTGTATTTTAGCCCAGAAATTCTACAAATGATTTTAAGTTTATCTTGATTTGAGACAGCTGTAGGAGTGCTAATTCATTTGGGATAAATAATTTCTGTGCTCTATTTCTCTTACCTTCATCATTAATAGTGATGGACTTGCTTTTGGAAGGAGCTATAATTATACTGTCTGAGACTATAGGTGTACCAGATGTTGCAGGTGTTACACCAGTTAACAGCACTTCTACTCTTTCATCCAGTCTACTGCGGGCTCTGCAGCATACAACAGCTAGGAAAAATATTTTGTATAATTAGTTCTCTGAAATAAAAGAAGCTCATATTGAGAGCACATTACACCTGACTACATTATGCAGAAGACACATGTCCCAAAGATCATGAGAGGTTTCAGTTACAATCATAAGATGTTTGGTGAGTGAGCATGAGAGATGGGGTCTTTTTAATGGCAGCTGCACAACTTTACAGCACCCTTCCAGCTGAGATATGTTCCCCACTTTAACAACTACCTGTCAGAAGTTAGAGATTTCTGTTTCAATAGGCTTATAACATTTGATTATCTAATTCTCGCTGCTGCTGTATCAGTTTTAGACGAAAAAAGTCTTTGTTTTTTAACTGCTATTATATTTTGTTTTTAAATGAGTTTTCAGCTATGACAGTATTTTGTTAGTTTATGATCAAGTTGGTGAGTCAAATCATGATAGTGGGGCTGGGAAAAAATCGCATCTGGCAACCAATGCGCCCCTTTGGTTTCAGATAGTGCATGGGTAGATGAGTCTAAAAAACATGGGGCAAAATTTTCATGGCCTGCTAACTGCTATAGTGGCTCATTTACCAGTAATGTATTTAGCATTAACTCTAGAAGTGTGTGGGGACGTGGGTGGCGCTGTGGGTTAAACCACAGAGCCTAGGACTTGCCGATCAGAAGGTCGGCGGTTCAAATCCCTGTGATGGGGTGAGCTCCCATTGCTTGGTCCCTGCTCCTGCCAACCTAGCAGTTCGAAAGCACATCAAAGTGCAAGTAGATAAATAGGTGGGAAGATAAACGGCGTTTTCGTGCACTGCTCTGGTTCGCCAGAAGCGGCTTAGTCATTCTGGCCACATGACCCGGAAGCTGTACGCTGGCTCCCTCGGCCAATAAAGCAAGATGTGCGCTGCAACCCCAGAGTCGGTCATGACTGAACCTAATGGTCAGGGGTCCCTTTACCCTTTACCTTACCTAGAAGTGTATACAGTGGTATGCTGGGTTACGAACTTTATTCGTTCCAGAGGTCCTTTCTTAACCCAAAACCGTTGTTAACCTGAGGTGTGCTTTTGCTAATGGGGCTTCCCGCTGCCGTCAGCACGCAATTTCTGTTCTCATCCTGGGGCAAAGTTTGCAATCCAAGGTACTATTTCTGGGTTAGCAGAGTTTGTAACCCAAAGTGTTTGTAACCCGAAGCGTTTGTAACCCAAGGTACCACTGTACTCAATTCTGACCAAACTAAACCTCTTACACCAAAATATACTCCACTATGAATGCATATGTAGAAGAGGATGCAAATAATAATTAGTTGTTGTTGTTGTTGTTGTTGTTGTTGTTGTTGTTGTTGTTATCACTACCATAGGTACTACTACTATAAAGTCTTGTCCATTTTGAAATAACCTAAGTACAGCAATTTTAAAGAAAACACCAGGCTCTACCTCGTATATCTTCAGCTGCATACAATAAGAAAGCTTTGACCACTTTAAAACCATTAACTGTCTCATTGTAATTATTGATTTCCTTTCCCACCCCACTTCTGAAACCTGGGCACAAAACTGACTGCACATGAAGTCAATGGTGAGTGAACCATAAATACTGCATGTGTTTTGTGAAGCTTTCAGCTTAAAATATTAAAATATGGTGGCTTGTGATTATAAAATGCAGCATGTCTTATAAGCAATTCATGATTGCTAAACAACAGCTTAAGGGCACATCCCACATTCTTAGTTCAGCTCTTTAGCATTGAGCTAGCAATCCCTGACTAGAGCTGGCACTGCAAATGTGGTCATGCTGAGTGCAGTCACAATCCAAAGGACAGTTCATTTGTTTAAATTGGCTTAAAAAGTGTACTGTTGAATTAAGGCCTTCATGAAAAACACAAATCCCATCACTGCTTCTTTATTGTAGTGCAAAGCAAGGGTCCTCAATCTTTTTGGATCTGGGGATACATTTCAAAATTTAAGGAATTTTTGCGGGTATCACAAAAATAGATATTTCACAAAAGATAAACTGGTGATGCTCAGACAAGCCCCCCACCCCCAGCCACCCATAGGCAAAAAAAACCTACAATCACAAAAACAGACAAAAATAAGCAGGCAGCCATTGCCACCCTGCAAACAGACAGCCTTCTTCAGGCAAAAAAAAAAAAGGCAATTTAAAAATAATTTAAAATAGAGAAGGGCAGGAGGCCTTGGTGGTTGACTGTTATGTTGGGGACCCCAGGTGCAAAGTGTGAAGAGCAGACATTGGACTACTGAATATCTGGACCAAAACACATGCTTATTCTGGGGTAACATGGTATGTACATTCATTGTCTATCTTTACTTTCTCAAAACATCCATGTGAATGGATTTTCTTCCATGCACTATACAACTAACTTAAAGAATACCAATATACACATTTGTCATTATAGTACTTTATGAGGGTGCCATGCTGTGCAAAGAAAGAACGAAAGAAAAGATTTGGTGGTAATATTCAGCATTCCATCCTTAATTAATTAAACTGCAAATTAATGAGATGAAATCTGTAATTAAGATTATACTGGCATTTTTCTTCAAGTTAAAGGTCTTTAACAAATTAGAACAATGGCAGTACGAATAATATCTATCCCATTAAGTTCAATAATTTCATTCCTCAATAAGTCTCTCAATTACCTTCAAACACCAAGACAGACTATTGTTTTCATTCCTTTACAAAAGCTTTTGTATATAATTGACTCACACATTTTGAAGTGCCCTTATCAGCCCACGTGGTGTGTTTTTATAAAGGCTATTAGCTTCATCATTAAACTGATTTCCAATGTTCTTAATAGGTACCCAAGGAACAAATTAATTCTGTAATTGTGCTTTAGCTAAGAAATTAATGTATATACTTTTGGCATACTATCCCCAATTTGAAATAAACTAGGAATCCAACTGATATGGTTAACGTTTTGTTACACAGAAACTTATTTTCCTAGAACTGCTTTTAAGAATATATTTGTTGTTGCAATATTCCACATAGCGCTCTATGGTAATACATATACCTTAATTCAGTGCATTTTGCCTATGTATAACTATGCACTATTGGTTGTACCTACTTAAATGGTAGACCCATTGAAATTAATGTACCCAAGTTAGTTATGCTCAGCAACGTCAAAAGGGTTTACTCTGACTAGGATTAATGCAGAATACCACCCTTTCTAGAAGTTCTGGGGAAGGCTAGAGTACTTTTTTATGCAGAACATCCTAGGTTGAATCCCTGATGCCCAACAGAGGGCTGGAAAAGATTCCGATCTAGAATCCTGAAGAGCCGCATAATTTAGACAATATTAAACTAGCTAGAGAAACAGTGTGATTGTATAAAGCAACTTCCTGTATTCCCAACATCTGCTGTCACCTAAGTAGCAAATTGGTTT
The DNA here is from genome assembly GCF_964234715.1 of Podarcis melisellensis. Lineage (NCBI taxonomy): Eukaryota > Metazoa > Chordata > Lepidosauria > Squamata > Lacertidae > Podarcis > Podarcis melisellensis. The sequence continues at coordinate 46,137,533 of NC_138531.1, forward strand.
TCACTGGTCTCACATATGAACAGCCCTGCTGGATCAGACCCGAGGCCCACCTGGTCCAGCATTCTGCTCCCACAAGCAGGACATGATTATAATAGCATTCTCCCCTCATGTTCCCTACTAAACAATATTCAGAGAGGAACTGCTATCTGTTAGCCTTACTGAATGATAACCCTGTAGTACACAGCTAGCTGGAGCCACAAAAGATTTAGTCTCTCATTCTGAACAAGAGGAACCCATTGCTACATAGAGAGATCAGTACTGCTGAATTACAGCCCATGCATTCATTTATGTGGGTCTGCCTTTGGAAATGGTTCAGAAACTGCAGCTAGTTCAGAATGTTGGAATCAGACTGCTGACAGGGAATAAGCAATCTGACTGTATAACATCAGTCTTGGCAGGACTCACTGGCTGCTTAGACATTTCCAATCCAAATTTAAAGTGCTGGTTTTAACCTATAAAGCTCCATATGGCTTGGAAGCCTAATATCTGACCCAACACCTGTCCCGACATAAGCCTACCGAGACTCATTAGTCCTTAGGAGGATGGCGACAAGGGAAAGGGCCTTTTCTGTTATGACCTCTCATTTATGGACTGCTCTCCCCAATGAGGTCCACCTGGTGCTGACTTAACATCTTTTTGCCAACAGGTTAAGTCCTTCCTTTTTTTTCAAGCGCATTTGATAGGGCAAGCTGAGTGGGCTGTTAACTGGAGCTACTGTTGGCTTCCCTGCTGGTTCTGTTTGGATCTGCTATGTAATTTTTTCCTGCTGCTTTTTGAAGCATTTGCTGCTTTGGTGTTCTATAATTATTTATTACTGAGGGCTGTTTATGTTTTAACTTTTCTGTGTATTTATTCTACGCTTCCTAGAGACTGCTGTGCATTAAGCAACTAACAACTGAAATAATCATATGATTAAAAGTAAAAGTATAAGATGTATATGGAAAAATACTTTGAAAGGGTAAAGCAATTTCTCCCATATAAATTGGGTTTATATAGCCATATAAATATATACCATATCCATATAGATTGATCAAAGTGGGGTAAGTAACCCCCCAAGGAGAGGGACTTTTTGGTAGTGGCACCCTGTTATGAAACAGTCTTCCCAAAGAGGCCTCTCCAGTGCTATCTTAGTGGTCCTTTTTGGTGACAGAACCATTTTGCTCATCCAAGACTTTGAAATATGTCTTGGCCCTCTCCATTTTAAAATCTGTGTTTCATATTGTATTTTAATTGCTTCATTTGTCTTCTGAGCTTAGCAGACAATTTATGTTACAGCCATGCTAGAAACATTCAGGTAATAAACAGAAATAAAAAGTCCTCCTAACACGTTTCAATTGGGATGCAAGTTACAAATAAGCCTTTTGACATCCAGCTTCTTGAGTGTAGGCTACAGCAACATTCAAAACAATTTAGAGGTCAGAAAGAGACATTTAGGAAGAGCCAGTTTGGAGATATGAATGGGGTGGTCTCTACTTATATGGATAAGTCACAGAACCAGAACTTAACTAAGGACGGCAGACTACCTAAGACGTTTTTTGAACTAATTGACAGCATGGACCTGATTGACATTTGGAGGACAAAGAACCCCTTGGGTAAAGAAGGAACATTCTTTTCTGAGGCCCACTTGTCATGGACACGAATCGACCAAATATGGACATCTAGAGGGCTGGCTCCTAAGACCAGAAAAGTGGAAATCTGCCCTAAAACTTGCTCCGACCATAATGCTCTGAAAGTGGAATTGAGACTTACTTCAACCGGTTCCTTCAGGTGGAAAATGAATGACACTCTACTAAGAGATCAGGAGATTGTAAAGAAGGCCCAAAAAACTTTAAAAGACTATTTTGAAATTAATTTGAACACTTCAGTGGAAAAGAGAACAATCTGGGACGCAAGCAAGGCAGTTATGAGAGGGTTTCTGATACAACAGAATACAATTAAGAAAAAACTCTGGAATGGAAAAAAGGACAAGATATTAGAGAAGATAAGAGATGGTGAGAAAAAATTGAGATCCAAACCAAAATCCAAAGAGATTCTAAGAGAAATTAAGTTTTATCAGGCACAATACGCGAAATTGATAAATCAAGAAGTGGAATGGAAGATTAAACAAATGAAACAAAGATCATTTGAATCAGCGAATAAGTGTGGGAAACTGCTAGCTTGGCAGTTGAAAAAAAGACAAAAATTGAACTTTGTTACCAATCTAGAGGTGGAAGGTAGAAGTATACAGAAACCTGAGGAAATTAGAAAGTGTTTCCAGAGATATTTCAAAAAACTTTATACGCAAGGGCCTCAGGAAGAGACTGAGATAGATCAATTTTTAAAAACTAATGGATTCTCAAAATTACCTCAGAAAAAGATAGCAATCCTGAATCACAGAATAACACAACAGGAAATTGAGGATGCCATTCAGAATATGCAACTGGGCAAATCTCCAGGTCCAGATGGACTCACCTCCAAGTATTATAAGACATTAAAGGACTACCTGATACAACCACTAATGGAGGTTTGTAATCAGATTATGGAGGGGAAGAAGGCACCGGAAACGTGGAAAGAAGCTTTCATCACATTGATACCTAAAGTGGAAACTGAAAAGACTCAACTGAAGAACTACCGTCCCATCTCACTCTTAAACGTGGATTATAAAATTTTTGCAGACATTTTGGCAAGTAGATTTAAGAAAGTGCTAAATGAAATAATTCATAAGGACCAGGCAGGCTTTCTCCCAGGTAGACATATGTTTGACAACACTAGGAACATCATTGATATTTTGGAACTTTTACAAGCAGATATCAATACTAGAGCTGTGTTAATCTTTATTGACGCAGAGAAGGCCTTTGATAACATTTCTTGGATGTTTATGAAGAAAAACTTGGAGGGGATGGGAGTGGGACGGGGGTTCGAAAACGGAATAGAAGCAATTTATTCAGAGCAAAAGGCCAAACTGATAGTGAACAATGTGGTGACAGACGAGTTCAAAATTGAAAAAGGGACACGACAGGGGTGCCCCTTATCCCCTCTTTTATTCATCTCAGTCCTGGAGGTGCTCCTGAATATGATTAGGGAGGACCGGTTGGTGCAAGGAATACAGGTCGGAGTGAAACAATTTAAACTGAAAGCCTTTGCAGATGATCTGGTTCTAACACTACAGGAGCCAGAATCTAGTACAAAAAGAGCTTTAGAATTGATTCACGAGTTTGGTCGGGTGGCGGGATTTAAGTTGAACAAGCAAAAAACTAAGGTTTTGGTTAAAAATTTGACATCTTCAGAAACAGATGGGTTTCAGAAGGAGACAGAATTAAGTGTGGTTAAAAAAGTGAAATACCTAGGGGTTCATTTGTCTGCTAAAAATTTGAATTTATTTAAAGAAAATTATGAAAAATGTTGGTTGGAAATCAAAAAAGATTTGGAAATTTGGTCAAGATTGAAACTTTCCTTGTTGGGTAGAATCGCAGCTATAAAGATGAATGTATTGCCGAAAATGTTATTTTTGTTTCAAACCCTACAGATTGTGGACAGAGTGGAATGTTTTGGAAGGTGGCAGAAGGATATATCAAGGTTTGTTTGGCAGGGCAAAAAGCCCCGGATAAAGTTTAAAATATTAACTGATTCAAAAGAAAGAGGGGGGTTTGCCCTGCCAGACTTGAGATTGTACTATGAAGCTGCGGCCTTCAGTTGGATGAAAGATTGGTTACTTCTTGAGAACACTGATGTCCTAGATCTGGAAGGGTTTGACAATGCTTTTGGTTGGCATGCATATTTGTGGTACGACAAGGCAAAGGTTCATAAAATGTTCAAAAATCACATTGTCAGAAAATCAATATTTATGGTCTGGACAAAATACAAGGACTTATTAGAAGGTAAGACTCCGAGGTGGCTATCACCAGCAGAGGCCAAGGCCTGGAAAAAACCCAATATGGAGGCTGGCTGGCCAAAATATGGGGAAATCATAGAAAAAGTTGGAGAAACTTGGAGGCTGCAGAGTTTTGAAAAACTAAAAAATAAGGTGCAAAATTGGTTTCACTATGCTCAAATTCAAGAGGTTTTTAAGTTGGACAAAAAAATAGGTTTCCAGGTGGAAAAATCGAAACTAGAGACAGAACTGTTAGAACCAAAGACCAAGGTACTTTCGAGAATGTATAACTTGCTGCTTAAATGGAACACTCAAGATGAGACAGTCAAATCAGCAATGATAAAATGGGCTCAGGATATTGGGTACAACATTATGTTTGAAGACTGGGAAAGGTTATGGACCACCGGTATGAAATTCACGGCATGTAATGCCCTGAAAGAGAATATTATGAAAATGATATACAGGTGGTACATGACCCCAGTCAAGCTTGCTAAGATATATCATTTGTCTGATAATAAATGTTGGAAATGTAAGGAGGCTGAAGGGACATTCTTTCACCTCTGGTGGACTTGCCCAAAAGTGAAGGCCTTCTGGGAAATGATTTATAATGAGTTAAAAAAGGTGTTTAAGTACACCTTTCCTAAGAAACCAGAGGCCTTCCTCCTGGGCATTGTTGGCCAGAAGGTGTTAAAGAAGGACAAAACTTTTTTTATGTACGCAACAACAGCAGCAAGAATCCTCATTGCAAAATACTGGAAGACACAAGATTTGCCCACACTGGAAGAGTGGCAGACGCAGTTGTTGGACTACATGGAATTGGCTGAAATGACCGGCAGAATCCGAGATCTGGGAGAAGAAACAATGGAGGAGGATTGGAAAAAGTTTAAGGACTATTTACAAAAATATTATAAGTTATATGAATGCTAAAAATTTGCATGATTTGAAAAATCTAGCTTCAGCAACAAGATTTGGTGTTATGGGAAATTAAGTTATAATTAAGAAGGGACTAAGGTTTAAAATGATATTACATTTATATTAAGAAGTATTTTAAACCCAAAACATAACTATTTGAAAGTACAAAGCAATACATGAAACAAGATAATAATTTGCTGATTTTTTTTTATTATAAAGAACGCAGGGTGAGGGGGATGTGGGGAAGTCCGGTAGGTGATGAAAAAATGTTTTGAAAAGATGGATTCTTTTTCTTTTTTCTTTCTTCTTTTAATGTTATGTACCTGACTTGTTTTTTGTACTTCAGAAAAACAATAAAAATATTTATTAAAAAAAAAAAAGGAAGAGCCAGTTTGTTTGTTTGTTTATTTATTTAGTCACCTAAATGTTAGGGACCATGGCTCCAACTATTTCCAGACTGAATTATAGCTGGGGGGGGGGGGACTATTTCCATTTATATAAGAAAAGTTTGCAGTTCTTGGCTCATATGTACCTGGTGCAGATTTATAGGGTGGCGATTCAGGAATTCCATGAATTGGATAGATCCAACGAATTCCCCGGATGACTTCATCCTTCATTATTACAGTTTTGCTGAGAAACAGAAGTAATATATACATATGAATATGATTACTCTAGAACATTGATACAAGTGATATTGACAATACAATTAACCAAGATTTCCAGCAATGCTTTGTGACCATTTTGAAATTTGTTCAGTGGGACCAGCTTCCAGAAGGTGCTAACTTTTTTGGAACACTGAAGTAAAAGGCTTTTGGTTGTTTTTAAATCCACTTCTTACGACGATCATAAATAGACTTCTTATTAACACTTGTCATTAAATCAAAACAAAGATAATTAAATGAATCATGTCAGAAGTTAATCTGCGCAGTAAAAATTGTTTTCAGTTGGAGTTGGGCACAAATATATTCTAAGATAGTGGCTATTGTGTTTTGCTACTATCCTATCCTCAACTATTTACTCTTCTTTTCTATAGAGAACTATAGTCAAAGAAGATAACAGACTGGAAGCATAACACATCAAAATAATTGCTACAATCAAATAATTTAAAATACAGTTTACAAAATTCATTGCTCAAAGTATATCAATTAAACAGTTTGGTACAACCACCACTATCACTCAAGGGCAACAGGCTGAGTACATATGTGGCTCTGAGTATCCTGTCCATACCCCCTGGGTGAACAAGTGGAGAGGTATCCATATCAGCCTGACCAGACAGAGCCATAGCTACATCACAGACCATTACTATTGTAACTGCAGCTTCCAAGTCAGAATTGTATGCAGTGGCCTTAATCCTTAAGGTGTTTAGCAAATCAGTGGCAGCAGACTACTGTAGGTTCCATTAACTTCCTTGGTAGGAGTCTCTCACCATTCAGAAGATCTATGCTGGATGACCCTGCACAGATTCAGTCATACTGAAGAAAGAAAGCTTTCATCACTGCCACAGAGTAGATACTAACATGAGGTCTAACATGCATTCAGTTGTATTCAACTCTAACCCCCCATCATTTGTGCTGTAGTTGTCATCACAATAGTTCCATTGTCCTCAAAAGCGCAGAAAACAGTGGAGTCTATATGCCACTTTCTAGAAAACACCTAGAAGCAATCTTGTCAAGTTCCAGAGCCACCACTTCAGTTTCAGCTATCCAGAGGGCATCATTGTTACGATTTGTATTTTGAATAATGGGGGGAAAGTTCTTAAAAAACAAAAACTTTGAGAAGATTTGCTGGGATAGCCAGCTAAGATTTGTTCTGCAAGATGGTTGTTTTCAGAGGACTGAGTTTCTAAGGCTGGCAGAGAGAATACTTGGAACATAATCCAGGTGCATTGCTCTCCACCACTTTTCTCCAGGGGCAGGGTACTATCATATCAACTAGCATCTTCACACCTCTAAATTCAATAATATCAGTCTAATAAGCCCTAGATAGCTCAGTTGGCAAGAGTGTGGTGCTGATAACTCAAATGTTGCAGGTTTGATCCCCCATATGGGACAGCTGCATATTCCTGCATTGCAGGGGGTTGGACTAGGTGATCCTCAGGATCCCTTCTAACTCTACAGTTCTATGATTCGATGTACAGTAATATTTAAAAGGTTTGCAAAGTGTGAAAAATCATTCTAGACTTAGTAAATTCTAACCATTTCTAACCATTGCAACATTTATAGCAATATATAAATACTACAATAAACAATCTTCTAAAGTGATAGAGCTCACAATTATTTTTTACTTCAAATAATAGCAGACATCAATTTTATCTCCTCTGTGACTAAAATGTTTACCTTGTTAGTGCTTTGCTTAATTCAAAGGTGTCATCGTAAGACCATTTATCAGCATCCAACTTTTCAACTTTAATAACCAGCACAACTTCATACAGTTTCATTGAGTGAGGTGCAAAGAATACTGGAATATCCAACTTGTTTTTTGGGCCCAAAACGATTCCTAAAAATACAATAAGTAATTTAAACACATATTGTGAAAGGAGTGGTTTGTCAACTACTCACTATCATGCCAGAAATTTCATAGAATCATAAAGTTGGAAGAGACCACAAGGGCCATTTGAGTCCAACCCCCTGTCAAGCAGGAAACACCATCAGAGCACTCCTGACATATGGTTGTCAAGCCTCTGCTTAAAGACCTCCAAAGAAGGAGACTCCACCACACTCCTTGGCAGCAAATTCCACTGTCGAACAGCTCTTACTGTCAGGAAGTTCTTCCTAATGTTTAGGTGGAATCTTCCTTCTTGTAGTTTGGAACCATTGCTCCGTGTCCGCTTCTCTGGAGCAGCAGAAAACAACCTTTCTCCCTCCTCTATGTGACATCCTTTTATATATTTGAACATGGCTATCATATCACCCCTTAACCTCCTCTTCTCCAGGCTAAACATGCCCAGCTCCCTTAGCCGTTCATCATAAGGCATCTCCTATATATTCAGTGTCAGTTTCATGGAAATAACAATTTGGTATAGTATTTCTCAAACTGTGGACCATAATGTGGGCTGACCTCCCCTTCTTGGCTGACATTTTGCAAATGCTGAGTTCAGTAAAATTTTCAACATTTTCAAGAAGACTCTGTGGACAGAGTTTGAGAATCCGTGCTTCTGGTATATTAAAAAGCACATTTAAATTGGTTAAAAAGTGACACAGTTTTCCGCTGGAAAATTCCATGTGTGTGTGCTTGTCTCAAAAGAAACGGCAAATTGTCTTTTAATTGGAGTTTTGTGGTATGGTGGTTTTTACAATTTACACAGCAGTGCTTGGCTTCTAAAAATCGAAACAGTGGTGCTGTGTAGAGTTGTGCCAGTCTTATCTAAATATTTTATCTCTGTTACAAATTATATTTGTTACCTTATAAATATTCAAAATAGATGGAAACAGAAATTCAAGTGTTTGATTAGAAGAGCAAAGGTGTCTTGTGTTTCAGGTACAGTGTGTCAAAGGAAAGTTTTCCTTACATAGTTTATTGCTGGTTCCTCCATAGGAAGCCAGCAGGGTTTTCACTCCAAAACTAAAGAGATGCAGATACCATCTCCTACTTGTCTTGCAGGTACTGATTTCCCCAATGTACTCTAAAAGGTAAAGTACATTTAGTGCCTACGGAAATTGTCTGCCTACCACTTAGCATGTACAGTGGTACCTCGGGTTAAGTACTTAATTCGTTCCGGAGGTCCGTACTTAACCTGAAACTGTTCTTAACCTGAAGCACCACTTTAGCTAATGGGGCCTCCTGCTGCTGCTGCGCAGTCGGAGCATGATTTCTGTTCTCATCCTGAAGCAAAGTTCTTAACCTGAAGCACTATTTCTGGGTTAGTGGAGTCTGTAACCTGAAGCGTATGTAACCCAAGGTACCACTGTAATTTATCAAAACCTGGAACAATCTAGGTTTGGGTGCAGGAGTAGTCATTGGAGAAATCATGTCTGATATTCCATCAAAATACAAGAACACACTTCAGAAAAAGCAGCTACCAGAAGCACAACTTCATGACGTTTCAACAACAGCTTGTTTTATCTGATATTGACACCAACAGTTTAAAACCTGTCAATGGGCTGAACCCTAAGAACAGTAAGCAGAGGGAAGCTTGGCAGATTTTATTATGTCCTCCTCGCACAGTATCCTCTTGCTTAGCCCCAGAAAAACCTGTGTGGTTGGTTGGTAGAGCCCTCCTGAACAGTGTGGGTAGGGGGAATCTCCTAAAATAGGGCAGGGCACCTTTCACATTCCAAGTAAATAAGGGTAACTCACAACGCATGCTTGAGAGTGTTTGGGTGAGGAAGAGGGAGTTAGAGAGGCCAGAGAGACATGCAGAGAGGTTTGGAGGGCCAACGAAAGAGACTGGAGTGTGGAAGAGGTGGTTGGGAGAGCTTCAGACTGCAGAATGGGCCTCAAACACAAGGTGGTGTTGGCGGCATCAGCTGTTGAGAAACCAAGGAAGTGCAATTCTGCTTATACGTGCAAGAGCCAGGAACCCGCATAAGTTGCGAGTTACCTGTGCTAAAAGTCTACTTTATTTTAAAGCCTTTCTATTTCAATGTTATAACAATCTGGCCACTGGCTCCGATTCATACAGAACCATTACAAAATTCAGGGACAACTGAATCCATTGGGGTTTTCAACTTGACCTGGATTGCACCAGGTCATGATAAAAAAAATCCATGAATCACCTAGCTGCTAGCATGCAAAGGACATCACAGGTGCATGCCAGGGGCTCAGTGGGCCAAATCGAAAGTACAGCTACCATTCAGAATAGCCTAGCCACAATGATCCACACACTGGCAACCTCAACCACAGTAATGCACTCTATGTGGTGCTATCTTTATGCATCGTTATTGTAAGGCAAAGGTAAAGGGACCCCTGATCATTAGGTTCAGTCGTTACCAACTCTGGGGTTGCGGCGTTCATATTGCTTTATTGGCTGAGGGAGCTGGCGTACAGCTTCCAGGTCATGTGGCCAGCATGACTAAGCTGCTTCTGGCGAACCAGAGCAGTGCACGGAAACACTGTTTACCTTCCCGCTGGAATGATACCTATTTATCTACTTGCACTTTGACGTGCTTTCGAACTGCTAGGTTGGCAAGAGCAGGGACCGAGCAATGGGAGCTCACCCCGTCGCAGGGATTTGAATAGCCGACCTTCTGATCAGCAAGTCCTAGGCTCTGTGGTTTAACCCACAGCGCCACCCACGTCCCTTTGTTATTGTAGTCATCTTCAAAATACATGGAAGTAAATGAATATTCACATAAGCAATCCACTTGCATGAACAACTTAACATAAGAAGATTTTTGTTTTATCACAGCTCCTCAATTTAACAGAAATCCCTTCTGTTAATGTTACATTGCTGATGTGAACATACTAAAAATGTACTCGGGGGGGGGGGGGAAGCTGACTTGTCTCAGTTTGACATGGGAAGCAGGGGTTTGGTTTTTTTAGGAGATGAACACAAATCCTTAAAAACTGCAATTAGTTCTTTGGAGTTTAAAATATGCCTCTCTGCCTTCTCTTGGTAGTTTTAGAAAAGTAATTACAGCCACCAACAAACTGCCAGCTAACACATGAGTTCCTGTCATTGCATGCATTGAAAATAATTTAGTAGCAGGAAGTCCCCCTGGGGGCAACAAGACTTGATGCTGTGACTATGCTCTCAGAGGGAATTGTACATAAAAAAGCATGGCTGACCTCATGATATGCCATCAAGTACAATCATTCCCAACAGCCATTGCTACAATCAAGCAATATGCATTGCGGCATGAGCTAGCTGCATGTATAGGCAGGTGGGAAAAGTGCCTATTTTGGCATGCAAATGGAGCTCAGTGGAAAGGGCATCTCTGGAATTTAATGTGAATGGAGAGAGGCAGCCTTTATAAGTGAATCTACATGACCTGATGGAAACCAGCAATTTGCAGATTCCACAGCAGACAACAGTTCTCACATTGGTCAGGATGGGGAGGATCAGGTGAGCTCACATTATTCCCCCCCCCCCGAACAGACTACTCACTTTTGTGAGCAATATAAGGCAAGATCTTATAGTGCTTAATATTGTTAGGCAACTAATATAAGGAGTATTTTTTAATTACTTTTTGAAAGCAAAAACACAAGAAACAAGAAACAGTACCAAAACAAGTGGGACTACGAAAAGAGTGACTGTGGAGACCCACCCAGATGGGTGGAGTACAAATTATTTATTATTATTATTATTATTATTATTATTATTATTATTATTATTATTACCACCCTCCCCTGTCCCAAGCCCATCTCACAATTTTTTAAAACAGGTGTTAAATGTGAAATTAAAGCAGTAAAAATGTCTTTGCTGCTGATCATTTCCACCACAAAATCAAACACTCTTGTTCTTCTTCAAACAAACAAAAGACCTGCAAGCGGTTGGATGTGAAAATCTCTAGAAGCAGATCACCACCTGGTTTGCACGAATGCCTTGCAGGGGGCCACCAAGATGCTGTTTGTCTACTGCTATAGAGAAAACCTGAAGCAAAAAGCCTCTCACCAGAAATTTTTAGATAGTGTTTGTAACTGGGGAGTTGCATCCCCACTTGAAAAGGCAGCCAAGAAGAAACAGTGCAGTATGTATCCTACCTCCCCCTTGGAAAACTTGCCCGGCTTCTGCTGTGCTGGGAGCATAAAGAGGCAGGAGCAGTTCAAGCATTAAAAGGATGCCACTGACTCAGTCATGTTCTGACCCGCAATGACCTCAAAGGCAAGTCCGCAAGAGGGACTGTGAAAAGACTTTTAAAGAAAACACAATGAACATTTCATCTATTTGTTAATACGACTGTCATAACTCAGGAAATAATATTTACCAGAGACAGAATATTTACAAGCTCTGGTTGCCGTTTCATGAGGCTTATCTTTCATAAAGATCTTGGCACTTCCAACAGAAGCTCTATACACTTTCACTGATTGAAAGCTTGAATTTAAAAGCTGTTCTTCTGGTATTAAAGAAAAGCAAGTTATAGGTGGTACATGACCCCAGTCAAACTTGCAAAGATCTACCATTTGCCCAATAACAAATGTTGGAAATGTAAAGAGGCTGAAGGTACTTTTTATCATCTTTGGTGGACTTGCCCAAAGATTAAAGCCTACTGGGAAATGATCTATAATGAAATTAAGAAAGTCCTTAAGTGGACATTTGTAAAGAAACCGGAGGCTTTTCTCTTGGGCATGGTCGGCCAATTGGTACCAAAGAAGGATAAGACATTTTTTATGTATGCAACCACAGCAGCAAGAATCCTGTTGGCAAAGTATTGGAAGATGCAAGAACTACCTACTCTGGAAGAATGGCAATCGAAGGTGACGGAATATATGGGACTGGCAGAGATGACCGGCAGAATCCGTGACCAGAGGAAAGAGACAGTGGAAGAGGACTGGGGGAAATTTAAAACATATTTAAAAAACTATTGTAAAATTGTGGACTGATAAGATGTTAAGGGGTAAGAAACAAAGAATTACAGCTGTAAATCTTAAACTCTAAGAAAATTCAAAAGGGACTTGACTAAAGATTGATTGATGAGTTGCTTGAAAAAATGGCAAAACAAGGATGTGGCGAAGGGAAGGCATGCGGAAGTCAATTTTTGTTGTTTGTCTTTGATGTTTGTGTTTGTTTTGTATTGTCTTTAATATGTGTAAAAACCAATAAAAATATTATAAAAAAAAAGAAAAGCAAGTTAACCAGTTGCTGTTTAGATGAGAACAAATGGATTGAGTGCTGATATCAGTAATGAAATATGCAGTGACAATGCAGTTTACTTTGTTTTGAAATGAAGCCTGCTTAAAGATTGGCCATTAATAACTACTGCTAAAAAAACCCCAAAGAAAACAAACAACCAGTCACATATTCTGGCAATTAATATTAATTTATCATAAAAAGTGCCCTTACAACTAACACTATCATATACACGATTAATGCCAAGATTCTCTGCACATTTAGCAAAGTTCTGCTGGAATCAAGTGGGCTTACATCCAGGAAAATATGTCTAAGAATGAGGTGTTAAAAGAACACATTGCCAAACAGTATAGGAATAAACATAAAGAATGTTACAACTTTAATACGTCAACTGTGGGACAATTTGTTAGCTACACATATTTTGAAAGTATGTAGCATAAAGGTTTCTGCTAGAGAAAGATACAAACACCCTCTAAAGTTTCAGTGGTACCTCAGGTTACAGATGCTTCAGGTTACAGACTCCACTAACCCAGAAATAGTACCTTGGGTTAAGAACTTTGCTTCAGGATGAGAACAGACCTCCAGAACGAATTAAGTTCTTAACCCAAGGCACCACTGTATTATGTTTGCATCTTTGCACCCAATTATTCTAAATATTTAGAGTTCCATTTATATCATTAAGGCATTGCAAGTCAATATATAAGTAAAAGGATTAACTGTTATATCAATTCCAGTAGACCAATATTTTGTCTATGTTCATATTTCAGAGTAAAATGTTCATAAAATTGCAGGATGTAAATAATTTGTTCAAATTCAAATATTTGAATTTTATAAGAAATGTCTTATATTGATAACTGGCAAGAGAGGAAGTTCCAAGAGTGATTAGATCAGGAAAAAATATTGCTGGTTTCTTGAGAGGAGAAAAATATATAATTATTTGTATTTGCTTTTAAATGTTGTGTCTCTTTGTACTGAATTTTATTGTCTGTGACATTAATAAACTATTTGCTTTCTTGCTAATAAGAGTGACAGGTCCCAACTAGAGGTTATGATAAACATGTTTCTACTTATGAAGATGGCAGCCGTGTGTCTAATTCCCTCCTCCTACGCTGTAACACCTAGTACGGGTTACTCACATCCTGACTTTACAATCTTCTCAATTTCCTGAATACATCAATAGTTGCAGTCAGGCTTGCTTGATAAGTCCCTATGAACTCAATGGAGGTAACTTCTATTTACAGGATGATGCAGGTAATGTTAAAACATTGACATTTTACTATAGTACACAGGTACATATGAAGGAATGGACATCAGAAAAAGCAGTGACACATTGCGTGAAACAATAAATCTAATTCTTAACTGGCTTATAGACTGAAGAGTGAATCCTAATAGTAGTAGTAGTAGTAGTAGTACCCAACCCATCTAATGGCATTTAATTGTAAACCTAAAGTTTGATCCTCATTTTTTCTAATTAGTTTTCTATAGGATATTTAAAAACTGACAGCTTCTGTACCATAATCCAGAAGCAGAACGGTACAACGACTGTGTTTTTATTAGCATCTGTGCATTTGAAACATGGCAGGGTCCCTGTTAAAGGTAAAGGGACCCCTGACCATTAGGTCCAGTCATGACCGACTCTGGGGTTGCAGCACTCATTTTGCTTTATTGGCCAAGGGAGCTGGTGTACAGCTTCCGGGTCATGTGGCCAGCATGACCAAGGTGCTTCTGGCGAACCAGAGCAGCGCACAGAAACGCTGTTTACCTTCCCGCCAGCATGGTACCTATTTATCTACTTGCACTTTGACGTGCTTTCGAACTGCTAGGTTGGCAGGAGCAGGGACCGAGCTATGGGAGCTCACCCTGTCACGGGGATTCGAACCGCCGACATTCCGATAGGCAAGTCCTAGGCTTTGTGGTTTAACCCACAGCGCCACCCGCGCCCCTGTTACTACCATATAAAATAACATTTCTAATAATCAGCTTCCTTTCAAAGTTCTAAAAATTACATTGCTTTCCAAAAAAATAACACTAAACCAGTAGCAAATCACAGTATCAATCTATTTTAATTTTTAATTTTTTAAAATTTACATTCTGTCCTTTGTAGACACCAGGGCATGTTTATTCCAAAATCAATTGGAATAAAACTCCATCTGTTTCGTTATCAAAGTATATTAAAAGCATGTCATATTTTATTATATTTTCAACCTTAAGTCACATACTGTACTCATTTTGTAGCAGTATAAGGTAAAGGTAAAGGACTCCTGTATGGTTAAGTCCAGTCAAAGGTGACTATGGGGTTCCGGCGCTCATCTCACTTTCAGGCTGAGGGTGTTTGTCCACAGACGACTTTCCGGGTCATGTGGCTAGCATGACTAAAGCACTTCTGGTGCAATGGAACACCGTGATGGAAACCAGAGCACACAGAATTGCCGTTTACCTTCCTGCCACAGCAATCCCTATTTATTTACTTGCACTGGTGCACTTTCAAACTGCTAGGTTGGCAGAAGCTGGGACAGAGCAATGGGAGCTCACCCCATCACAGGGATTCGAACCGCCAACCTTCCGATCAGCAAGCCCAAGAGACTCTGGGTAGAAATAATATGTTCTAAACTGAATAGCTAAATACAAACTGAAATATAGGAGTAATAAGAATATTCCTTTTATATTAACTCAGACAGGTTTAACAGCACAAGTTTTATCTAATCCAAATACCACTATTCAGAACAGTAAATTGGGAAATCTAAATTCCCTTTAATCATGGCAAGGGATAGGTTTGTATATGTGATCTGAATGATTTATAATCTCTTCTATAATAATGTTTAGAAAAGTTTGTTAATCCTAGCGAATATGTGATGGAGTATCAAAAAGAAGAGAATGACAGTGTTGAAATAGGGTATATATATTCATTTTAATTAAATTAATCTTTCGCTACAGTGAACAATTTAAATAACTCCATTTGTCGAGAACTAGAGTTATGATATTATTAGATTATAAGAGTTATGGAGAAGGTAAACAATATATTCAAAGCAGTGGGACCCAAAAAACAGAACAGTGAGCTAACTTTGGGTCTTTCTATAATCTGGAGTTATGGGACAGCTGGAAGATATATTCAACAAGTACTACACCTATGCCAGCAATGTTTGTACTATCAGGATGGGATTTCCTGGACAAGATGGCAGTAGAATATATTTTTTTTCTCTGGACCTTCCTACTCCAGAGAAAGGGAAGGCACAAAGATCATGGGAACCTTTGGCACCAACCTTTGGCAATAAACAACATAACTCTCTGTTAGGTGGCTTTTGATAGGATAAGGTGAACCAGCAGTAGACTGCATACCAGTACATTCTTCTCCAGCAAAACTCAAATGACTACAGCATCTATCAAACCCATAACCATAACTAAACCACATCAATGAATACTCATCTAAGACTTAATTGGGATGCTGGGAGGAATATTTCCTTCTGAACATTTTCTGTGTGGGCCATACTTCCTCTAACTCAGGCATAGGGAAACTCGGCCCTCCAGATGTTTTGCGACTACAACTCCCATCATCCCTGACCACTGGTCCTGTTAGTTAGGTATGATGGGATTTTTAGTCCCAAAACATCTGGAGGGCCGAGTTTGCCTATGCCTGCTCTAACTTGAGTACAGCTCCCAACCCATGTTAAACAAATACGAGTCCCACCGCTACAATATATAATAGAGCAAAACAGTTGTGCTTTTATTGTTTCGTTAAATGGGAATTAAGCTACATAAATGAATATATATTTTCAATCGTTATGCAGATCACTTTGCAAAAACATACATAAACCATACAATTGTGTACCTTGTTTTTGCTTGAGGGAAAGCCAGAAAATGCTGTCCTTATTGGACTGGTGGGATACAGATGCATGGGGATTATGCATGACATGCTCCTGATCTAATAAAAAGAAGGGAAAGAAAAAGAAAATTCTGTTATGCTTCAATGTCACATTCAAGGAAAGGAATTCACTGGAGGTTGAAATGTGATCAAAGGCTGTTCTAATGTAAGAACTGATGAATGCTCTTCAAAGTATACTTTGAAATAGGAGATGACAGTTTTTTAAGGTCTCTCTGCATTTTAATCGTTCTCCTATGCATGCCAAAAATGACTATAGCTGCTCATGGAATCCTATTAAAATTATTTGGAATAATATACCCCCTAAAACCAAAGTTTTGGAAAAGGGATGTGCAAAAATGTTTGTTCTTTAAAAATATATAGCAAAGAAGGACTCTCCTTCCTCAGAGGTTTTAAAGCAGAAAGTTGAGATTCGTGCATTGCACAGAGTTGGATGAGATGATGCTCAGAGTCTCTTCCAACTCTCCAATTCTATGAAATTATATTCCAAACTGAAATTTTAACGAAATTCATAAAGGCCTATTTGCAGCACCTCAACATGTTACTTCTTGCTGTATTCTGCATAGACGTTTCTGGAGACAAGTGATTTAATCCATCCCAGATAGATCAAATTTAATTGTGACTGTACTACATGGCGATACGACCAAAAAAAAAAAATAAAGCTCAGTCTCACACAATACATAGCTATGGAAAAATATGATACCAGAAAGAAACAATTGGTGTTGCAGCAGTGAGAAAATCATCAGTATTAATTTGATCTGATAATCAGCAAACATAAAGTTATACAAACTCTGATGAATTACCACTGGGCAATCCAAACTCCAATCTGCCAGCCTGAAGGCAGTTAGGATACAGTGCAACCAGGGAGCCCTCCAGCCAAAATGCAAAACCAACTCACTGCTGGCTAAATGCCATTTGCCCAGTTGCAGGCAGCCCAGCAATAGGAAGCCGCCCAGAGTGGCTGGGTAGTGTATAAATAAAATTATTATTATTAAGTCAGACTCACCATTGATTAACAGTGTAATGGCCCCCAAAAAAGGCCAAATCTTGAGAGCAGGATTGAGAGAAACACAATCCCCAGTACCTGCCATGCTACTATGGATTACAGATTATGGGGAAGAGAGACATTTCACCCTACTATAGCCACTGCAGCTGTTAGATAAGTGAGTTGGAACTTATTCTCTTTAAAATTCAAGGTAGAGAAGAACTGAGATGCCATAATGCTTGCCTTCGAACTGAGAACAGTCACTCACTGCTGAAATTTATATTCCAAGCCAAGGAATAATGAATTTATATTATAAGCCAAGCAACATCACCTATTTTCATACAGAATATATAGAATCATAGAATTGGAAGGGACGCGGATGATCATCCAATCAAAGCATGGGCAAACATAGCCCTCCAGATGTTTTGGGACTACAACTCCCATCATCCTTGACCACTGGTCCTGTTAGCTAGGGGTGATGGGCGTTGTAGTCCCAAAACATCTGGAGGGCCAAGTTTGCCTATGCCTGATCTAGTCCAACCCCCTACAATGCAGGAGGAATATGCAGCTGTCCCATATGGGGATCGAACCTGCAACCTTGGTGTTAGCACCATGCTAATAAATATGTGGTTTTCATTAGAATGGCCATGGCGTGGAGGGAAATATATGGTAACAGGCCTAGCTGACTAGCTTTTGAGGGAGTGAATGGCAAATAACAGGAGAACTATGTCTACTTTATATTTAACAGCCTGTATGGTAGCCATAGGTGACCAGGAATTCCATGAAGGTAAGTGAATAGGATGGTGGAGAAGGGATGGCTCATTGTGTTCTTTTTCCAGCAGCCTGCTCAGGGATGGCCCACATATAAGGCCAGGTGAGGCAACTGCCTCAGACAGCAGGATCCACAGGGGTAGCAGATTCCAATGTAGATCTTCGCTCACCCCTTATTCCCTGGCAAGGAGGGAGGCACCCTTTGCTGGTTCACCTCAGGTGCCAAAATGTATTGGGCAGTCCTGAGCCTGCTTGGTATCTGTGCTAGCCACAAGGAGGGAGGTACATTTCCTCCATGGTTACCATGGAAATGCACTGGGCTAGAATGGAAGGATGGCTCCGTCCCTCTCCCCACTCCCAAGCCCCACCAGTCTGCTCGATCAGCAGCAACTTAATAATGAGCTGGAAGCCTACACTTTCAGGTTTCTCATTCCCAGTGGCCAGAATGGTAACACAGCCTACTAGCCTCTTAATAGATTAGTTAAAAATTCAGGATAGCAACTTTGGAGGCTTATTTACAAGGCTGAATTATGCAAAGAACCAACTCGCCCTTCCCTCCTAACATCCCATAGTTACAAAGATTTATAACTTGTACACAAATTTGCTTTGCATGATTTAACGCGACAATTTAACTGTCATACCATCCATTAATTCATCTCAACCTCTTTTTCCGAAAACTTACAATACTGGTCTTTACTACAACTCTTATCTCAAACTTGGGAATGTGAAGGTGATCACAGCAGCAACAGATAGGTACCTAATTAGTTGAGTTGACATTTACAGTGATTGCCAAAAAGACTATAATGGAAAACCAATTTCAGCAACATTGTACCGGGTATGGTGAATGACACATGTGAAAAAAATTACAGTGAGAGTGGAAAAATAGGCTGTCAAGAATCAAATGATGTTACATCTGCACTGTCAAACTGTCTAGCAGATTGTTATACAGAGCAACACTGGTAAGAGTTGAATATATGCTTTCTCCAACTCTACTGGAAATGAGACTCTAAATGACCTAACTCACATTACAATATTAGTCCACGTGCACCTGGCTGACACTGTACAAAGACAAAGAAGGAGTCTTGCTCTCTTAAATTACAAAAGCAGTGGATTGCTCTTAAACAAACAGTGTGTTTTGGAATGTGTTGTCCCAGATAATCGATTAATGAGATTATAAGAAATTACTTCTTCTGGGTATTTGTTCATGTAT
The DNA here is from genome assembly GCF_964234715.1 of Podarcis melisellensis. Lineage (NCBI taxonomy): Eukaryota > Metazoa > Chordata > Lepidosauria > Squamata > Lacertidae > Podarcis > Podarcis melisellensis. The sequence goes on from NC_138531.1 coordinate 46,156,867, forward strand.
TTGACAGTTTGCTAGTGCCTGGAAATATTTATTCTCTGCCAAACTTAGTTTTTGTAATATAATTTTGATAAATTGTATTTGTACAATTATTGAATATTTTGGGTGGGGTTCACCTAAGAAGCCTTATCAGCAAAAGTCCTGTAGAAGGACTCCCACTGCTGCCAAAACTGGCTCCAAGGGGTGGTCAGGAAAAAACCCCAGAACAGTACACAGGGGAAGGAGAGGGATTGTTCTGTCTGACAAACTGAAAAGATTCTACAGATAACACCGAATTTCAACCTATATCTTGCCTACCTGCAGAATCCTATGTACGTTTTACTCTGAACTAATTACGGTTGTGTTCACTCATAGGTAAGTGTACAAAAAATTGCTGCCTAAAACAAGGACCATGCTATTTTATAACAGTGTGCTGGCATATATTGAGTAAATAAATATAATGCAATGGTTAAAAACAGAGCTATAGTTATGCTCAAAATAAATGTTTTAGTTAACGTTTTCAACAAATGTGATGTTTATTTGCTCTTAATTATGTATATTGAATTAAATGGTCTTTGAAGGTTCTAATACCAACTACCCAGAGGGAAAAACTGCAACAAAAAGAAGTTTAGACTAGACTGCTACAAATCCAGCATTTAGTTCTGCTGAATACTTCACAGAAATTAAAAGAGTTCCCAGAGAAGCATAAGAGCAGTCAGAAAATATTTCCACACCAATTTAAGCAAAACGGCTATTTCACCAAGAAAATGGGGTGACCAAGCTACACTGCATACAATTATGTTTTGTAAATAGTTTTAGCTTTAGGAATGCAAAGGATGAGGCAGCTGCTATACTGTGGCAGTGAACAACCCCAAATATTGCTACAGAGATCTGCTTTAAGCTGAAGATGCTTACACAAGTAGATAAAGTCAGATCCCAAAGATGGAGCAATTACTCTCCTAAACTGATTAGTAATTGCAGAGACATTAATCTTTTAGTTCAGCACTTATTAGCATAAATGCCAGTTGCACATTTAATGTATTTTCCCCCTGTGAGGAGATACCAATATGTAAATCCCGATTTATGCAGATAAACATGTTTAAATATTACTGTATGAATGAATTTACAAGTCCAGAATTTTATTTGCCCAGAACAATGATAGAGCTATTTGGTAAGTGTTGCAGAGGCAAAATCTAGGTCTCGGTGCCTTTAGCAATTGGAGGTCAAATGTTGATGTGGATTGATATGTTGGGGAATTCCAACAACCAAACCATGCAGTCTTATGAACCTAATGTAGATAGTACAAAAATATAAACAACAATGAATAGTCTATTTGCAAAATAATGTTCCCTGAACCCTGAAGCCAAAGATTCAAGTAGTGAATCATTATGTAAACCTAAATGCATTTAGCTTCTTGATCTGTTTAGGAGAAAGGCCATGCATAGTTCAGTGGTTAGAGTATTTGCTTTGCATGCGGAAGGTACCAGATTCAATCCCTGCCATAAACAAGCCAGGCTGAAAGAAACCCCTGTCTGAAAACCTGGAGAACTGTTGCCAGTCATTGTAGACAATACTGAGGAAGATGGACTAATGGTCCTTCTCTGTATAAGATGTGTCCTAGGTTCCTATTTGCTTCCTCTTCTTACTGTGCCTTTATCTCCCAAGTTTGCTTGGTGTCTGCCACAATAGTATTCATCTGTGCACATGATTTCTGCAGGGATTATATTGAAGGTCGCTTCTTGTATCATTTCTGTGGAAACTGTTTTAAGAAAGCACATTACAAACAGCAGCCCAATACAATGATACTTCTAAATACGCCATTTGGCACAGTGTTTAGACTCGGTTTGCTTCTTATAATAGTTCTGTTGCTGTGCAAATCAGAAGAGATACTGACTTGAATGATAAATCAGGACAAAACATGCTGTTTTCTAAATGGTGCGGAATGAAATGGTGTAATAGTAACGCATCTCTTCTTTCCAAAAATGTGGTCATCAATATGCGTGCAGCATAAAACTGTTGATAGCCATTTCCTAACCATGTGCATTACACTTCTCCGGTTCAGATTTTAAAAATATCCTGGGTCAACTAAAAGGCTGATTCAAGTCCCAAATGCCTGGGGTTCATGCAATTTCTCACGGCAGAGCAATCCTAGTGTTCCAGTGGGGAACATCAACCATTAGTGCTTGCTTTTCAGTGCAGAATTGTGTTAATCCCATGTACAGACAGGTGTACAATTCCTTTGTATTGTGCGATGCAGCTCCAAATACTTTGGTGAACTGTTTCTTCCTTCAGTGCTTGCGTACCAAATCATGGAATAGCACTAATGAGTGAACTCATTTCACTCACATGTCTTTGAATCCAACACAATATTAGCTGGTCTCGATAAGTGATGTTCAGAAGGAAGGAATTTCTTGAAGGAGGAGGCAGCCTGGCAGTCTGTCAGTTTGTTTTAATGCTCTTTTTTGATCTTGCTCCCCAGAGTACACAGAAGGAGAGCCCCAAACGTATTCCAGGCTTTACCCAGGCACACTAAATAGAGCCTTAAACACACACACAAGTACGATATAGAAAGGGTCACGTAAGCTTGGAGCCAATTTAGAGCGGGTGGAAGAAGTAGAGATTAAATATTTCAGATTTACCGAATATTTTTTAGGAGAGTCTCTGTTCACTTCAGTTGCATTTCAGAGCCATATGAAAGGTGTGTTTTTAAAGCTACTTGGCAACATTCCTGTAGCTCAAGAAGTGTCTTCCTCACTGTCCCATCAGAGAAAGCAGACTTGTACCAAGTCAGATCACTGGCCCATCTGACAGTGACTCTCCAGGGTTATAGACAAGGTTCTTTCTCAATCCCACTTGCAGAATTCAGGGATTGAATATGGGTGCTTCTGCATGAAAAGCAGTTGCTCTACCACTGAGATAGAACCACAGAATTTTATCCAAAAATTAACTAATGCCATATAGGTAGCAACCAATTTGTGCCCGGGTTATGTTCTGGATCCCTGTGCACATCGGCAGGGCCTGTATAAGTCCATCCTACCCTGTTCCACCCCATCCCTGCCCCACTCTTCCCCCTTTTGTGACATCTTTGGGTCACTTCCAGGTTTGGCATGATGAGAGTAGTCGTGGACATACACATCGGTTGCACCTAAAAAGGTCCCTGCTTGTATGATAAGGAATAATCCCTTGACCAGTGTTTCCCAATCTTGGGTCTCCAGCTGTTTTTGGGCTACAATTCCCATCATCCCTGACCTCTGGTCTTGCTAGCTAGGGATGATGGGAGTTGTAGTCCAAAAACAGCTGGAGAACCAACGTTGGAAAACACTGCCCTAGGCTCATTAAATTTAACTTCAGAGCATTAAGTCCCACACATTGTTTGAGGTGAGGGAAGTACTGTCTAACCTCACCCTGGTTTCAGACTCGCCTAGGGCTGTCTTTGTTTTCTTTTGGGAGCCAGGTGAAAACCTGTTTCTTTGTCTAGGGTTTTGTTTTTTTAAAAAAACCTGTCTATGGATGCTTTGCAGTGGAATTTTATTTGTTCTGAAGCTGCGCTTTATTGCTGCCATGGTACCAGGTATCTGTAGAAACAGCTGAATATACAATAGTAGTTTCAAGCATTTGATCCAGTAGAAACCAACATGCTGACAGACTAAATGATGAAGAAAGGGAAAAGTGGTCCATCGCCAAAAGCAATCCAAGTTACAGAAGGAGGACTGACTTGAAACTGTTTTAGGGAGCCCTGGTCTACTACCCGACCTGCTCTGGCCTGTTAGCAAAAGATGCACCCTTGCTGGTAAGCTGCTTTCCTTGTAGTTTCCTACTTTGGCTAGGCCTGGGGGGTGGTGAACAGGGTAAACCCTTCTTGAAGTCCTTCAGGTTGCCAACTAAAAGGCAGATGTGAGATCCAGCAGTGATATCCCCACCCCACCCTGGAGAACTTAGTTCACCAACTGTAAATACAGATAAATCCTTCTGTGCCCAAGAAGAAAACACACTTCTTTGCCTGTGGGCTGGCAAAGATTTCCACTCAAACTTAAAGTATGTGCTGAATGCCCAACCCCCTATTGTTTAGGCAACGCAACATGTTTGGGTACTGAATTCAACTGAACAATAAGGACTTAAGCATTCAACATATATTACATAATGATAAAAGGAATCTACTGTACCTGTTAAAAAGACATCCAACACTATGTCTTCAAATGTAGGATTCCTGAAGCTTATGATGATAGAAGAATGGTGACCAAGGCAAGAACTCACACAAGATGGTTCCAATGGCTGAGGAATCAGACCAACCCCAGACAATAAAAATACCCATTCTTCAAGCTGTGGTAAGAATAACAATATTCACATTTTAATCAGAAACCACTTCTTTGTTCTTTTTTTTCATTTTCCTGTAAATGTTAAACTTCAGGTAAAAATATGATGGCCCCAGTCAATGGGGTTTTTATATACATAAGGAATTCCAATGCAAACTCAGAGCTCAATGCAAGGAAGACCATTCACTTGCAGCACTAGATAGATAGCAAGCCAATTCTAGCACAATTTATTTGGCTTCCTTCTTTAAAAAAGTTTCATACATTCCACCTGTTACCCTTAATTGGTAATAAGCTAATTAAGCATTAGAGGAAAGCTGTTTCAGCCACTTCACTGCTTACATTTTTTGAAGTGAATTTGAGATGATGCATTATTCGTAGCAGCATATTAAACAGAAGAAGCTGAAAAGAATGTAATCAAAGAATACTTGACACTCTAATAATAGATCCTGCTCGTCTCTAACACTGCTCAGTATTATTAGTCTCACTCCATTACATACAGATATTGCTGGTTTACCGGGAAAACTAGGTGCTATAAGTATATTAGTATCTTGACTAACTGTTCTACTCATCCTGGCATTTCAGTTGTGCTGTTCCAACAAAGTTAATTTCAGTGCTCAAAAACAAGAACAAAGTGATTGCAGTCAGAGTTCAAATTCGTATTGCAGAGTGTTCGCACAGCTGCAAACCAGAAGCAAACGAAGCAGATAATAACCCATAGTGGTTTCTCTCAATTCAGCAATGAGGCACAATCAGAAACAGTTAAGCCTTGTCCTATAAGTCCTGTCATTAGCTGATTTTATATTAGTCAGTTACTCAGCTATGAGACAGCTTAAAGTGTCAGTTCAGAAGCATTTAATCAGTGAAATCAAGGGAAGAAAATCAATGCCAATTTTTAAGGTTAAAGTTTTGCCAGGCTTCCTATATATACAGTGAAAAGGACCCTTGAAAGCCTTTCTCAAAATAATCTTGGCAGTGGAATGGTAGAAACATAATGCTGATGTATATTCAATCTGCTACCATCATGCAATAGTTTAATACCTTTCTCTTATGAAGTTCAGTCGATAATTCAAAAGTTTCAGATGATTTAAGGATGAAAAGAGCAAAGTGAGTCACAAAGGTTAGAGCAAAACACTGAAAAGGTTGAGAGGGCTGGACACAGCAAGTGAAAGGATGAGATATTGATTAAAGGTTTGGCTGAGATAAAACTTGAAGATTTGCCACTATTTGACAGGAGAGGCATGTTGACAAAAATTGAGTGTCAGTCCTCAATTTGAACCTGAAAGGTTTCAGTGACTTATTTGCTTATTTTATGGCTTTGGTATTTGATAAATAACAAGACTTTTTAATTTATTGATCAAAGTTCTGTGAGCTATCATGGTTTCAGACAGAATAATAGCACTTCATCTTCTTGAACTGTCCTTGTATATACACCATATATACCAGAACTGCTGGCACTTGGTTTTTCTTGCTGTTTTTCTTCCAAATGCATGTTAAAGGAGAGAAAAGAATCCAAACAGTATACTTTGTCAAGCAAACTAAACTTATCTGCTTTGATTTTCAGATGAATGGGGTTTTTAAAGAGAAATCAGTGGAATTAAAATATACCAATAGCAATAGTGCAATCCTATAGCTGTCTACTGTGAAGTAAGTCCCATTGTGTTTTGGAAGACTTGTTTCCAGGTAAATGTGTCTTTCCAAGGCTAAAGTATAAGGACTCTGATGTGAATCCAGCAATTTGGCTTAATTTGGTTATGGATTAGTCTGTAAATCACTTCAAACTTTCAGAAAAAATATTGGTTTTGCTACATTATAAGGAGTCATACATTTTAGCTAGTAATCATCTGAAGTGCTAATCCCATTAGATTAGAGAATCAAATAACCCAACAAGGAAATAATATGCATTTCAGAAACCAAACATTTTACTCAAGCACAAATAATATGCAAACATTTCAGTATGTGTCATAATATTAGCTCATTTGTCTCCGACTGCAGCTTTCAGTAAGGTAGAGTTGGTGAAGGAGTTGAATCTTGTTAACTTAGTTATTTCCCTTTCAAAATTCAACACAGTAAAGAGGCAGGAAATGCTAATATTTTGAAGAAACCTTTAAGTAAAATTAGATCTAGTGTTTTCAAGCGCTTCTTTGTAATAAATAGGAAATTAGCATATGAGACTTGTATTTTAAAAAGTCATTAATAGGTTTTTTCAAAAGAACAGTGGCATTCATAATTGTATACATTTTAGATTACTTTCCTGAATGTTAACCAAGCCATAACTGTTAGTAACCTCAGTCAAATCTCAAGTATCTAACTGAAAATCACGAATATGTGCATTTTCAAATGGACTACCCATGAAGGATCCAATATCAACATTCCAATAACCTCTGACCAGGATTTTAAAATCACAAGGCCCTGAGCTTTATCAAACCCAGTAGCACTTTCCTTGAGGCTCTGCAACCCCATGTTGTTTCTGATCTATAGGCTAGTCATTCAGGAAGAATGGCAGGATAAAGGCTTTGGCAAGTGAAATACTGTACACTAGCCTAACTTTTCCTGCCGCTGGACCATATCATAATATTTTACAATGCTAGATAATATTTAATTCATCAAATCTAATTGAGCATCCATACCTGTGGGCACATGAAAGTGATTTTTGCTGTGTGGTTGGCCCTTCCTAGGGCAGAAGGAAAAAACTGAACTGGTACTTCAGTGGTGGAATGAGGAGCTACAACCAACTGTACAAACATTGGGAGGGAGGGAGAGGAGAGAGGGGGGGGGAGGAAATGAAAAATAAAAATCAATTTTATTTTGGAGCCAGTTCTTTTATTGTGCCTTGTATCAACACTGTTGATGTTTACGTAATTAATGTGTTCCACTGTATGCCTTCTTCACTCTCAGCATGCAGGATCTGCTAAGACTGATAAAGTGTACTGCAGTAAACAGTGCTTAGCGGCAGTTGCAGCACATGTATTCCCCAGAAACGAAAAAGATTGTGTTACTAGCCACAAAGAAAGAAGTGGAGGCTGTTTTTAAAGTATGGATGAAAGAAAGAGAGCTTCAGTTTTTCAGGTCGTATACTGCCACTATATCTACTTTTTTCACATTACAGAGATGCTTAGAAGTCTTATATTGCTGCACAATTAAAAAGCCAGATACCATTTTTAAAAGGCAATGTGCAGTATATATTTACAGTATGTGCAGTTGTCTCTGTTTTCCATCTACAGTTATGCACATTTATATGGGCTCAAATAAACTACCATGCTGTGATGTGCTTACTCCAAATTAAAAGAGTTGGATTCACAATTCCATAGGGATAGGCAAAGTGGCCAACTATATGGTGATAAGATAAAATTGTTTGACGCTTCTAAGCAAGGAACTAACATCTAAATCCAAGAATAAAATTACTTGGTACACGTGCAGCCTAGTGCCAGACATCCAGAAGCATATCTGCCTGAAACATACATATTGTTGCTGCAACTTCTAATTGGTTTTTCTAGTACACCATCCAAACATAACCTTCAACTTTGCTAATATAAAGGCTGCCATGTTTTTCTTTTTGTCTGGTTTCTCCTTAACCAGGAACTATGTTTCACTTAAGGCACGAGTCAGATCTAAATAGCAGTTAGGGATACAAGATAAACACGGTCGTTGTTGTGTTGTTTTTTGTTTGTTTTTGCATTTTAATACGAAAATATCCAATTAATGTTTCCCAAACCATTTTTTTACATGGGATATAAAGCAAATGCATGATCTCATTTTTATGTTAATAATAAATATAATATTAATGCATGTTAAGAATATTAAGATCCCGATAACAAATATCAATAATATAAGCATCCACACAAGTGTTGCTAAACTAACAATACAGTTTAAATGTGAAACTTGTCTGTGTGGCACAACACAATGTGTAACATGCAACACCTTTGTTGTATTCACAGTGCTCACTTACAAAATCATACAAATGCAACTGAGCATAATAAGATGAGACTGCACTGTGGTACTGTCAAAGCGCAGAAGGGAATATCTGTACGCTTGGTTCAGGGTTCAAGTTCACAAGCTATTATTCAGAACTGTGCATGCATTGAACATGAAATATAAATTTTGCTGAGAATCACATAAAACATATGCAAGACAGTTAGACCCTGGGGCCCCTCCGGGTAAGCTGAGATCAAAGCTTTTATAGAAGTCAGTCCTTATCCCAAAAGCTGGTCCACTTTATTGTTATTCAAGAAGCTTCTTTGCTATTAGGCTGATTACAATGAAATTTGCTGTATTGGTCAGGACTTGGTGATATATATCTGGCATCCCTCAGGCTGCTGCTAAAGGCATGGCTTCCTACGCTGACTCCCTCCCCAGCAGCTTGTTTCCTGTGATGAGTTTCTTTCTTAGTTAGTTAGTTAGTTAGTTAGTTTATTTAGGCAACTTATATCAAACCCTTCACTCAAGGGTTTCCAGGTGGGCTTCAGTCCAAAGAGAGAAAATACAAAACCACACAAACTGCAAGCTGGCATATACAATTAAATCACAGTTAGTGTTCCTTGATTATACTTGGGCATCACCCAGCAAAACTAGATTTTTATAATGAAGATATATGACTATGAGAAGCCCTGCCTCAGTCTAGCTCCAGAAATACCATGCTACAGTTAACTATACACAGGCAACTATATTTAGCCTTCTGTGGAGCAGAAAATTCATCTTTAAAAAGTTGTTCTTCTATGCAATATTAAGAGCTTATAAAGAAAATAATCAAGTGTTAAGCTCAAAAGGTGAGAGATCAGTACTTGATAAAAAAAAACTTTTCTAAAATAATTCATATACTATAGCACAAATACACACAAAAAACGCTAAGAGATGCTAAAGGTAGGGATGTCCCACAATTTCAATTAGAATCTGAGATCCTGTGCACTTTGAAGGTTCTCTTGAAGCAAAAAGGTGGCAGCTGGCTGATTACTAAAAATGCTCAAAGCCACCATATTTTAAGAAAGAGGCAGAAGTGGAAGTGTTTGAAATTCACATGCCCAGTGCTGAAGACTAATGCATTTGGGATTGAACACTTTCATGAAGTAAATTTAGGTAATTTATTTTTAATGTGCCTTTACAGATAATGTGCCATGAATAGTGGTGGCATTTAAGCATCTGGTAATGAATTAGAAAAGCTGAAAGCAGGAAGGGTATATTAAACTGCCTGGACAGTTTGTATGCAGGCTACAGGAGTCAAAATTCATTATCATTAAGTTTAATCAATTTCTCTGCTAATGATCTGACTGTAATATGTATGAACCCGTTAGAGCTCTTCCAAAAATCTATCTGCAGCAAGCTAATAATATAATGAATCAAGATCATAGTGCTATGCATGCAAATACTGATTTGTGAAATTGTAAGTAACAGAACACTTCCAGCTTTTACTTATTTTATAATGAAGTGTTTAATATATTTTACATTAAACAAACTGAATGAGAAAATGTCCGCTCCAGCATATTTATTCAGTTTGATGAAACAGAACAGTAAAATATTCAATACATAGAAAGGTCATTTTATTGAATTCAGAAAAATCTGAATTTTGACTTAATATTACGCTACATTACAACAAAACAGAAATTTGTTATCATAAGCCAAGAAAAAGCAAACAGCTTAATAGACAAGATTAATTTATTTTGCTTTAGAACATGAATGTCTATCTTAAATGCCACAAAGGCATTTTATAGGTTTATCTGATAGGTACATGTTTCGCTTGTTCTACCTTTCAGAAACTTGTAACAATTTACAAAGGACCTTGCATTTTAAGAACCAGCACAACATGAATACATAAACAACACATAGAAAAGATGCTTCTCAGTGACTCAGCTTCAATAAAACATTAATGGAAAGGACACAGCATTCTAAAATCACAGTACTGTTTCTATCTTTGGAGGCAGAAAATGTTGCTGGCAATAGATTTTGTTCTGTCTGACAATGAACAGAACTACTAATGTCCAAATAAAAAATAACTGTCTGACAGTTAATCAGACTCTCAGGTCCATGGTTCAAATTTCCCAGTCTGGAGCCTGATGTGTGTAGAATCTACAGGACAGACTATTTCTAGAAGGGACTCAGCTGCCCATCTCAACATCCTATGGCTTGCAAATGCCAAGGTTGTGGATTCAATCCCTGTACAGGCCAGCTGCATATTCCTGCATTGCAGGGAGTTAGAGTAGATTATCTCTGGGGTCCCTTCCAACTCTACAGTTCTATGGTTCTGTGACCTAACAGTCTAGATCACATAGTTTAAAAGTTCCTGAACACCTGAACCTGCCTTATACTGAATCTGACAAGCTGCTCCATCTAATCCAGCATTGTCTACCATGTTTGGCAGCAACATATCAAGTCGAGAAGGTTACTGAAGCACTCTGACCGACCCAGTGGAGGAAGAAGGTGACTGCCACTGAGATGTCCTTCCTCCTGCAGCCCCCTGTGCCACCTCTCACACTATTCTGCTGATTTTCCCAAGCCCAGATTGCACAGCTTTTCATGGGACAAAGGGAGCTCCAAGGGTTAGAATTGGGGAAAAAGTGCCTCCCCTGCTTCCTCCAACCAGAGTATCTTGCTGTTGCACATCCTGAGAGTGGAGGTGAAGCGTTTCTGTTCATGGGAATTCTGGATCCAAACCTATGCTTTGAACATCCACTGTTCCCCTTTTGCCTCTCTCAATAGTTTTATTGTCACCTTTGAAAAATGAAAAGAAACAGACTCCCATTTCCTCCTTTAAGCACTTAACATTTCCCAATCATATGATATCAAACTGAGAAAATAAGACCAAGTATCAATTTATTGCATTCAGTATATCCAATCTAAAGTATATTAAACACCTCATTATAAAATAAGCAAAAGCTGGCTGCTCTCTGTTACTAATCATTTCACAAACCAGCATTTGTGCAAGTAGCCAAACTCTATAATCTTGATTCATTATATTATTTACTGTAGAAAGATTCTGCAAGAGCTCTAACAGGTTCATCCATATTATGGTCAGATCATTAACCCAGAGATGGATTGGAGTTAATGATAATGAATTTTGACTTCTATAGATCACAAACTGTTGAGGACGTTTAGCAATTGTTTCCCTCCATTCAGCTTATCCAATTCATTATCAGATGTTTATATGTCATCATTATTCATAAGGATGTTGTAAAAACAAACATGCAAAAATAATCTATATTTAGTGTAAAAGGTTTTAAACCCACTTGTTTCTAAAAGCTGTTGGATTCTTGGATCAGGTTTCGCAGCACACTCAGGCTATTGAGAAACTGCAAGGAGCTACGGCGGAGAACTACAAATTAGCTGCGGAAGCCAATCAAAAAGCTGAGCAAGCGTGCAAGAAGGTGGAAGAGATCAAAGGGGAAGTAAGACCTCTGAGAAGACAGGTAGGAGAACAGCAAGCCTACCTGTCAATGGTGGAACTGAAAAGTAAGGAATGTAATCTTAGGCTGAGGGCTGTCCCAGAGTTGGAACAGGGCAACCTAGAGAAATTCTTGACGGAGCTGTTTTCTAAATTTTGGGGGGTTGAAGAAGATAAAGATTTCAAGATTGTGACGGCCTTCAGACTGGGAAGATCGGTTAAAAAAGATAAGTCCAGAGACTGTTTGGTTTGTTTGAGAACAAGAGAGGAAAGAGACAAGATATTAGGCCAACACTTTAAAAAATCCCTGGAAGTCGAAGGTAAAAGGGCAGAAATTTATAGAGACATTCCTAAATATTTGCTGGACCTTAGAGCCACATATACAGACTTGGCCAAATTGTTAAGATACAACGCAATCCCTTACAGGTGGGAATTTCCTCAAGGTCTGTCATTTACCTATAAAGGAAAGAAGGTAAGAATCAAAACGCCAGAAGACCACCAGAAGTTCCTACACGACAACGAGGAGGACCTCCAAAAGAGAGCCGTAGATTCTTGGCCTCCACCACCGGGATTACCACCAGGATCCATACCATCTGGAGGCGGCCCGGCACCACAGCTTCCGGAAAAGGACGACAAATTAGATACCCAACTGTGATACCCAAGAAGTAGACCGGGATGTCTCTACAGCTTCTTAGTTGGAATATAAATGGCGGGAATTCTCCAGAAAAACGCAGAAAAGTATTTCATATTTTGAAAAAAGAACAATTGGATATTATTTGCCTGCAAGAAACACATGTGACAAGACTCCATAGAAAAGTGCTAATCAATAAAAGGTTAGGCCAAGAATTTATTTCATCGGATAAAGTTAAGAAAAGAGGAGTGGTGATTTATGCAAAGGAGAACTTGTCCCCAAAATTTGTATTTAAAGACGAACAGGGCAGAATTTTGGCAATTGAAATCCAGACACAAGGAGAAAAGTTTTTAATTCTGGGAATTTACGCCCCAAATGATGGAAAATCGGAATTTTTTAAGAAGCTGCACGAGATTATGCTGGACTATTTGGACTATAACAACATTATCATGTTGGGAGATATGAACGGTGTCGCCTCAGTGAATATGGATAAGTCACAAAGTGCTAATATAACGAAAGATGGCAGACTTCCAAAAACCTTTTTTGAAATGACTGACAATTTGGATTTGATTGACATATGGAGGATCAAGAACCCTCTAGGGAAAGAAGGAACTTTCTTTTCTGAGGCCCATATGACATGGACGCGAATCGACCAAATATGGATAACTAGAGGGCTGGCACCTAAGACCAGAAAAGTGGAAATCTGCCCAAAAACCTGCTCCGACCACAACGCCTTGAGAATGGAATTGAGACTAAATACAACCGGATCGTTCAGATGGAGAATGAATGACGCCTTGTTAAGAGATCAGGAGATTGTTAAGAAGGCCCAAAAAGTTTTAAAGGACTATTTCGAAATAAACTTAAAGACAAATGTGGAAAAAAGAATAATCTGGGACGCAAGCAAAGCAGTGATAAGAGGGTTTCTAATACAACAGAACACGATTAAAAAAAGACTCTGGAATGAAAAGAAGGAGAAGATCTTGGAGAAAATAAGAGAAGGAGAGAGAAAACTGAGACCCAGGCCTAAATCAAAGGAAGTATTGAGAGAAGTGAAGTTTTTCCAGGCACAATATTCGAAACTGATAAATCAAGAGGTGGAATGGAAAATTAAACAAATGAAACAAAGATCCTTTGAATCTGCAAACAAATGTGGAAAATTGTTAGCCTGGCAGCTGAAAAAGAGACAAAAACTTAACACAGTTACAAATCTAGAGATTGAAGGGAGAATGGTTCAGAAACCCGATGAAATTAGAAGGTCCTTCCAGAAATATTTCAAAGAACTCTATTCTCAAAGGCCACAAAAAAGCTCAGAGGTGGACCAATTTGTTATAACTAATGGATTACAAAAAATACCCCAGGAAATGAGAGCAACCCTGAACTGTAATATTACAACCCAAGAAATTGAATGCGCCATTCAGAACCTCCAACTGGGCAAATCTCCGGGACCTGATGGGCTTACTTCCAAATATTATAAGGTACTGAAGGACTCATTGACACAACCATTGCTGGAAGTTTGCAACCAGATTATGGAGGGGAGGAAGGCACCGGAAACGTGGAAAGAAGCCTTCATCACGTTGATCCCAAAACTAGAATCTGAAAAAACTCAACTTAAAAACTACCGTCCTATCTCACTCCTAAATGTGGATTATAAAATTTTTGCAGACATTTTGGCAAGTAGGTTTAAGAAAGTCTTAAATGAAGTGATTCATAAGGACCAAGCAGGCTTTCTCCCTGGTAGGCATTTATTTGACAACACAAGAAACATCATTGACATTTTGGAGTTTTTACAGATTAATTCAAACACAAGAGCGGTGTTGATTTTTATTGATGCGGAGAAGGCCTTTGACAACATTTCTTGGCTGTTTATGAAGAAAAATTTGGAAAGGATGGGAGTAGGGCGGGGGTTTGAAAATGGAATAGAAGCAATTTATTCAGAACAAAAGGCCAAATTGATAGTAAACAACGTGGTGACAGAGGAGTTTAAAATTGAAAAAGGGACACGACAGGGGTGCCCTCTATCTCCTCTGTTGTTTATTTCAGTCCTGGAGGTGCTACTGAACATGATTAGAAACGACCGGTTGACACAGGGAATTGTGGTCGGAGAGAAACAATATAAACTGAAAGCTTTCGCAGACGACTTGGTATTAACATTACAGGAGCCAGCCTCTAGTACTAAAAGAGCGTTAGAATTAATTTCTGATTTTGGTCGGGTGGCGGGATTCAAGCTGAATAAACAAAAAACTAAAGTTTTAGCAAAAAACTTGACAACTACTGAAATAGAGGAGTTCAGAAAAGAAACAGAACTAAATGTGGTTAAAAAAGTAAAGTACCTAGGGGTGCACTTGACCTCCAAAAATTTGAATTTATTTAAGGATAACTATGAGAAATGTTGGTCAGAGATAAAAAGAGATCTGGAAACATGGTCAAGATTAAAACTTTCCTTGTTGGGCAGAATAGCTGCTATAAAGATGAATGTATTGCCGAAAATGCTATTTTTGTTTCAGTCCCTCCAGATCGTGGATAAGGTGGAATGTTTTGGAAAATGGCAGAGGGATTTATCTAAATTTGTCTGGCAGGGCAAAAAGCCCCGAATAAAGTTTAAAATACTAACAGATGCGAAAGAAAGAGGGGGGTTTGCCCTGCCGGACTTGAGGTTATATTACGAAGCTGCAGCCCTCTGCTGGTTGAAGGATTGGATCCTATTGGAGAACACCGACGTCCTTGACCTGGAGGGATTTGATAATGCTTTTGGGTGGCATGCATATTTGTGGTATGACAAGGTTAAAGTTCATAAATTGTTCAAAAACCATATTGTCAGAAGGGCAATTTTCATGGTCTGGTCAAAATACAAAGACTTATTGGAGAGTAAAACTCCGAGGTGGCTCTCACCGATGGAGGCCAAAGCACGTAAAAGACTCAATATGGAGGCCCACTGGCCTAAATATTGGGAAATAATTGAAAAAATTGGAGATAAATGGAGGTTACAGAGTATGGAAAAGTTAAAAAACAAGGTGCGAGATTGGTTGCATTATGCTCAAATCCAGGAAGTTTTTAAAGCAGACAAAAAAGTGGGTTTTCAGGAGGATAAATCGAAACTAGAAACAGAGTTGCTTGAGCCAAAATCCAAGCTAATTTCGAGAATGTATAACTTGCTGCTTAAATGGAACACACAGGATGAGATTGTCAAATCCTCTATGATAAAGTGGGCACAGGACTTGGGGCATAACATTATGTTTGAAGACTGGGAAAGGTTATGGAACACCGGAATGAAATTCACGGCATGTACTGCCTTGAAGGAAAACATTATGAAAATGATATACCGGTGGTACATGACCCCAGTCAAGCTTGCAAAGATATATCACCTGTCCGATAATAAATGTTGGAAATGTAAGGAAGAGGAAGGGACATTTTTACACCTCTGGTGGACCTGCCCGAAAGTGAAGGCCTTCTGGGAAATGATACATAATGAACTAAAAAAGGTGCTGAGATTCACCTTACCTAAGAAACCGGAGGCCTTCCTTCTGGGCATGGTAGACCAGAGGATGGTCAAGAAAGATAGAACTTTCTTTATGTACGCTACTACAGCAGCGAGGATTCTGTTGGCAAAGCACTGGAAGACACAAAATCTACCCACATTGGAAGAATGGCAGACGCAGCTGATGGACTATATGGAGTTGGCTGAAATGACTGGCAGAATTCGAGACTCGGGAGAAGAAGAAACGGAGGAAGTTTGGAAAAATTTTAAGGACTATTTGAAAAAGCATTATAAGTTGTATGAATGTTAAAAAATGCTCCTTTCTAGGAAGGTATACCTTCAGTATCGGCAAATTTCTGAATTGATAAATAAGACACTATAAGACAGAAGTGAGGTAACGAAATATTTTTATTGTGTGGAAATTAAAAATTAATGCAATTGTATCGAAATGTTTACATCAGATAACACGATAAAATGGAAGATATATTGTTATGTATAAAACAAGTCAACAAATTGCTGAGGTTTTGGTTACACAGGGAATGCAGTGCTCGGGAGATGGGGGAAGTCCATTGGATTCATGGAAGTATGTATTTGAAAGTGGAAATTTGTTTATTAAAAACCTAATAAAATATTTATAAAAAAAAAAATAAAAGCTGTTGGATTCTTATCTTTTAAGCAGGTTGGGTCCTATTGCTATGGCAACAAGAGTCCCAAAATAGTGTTCAATTCATGACAGAAAAATGGATAAGATCTTCAGTGACAAAATCTATTCAGCTGTCATAATTAGTGTTTTCATTCTCCAGGAATGCCACTATGCTCTTCCTAGAAGTGGCCATCTTTCAATGGAGTTACCTTTAAATATAACCCTGAACACTTTTAAAAAGTAATATTCTTAACTTTCCAAAAGTAAAAACAATTCTGTGTTAGAGGGCAACATCTGGATTCTACCCATTATGAAGTTTGGCTTAATCTTTCCTTAAATGGCTGGCAATCCCTTGTCTCCAAGATTAAAGCTTCTTCATTTCTAGCATCTTTGGGGTTCATCCTTCTCTGTACTCTGATACTTTATTATTAAGATGGTTGTACAGTCCTGCTCTTTGAGATTCATGTTACATCCTCTCTTTTCACATCTCTCTTGGGGATCTTAGTTCCCAATATCAATGTTCCACTAAGGTATATTTGTTTCTTTCCAGCATCTATGTTGTTCTTGGGCCTCTGTCTTGACTTTTAAAAATAACTAGCTACTGCATGCTTCCTCAACATCAGATTATTAAGCTCTGTCTAGAGACTACTCCTTGTTGCTCAAAAAGCTTCAGAATACAATCTGAATATACAAATCAAACCAAATCTTAATTACAGTCATAGACCAGTACAGTCATTTAAAATCTGAAAAACGGTTTGAAAAACTAAAAAGAATTAAAAGTCTATAAAAATATAAAGGGAGCAAGGAAAGTCTAAAATAAGGGTTAGGAACATTAGACGGGAATGGCAGAGCATAAGAGGTTAGCATATATAAGACTATAGCTATCAGTCTACAGAGCACTCTGATATGAGCACTCATTAAATCTAGTTTGTGACACAGGTCATCGTCCAATGAATTTTAAGCACTCCTGTGCAGAATCTGCCAACATTGTATGTTGTAGCAGGGTTGGTATCTGAAAGTAGCAAGAAGGTAAAGAATTGTCCTGTGCACCCTTATGCAGTAATGGTTAGATGAAGCTAGTATAGATGTCTCTGTAATACAGGCACTGTAGAAGCACATGCTCTGTTGTTTCTATTTGTCCAGAGTTTTCTTGCCTTTAACATATAAAGCCACCACACCACATGTTTTCCATAATTGTTACATTCCTGCATGGTACTCTCTCATATGATAATAAATTAATTTTGTTCTTCAACTTACAGGGATTTCGGGGTCTATCTCCATAATAAAATGGGCTGTATTGCTATTCATATAGTTCAGCTCCAGAATTTCATATGTAGGATTAACCAGATGGATATTTTGACGGACCCATCTGCAACAAGCATAAAAAATCATGTTATTACATCATTATTAAGTACTGGGATTGATTCAGGTTCTACTGAATATTCCGATAAGATTATTCTTGTGTATTTAGAAAGTAATGTAATGATCAATGCAGAACAAAACTTTTTACTATTACTAGCAGCTACGCTCTTGGATCTTAAGCAAATATTTCCTATACCTGCTATCTAAAATCTTTTAATTGTCAGCCTAGATCAACAGGGGCCTTAAGCAAACTAAACATTCACTCTAGCATTGAATCCCCACTTCTCGAGCTATAGCTGTACCAATATTTAAATACCTGTAATAGGCACTGAATGGAATTCATAAATCAATTTTAACATTTTGAACAATGTGAAGTATCACATTATCAGTGATCACTGTTCCTCTATTATTAAATTGACACCTAACAGATTTATAATCAATGTAGCTCTCTTTTCAAGACTAATAGTAATATATTGTGGCCTGACACATAGATTATACCTTTGATCCAGTTTTCACCATAGGGTGAGTTAAGAGTATTTCATTTATTGGTGTGACGGCCTGTTCTAGATGGGGTGGCATTCTCCCTAAAGAAGTAGGCACATGGCTTGGGGGTATTCCTTAACCCACTGTCATTGCAGGCCAAGGAAGCCTCAATGACAAGGAGTGCCTTTTTCCAGCCACGGCTATTCTTGGACCAATATAGTGTGGTATCAGTAACTTTTGTTCTGGTGACCTTGCATTTGAATTACTGCAGTGTATTAATGTAGGACTACCTTTGAAAATGGTCTGGCAGTTGCAGTTAGTGCAGAATGCAGCTGCCAGGGTATCAACAGGGCTAGCAAGATGTTAGAATGCAACATTGCTCCTTAAATCACAGAACTAGCTGTCAGTAAGCTACTGGGCCCAATTCAAGATGTTGGTAATGGTCTAAAAAAAAAAAAAAGGTAAAGGACCCCTGACAGTTAAGTCCAGTCGCAGAAGACTCTGGGGTTGCAGCGCTCATCTCGCTTTACAGGCTGAGGGAGCCGGCGTTTGTCCGCAGTCAGTTTTTCCGGGTCATGTGGTCAGCATGACTAAGCTGCTTCTGGTGAACCAGAGCAGTGCACGGAAACACCAATTACCTTCCCGCCGGAGCAGTACCTATTTATCTATTTGCACTTTGACATGCTTTCAAACTGCTAGGTTGGCAGGAGCCGGGACCGAGCAATGGGAGCTCACCCCATCGTGGGGATTCAAACCGCCGACCTTCTGATTGGCAAGCCAAGAGGCTCAGTGGTTTACAAAACCCTAAATGGCTCAGGGCCCAAGTAGCTAAAGAAGTGCCTCCTCTAAGCCAACTGACTCAATGTATAGATTGGGTTATTATAGACTGCTACTTTGTGAATATTTTAGTTTTGTATTTTTTTTATCACAAATGTAATTTTGTCCTTTATCCTTGGTTGTACATTGCCCTGGACTCTGTTCAAGGAAGGGAGATAAATACAATAAATATAAATAAATAAAACTATGTTCAATTATAGAACTGTTAAAACAGAAATATAACAAGAAAAGATCACAAATTGCCATATAACAGAGTCCTTAAAAGCTATAGAGTCTACCCTCAGTAAAACTGTACAAAAATTAATGATACCCAAACTATAAATGATGATACCTGTATTTCCCTTCAATGAAAAAAACTGCAAGGGAAACTTATAATTAACTGACTCCTCCAATAGCATTTGATTTAATGCCATAAACCTGCAATTCCTCTTGATCATTGTGTAACCTTGAGGACTCAAACAAGATGACCGCTTAAAAGACGATCCATCCACCCCTTTTCACTCCCAGCTTTTTGTCCACATGTGTTAACTACCAATTGCTCTTTGGGCAGCCTTTGTATTTATGACTGAGGCAGAATTATCAACCTTTAAGCTTACATATAAATTAGGTACTCTGCTCTATGTTGAGGTTGTGGTGGTCTTTAGTTAAAAAACAACAACTAAAAAACCTTTAGTAATTTATGAAACCAAAACCTTTTAAAAAAAAAATCAGTATATGCACTACCCAACAATATGTACTTCTTCCTCAATGGTCTTGCAATTCTTGAAAATGCACGTACAAAAGATGCAGAGGTTTTGTTTTTTTTTAAAAAAACTGTTTTCCAAGGTAAAGGTCACCTGTATTACAACACTGGTTTTATCTGGATTGTGCTATAATTTCAGAATGATTTCAATTAATAAAAATGTCACTATAAATCATAGGACAAGAGCAAAGAAAAAGCAGATGCTGGATGGGACAAGCTAAAGGTCTATGATGGAAAACTGTGATTGCAAGAACATTGCTGTACCTGATTGCATCCTCACAGCTCCCACTAAGACCTCATTCTGAGAAACAATATGATTGAATAATACCTGGGAGAGAGAGAAAGGGTGCAGTGACCTTACTGCAGACTCCTTATCTCCACCGATTTTTCATAATAGTAAAGGTTTAGTCGAAGAAAAATTTACAGGCCATGTGATTTCTGCTGCTCTCTCCCCCTGCTGTGATTGAAGCATTCATAAGATGTTGCAGCTCGCAACACGATGGCAATCTTCATCATGTGAGCAGGACCTCTCAGAGCAAAAGTTATTGAAGCACAAAGTACTATTTGTCCTTATGGAGGAATAACAGAAAATACCTGAGACCTATTCTCCCAACCTGTGTAACTTCAGTGATTTTCTTTTATATGGTATATTTGCAGAAGCTGGCTACGAGGCAATATTCAAGGGGTCTTTGTCAAGTAAATGGAGAGACAGAGTAGTAGCGACTCTGAACTAGGATGTCCAAAGTATCCTTCACATTTAAAGTCTGTACAGAGTTTTAACAGAGTCAAATGATTAAGGGAATCAGTCCAGTTCCATTACACTGCTTTATACTGATGCACACATTGCTCCTCAGGCATCAACCAAGCTAAGCTGATGATCTTTCTGGCTACAATCATTCAACTCCCTTGCAGTCACCTCCAAAACAATCTCTTCTAAAACATCAGGGTAGTCAGATGAGGAAGATGATAACATATTATATAATAAGATATTGCACTACTATTTCATATTTCAGCATATTTGAACTAAAGTAAGGAACAATCCGGGACGCGGGTGGGTTAAACCACTGAGCCTAGGACTTGACGATCAGAAGTTTGGCGGTTTGAATCCCCACGACGGGGTGAGCTCCCGTTGTTCGGTCCCTGCTCCTGTCAACCTAGCAGTTCAAAAGCACGTCAAAGTGCAAGTAGCCAGTGGCGTAGCATGGGTTGTCAGCACCCGGAGCAAGGCAAGTAATTTGTGCCCCCTAACCCATGGATTTGCGCCCCCTAACCCTAACCCCCAGATGTTGCGCCCGGCCCCCCCTGACCCCCCACACTACGCCACTGCAAGTAGCTCCGCTCCGGCGGGAAGGTAAACGTCATTTCCGTGTGCTACTCTGGTTTGCCAGAAGTGGCTTATTCATGCTGGCCACATGACTGGAAGCTGTACGCCGGCTCCCTCGGCCAATAAAGCAAGATGAGCGCTGCTACCCCAGAGTCGGTCACAACTGGACCTAATGGTCAGGGGT
Source organism: Podarcis melisellensis (assembly GCF_964234715.1). Classification (NCBI taxonomy): domain Eukaryota; kingdom Metazoa; phylum Chordata; class Lepidosauria; order Squamata; family Lacertidae; genus Podarcis; species Podarcis melisellensis. The sequence goes on from NC_138531.1 coordinate 46,178,206, forward strand.
CCCTTTACCTTTTAAGGAACAATCCTACACTTACTTTCCAAGTTCACATTCTGCTATAGGCAATTTTGTGGACCGAGGTCTCTGTGCCTTCAGTTTCAGTGCATACCAAAACTCTCCATGCTTCTCTGACAGGAATACAACACTGAAATGAGAGATATAAGTAGTTGTGACTAAAATGACTTTGCTGTGCACAACAGTTCTAAAGGTTGTGGTGTTTTGTGAGGGCTGGGGCCATTTGTAAAGGTGGTGGAAAAGCCCATCACAGAACCGTTATTCTCATTACTTCCCTCAACTACTACCAGGTGGGAGGGGGAGGGGATCACAACAAAATGAAATGGGGATCAGTAATAGTAGTAGTAGTAATAGTAGAAGAAGAAAGCAAACATTGAAACAGCTGCCCCTTTATTGGCCAATAGACAAGGCCAGGGTGGTTGTTATTCTGCCATGATGTTCTGTGGGAGCAGCCTCTCAGTGGCCTTTGAGTGGAGTATGCATTCCCTCAATTTTGAAGATGGAGCCAAATGCCCATTGCGGCAGGGTGGGGTGGGAGAAAGAAAGCTCCTTGCAGCTGACTGATAGATGGTGCCAATCTGGTCTTCCCCTTGCCATGATGCTCTATTAGACATGACTTCATATTAGAAGCTTAGTTAAGCATCCGATAAATAAGTGACTTAAGAGTTTGGCAGAGTTCAGTAGTCTGGTTCAGCTGAAGACTATGAAAACACGCTATAAGGCAGGAACCAAGATCAAAAGGTCAGCAGTCTTATTGTTTCTAATTATTACACCGTAGCCTCACTCAGGTTTCCGTCGTGATTAGACGTCTTTAATTTAAATGGCCTCCATATTCATTAAGCTGTAAATTATTTTCAGTTCACAGGAATCTTGAAACAAAAGTCTTGGATCACATCATTTATAGTAAATAACATATGGAAAATAATTTAGCTATCAATCTGAAGTTAACATTAATATTGAAAAGGCAGCACGAGAAAGCAGCTCCAACTACAGAAAATGACTAAATCCATTCTTCATTTATAAGTCAGTTCTGCTCAGCGAAGTGCAAGCTTTATTAAAATGATGTTTCATGGAAAAAAGTAGAATAAAGGCAATTAAATAATATTGCTAAAGTGACAAGAAGGACGATAGATCTAGTGAAACTCTGTTTTAGCAGCCACAACTGTAGATCTTACCTTCCATCCGATGCTCCAGTAACAGCTGGAGAGTACTTTACTTCATAGTGAAATGTTTCTTTTGGCTGGAGAACAAGGCTTCTTTCACCACTAAGTGTAACAGGATCTATTAGTTCCACTTCTAATTCCAGAATATCAGCTGTGGGATTGGTTACAGGAATTCCAATGCAAACAGTATCCTAGAAAAGAAAAAAAGACCATGTGTCCTTAGCCTTTACCAAACATGTCAAGAAAACAATGTTTATTTGAAACAGTTGGCTTTACATCCACTTTGCCAGATCTGTTTGCTGAATGCATCATCACAGTGGTGAAAGCGTATCCACAGAGTCCACAAGAGAATGAAAGAAATTGTCGCAAAATGGTACAAGCATACAGCAAGAGGTGTTCAAGCCTGAGGCCATCTACCTGTCAGGAATATTTGTGGGTACTGAAGAAATAACAACCCATGCTAAAAAAGCAACTCCTGACTTTTGTGCTCATGAGATATTCCATGGGGACCTCACATAAACAGGCATTATTTCAACCAGGAGAGATGCCAAATAAGTGCTTCATCACAACAAGTGCTAGGAAGCTCAGTACCATTCCAAACTCAGAAAATCAGAGGATGGAGGAAATCACTTCATCTCAATATTAAACCCAGTTACAGAATTCCCTTTTGACTCATTGCTAAGCCAAACATCAAGTGAGAATATGCACAATTTCACAAGCCTTGATACAATTCAGATGTTTGATATGATTTTACAAGATGAAAAAGGGTTTGTAATAGGTGAAAAGTAGCCTCAAGTTTAGTTTTATGGTCGATTAACGCATGCCTTTTCATCAGTTGAGATAGATGGGTATATAAAATCACCTCAATACAGAACAGCTCCAGTCTTCCTGAGCTTTATCAGAAAATCCGGGCAGGGTGGGAGGTTGGGGGGCTCAGGGTTTTTCTGAGACCTCTCAGAAAGACCAGGCTCAGTCCAAATGCTGGTGCCTGCTTTTCCCAGCAATGCCTGCCATTGGCTTCCCTCCTTCTGCTTCTGGGGTTTCTGGAATCTTTAATTCCTCCTAGTTTAATGGACTGGGCACAGAGGCATTAAAACTACAAATCCCAACACCCTTGGTGGTGATGAAGGAGTCTGAGATGCTCAGAAAGCTCCATTGCATCATGAGAACACAGGGAAGTTTATAAGGGTTCTAAACATTTAAAGAGGGACGCGGGTGGTGTTGTGGTCTAAACCACTGAGCCTAGGGCTTGCCAATCAGAAGATTGGTGGTTTGAATCCCCGCGACGGGGTGAGCTCCCATTGCTCGGTCCCTGCTCCTGCCAACCTAGCAGTTCGAAAGCACATCAAAGTGCAAGTAGATAAATAGATACCGCTCCGGGGGGAAGATAAATGGCGTTTCCGTATGCTGCTCTGGTTTCGCCAGAAGCGGCCTGCGGCCTGCCTGACTCCTCTCTGACAATCACAACTAGGAAGCAAATGGGTTTTATCTCACACAGTATAGCAAAATAACCTTCAATTTTTGTTCTCAGCCCTCATTACTTAGCAAAAGAAAGAAAGAAATGATCACAACACCATAATATTTGTTTTAGAAATATGCTGCAAAGGGTAGATCCAGTCCTTTCATTGAGATGCCCCTATAAACAAATTAAACACTACACCAACAGTGCTGAAGATAGTTCTGTGGAAAATATGGATCATTCTATTTATGTATAGTATAATAAAACAGGATGGGGTGGGGTATGTGTGTAAATAAATGAGAAAGATAACAATAATAAAGCTTAGGCAGGAAATTTACTGCCTTACAAGGAGTGTGGTAGATTTTTGCCTGCTGCCCTTCATAAGACCCCTTGCATTTACAGAAAATGGCAATTTAGACTAAATATGCATTTAAAGCATTTAATGTTTTACAGATGGCAGAGTTATATCCACCTAAATCATTTGATAGCCTTGAATCAATAAGACACATTTTAAGGTTGCAGTGAAATACTTTAAGGCTCAGATGAATCATTTTACTGCTGTAAACAAATTTTAGAGTCCCATTAACTTTTTACCACTAAGGGCTTCATAGCAAAACCTTGTAAAAGGAGCTTAAGCAGAGAGTTAAGAAACAATTCATTATTTTTAAAGAAATCCTGTTTGATGAACCTGGCAAGAGTCTAAACACTTGCTAACATCTATGAGCAGAGCAATGCTACTCTCCAGATCCATTAACAGGAGGAAGATCAGATGGAGCAGAGGTGCCTTTTCCCTTACAGAAGAGGACCTGCCCTACACACAGATGGTCCCACAGGTGCTGAGCTGGTGCTGGTGGTTATTTCACAGGTAGGAGCCAGTGTTATGTCCCCAAAATGAGCATTCTGGGGAATGGGGAGAATAGAGACAGCATTGGATTCACTGAACCCAAGGCCCTTTCAGTTGCTGAGGAGAACCCAGGAGTTCTATGCCAGCCTGGATCTGGTGCATGTAATCTCACCGCCACATTGTAGCCAATGAAATGAAGCCCATGAAAAACAAGGTTTTCAGTTGGTGTAATAATCATAAACGAAGCAAAGCAGACAAATTTCAACCGTGCTACTAGGATTGTTGAGTGAAGCTTGAAAATATCATACTTGTCAGGGGTTTTAGCTAATGCACCTGGAAGCTCTTGATGAATACAGTGGTACCTCGGGTTACATACGCTTCAGGTTACATACACTTCAGGTTACAGACTCCGCTAATCAAGAAATAGTGCTTCAGGTTAAGAACTTTGCTTCAGGATGAGAACAGAAATAGTGCTCCGGCAGCGCGGCAGCAGCAGGAGGCCCCATTAGCTAAAGTGGTGCTTCAGGTTAAGAACAGTTTCAGGTTAAGTACGGACCTCCAGAACAAATTAAGTACTTAACCCGAGGTACCACTGTACTAGGGATACTATGTGCTGGAGAAGGGTGGAAATGTTGGGGAAATATTGTTACCTTTGTATCCTACTTGTGGGTTTCCAAACAGGATGCACACTTGATGGGTTTCTGGCTAGATCCAGAGGAGCTCTTAGGTAGGGTTGCCATATTTCAAACAGTTTGAAATCCAGACAGAACAGTTGAGCTTTTTTTAGTTTTGCTCAAAAATTCACAAAATGTTTGGCAAGTCCACAAAAAATAAGTTTTTGAGCTATTTTTAAGGGAAATTGCCAAAAACGACGCTGCCGACATGGGTTGCCATATGTTCAGATTTTCCCAGCCATTTTTTCCAATTTCCGCCTGACTCCAGTATTCTGGATATGTCTGGGAAATTCTGGACGTATGGCAACCCTATCTTAGACGTTTTTTCACACTGCTCTAGACCCTTTGGGGTTTTAAGCTGCATGCTTATAACTTTAATATTTTCCAGCTATCAATAAATAAACCAAGTGATAAGGTAATTGGCTCAGGAACATGTGTGTTGGGAAAGCAGCAAAGCTGTCTCACATTTTCTTCCACTTTTAAAGTAATTATAGAATTTCGGAATGCTCCAGTTTTCTGCATATATTAATTAAAGAACTGCTTCACAAAGAAAGTGTGGTCTACACAAATTGTTAATATCTCTGCATCTGCCAACATTCAGCTCTTTCATAAGTGGTCCTCATTTAGCATGTTTAATTGAACTCCTATTAAATTTTATATGGAATATTTCCCCAACATTTGGAAAGCAGAGACCTTTTCCTATGCATTCTTTCCCCTTAGGGCTTAATTGCAAAGATTCCGTGCAAAGTTGTTACAGTGTTAATATTGTAGTTTAAATTCCACTGGTTGTTATCTAAACTACAGAAGTTTGTGTGAGGAAGCATTAGAAAGCACTCAACATATTACTCTTTGCCACTGAAAACATAATACACTGCAAACTTATTCACAAGTGTGTTTTTTAAATAACAGATGGAGTGAAATATAGAGTTTTTAGAAATATCATTGAATTGCTAAACATATCTTCAAATGCGTATGTTGCAAAGGACTCTTGAACTGTCTCTTTACCCCCCTGGTCATTGTCCTAAAAGAAAGCCTGTAAAATAGGGTACAACAAAATTATATTTGAAATAACTTAGGAATCTAGGTTATAAATATATCTAATAAAATAAATATATATATTGATTTGAGGCCTTGTTGCAATAAGGTATCATTCAATTACTAAGAAGTAGTGAAGGCCATAGAATTACAGGGGTGAAAAGGAGCGAAGGTTCATCTAAGCCAGGTCAACTCTCTGCCTCAGAGTTTTTCCTTCCTTAGTCAGCAGTTTCAATACATGGTTTTCCATAGCACCTGCACAATGCTGCAACAACATTTTATATTGCTATAGTAATTAACTTTGTACTAATGTAAAGAAATGTGGTAAAATTCAAGCAACTTTTTGAAAAATAGTATGTCAAAATCTGCTTCCAACAACAGGAAATTTGCTGAATAACCAAACGGTTGATGCTTGCCTCATATTAAGAACTCCTGCTGAGCAAACACAATGATGAGGATTTTTTCCCCTTCAAAAAACAAACTGTTATTTCCCTAGCATTATCTCCCACCCAGCCCTAGTTGTTTTAAACCTTATGATGCATTTAATTTAGCTCTCAGAAAAAATGCTTAAGCCCAGAGCAGTTCCAGACACTGAAAGAGAGTTACTGCACATTTATGTCAGTGAAACAAAACTTGTCTCCATCTTATTCAGCAAATTAGTTGTTGAATTTCAGATAGCATTTCAACACACACCAGGTTTTATGGAATTGTCTCTACCACTGCTTTAAATCAACTTTCAACTACATTTATTTATGCAGTATTCAATGGGATGATTTTATGTTTAAAGCTTACAGAAAGCACTGAGCTAATGACAAATTAATAAAAAATGTTCTGCTATTTGACATGTTAGGCAACTCATTTTCATGAACATTAACACACGTCTAACCATTCAATGAATAGCCCTCTGCTGACCATTTTTCAGTCTTCCCAGGTTTATTTGAAGACAGTAGATATTTTATGATCTACACTAGCCACCTAGTGATGCACCAGAGAATTGATTAATGTAGTATTTTGCAGCGACTGTGTACATATCAAATATTTTCACACTAGACATAGCTGTTTATTCTCCTTTTGATAGTTACTTCTTATGATCCGTCAAGATGATCTGAACAAATTTATTTTCTATACAGAGCTTTTAGTTAGAATGATTAACAGCAGCCTTCTCAAAGTTGAGATATTTGCTCATCAGCCACCCTACCATTGTTGTTTCACAGAACACTGCCAGGTGTTGTGAAGTGCACAATTTCTACAAATGAAAATCCACCTTTAAGATGTGGTTCTCAACTCCGAGAAACATTATTATTATAAATATGCCAACTCAATTTGACGTTTATGAGAAAATGTCCTCTCATTTAAAGAGACAAAAATAAACATGTATTACTTTCTCTACATCCATAACGACATGCTCTGTAACTATACTGAATAGGTGTACATTTATATCAGTAGGACTGTCACTTAGTTTAATGTGAAACCAATTTATTAAGTAACAATTAGCCCAACCCAGCAAGAAAAAAATCCTTAAGCAGATGGTTTAACGTGTCCATCCCTTAGAAAGGTTCAGTGCTGCATGTACAGTGGTACCTTGGGTTAAGTACTTAATTCGTTCTGGAGGTCCGTTCTTAACCTGAAACTGTTCTTAACCTGAAGCACCACTTTAGCTAATGGGGCCTACCGCTGCTGCTGCACCGCCAGAGCACGATTTCTGTTCTCATCCTGCAGCAAAGGTACTATTTCTGGGTTAGTGGAGTCTGTAACCTGAAGCGTATGTAACCCGAGGTACTACTGTACATCCCCTTGTAAGGCTCAGCGGGGGGGGGGGGCGGGGGAGAGAGACACCAGACCTAGAGGGAGGAGTAGAGAAAACTAATAATATCAACACAAGAATTCAACACAATAAAATCGCAGATAGCCTAGAGCTGTAGAGCAGAGGATAAAACTTTGAACCAGCAGACTAAAATAAAGAAAAAACGGGAAATGAATAAAAAGCATTAAAAACAAACACAGAGTGGAGGTGGGAGGTGGGGGATTCTCTATAAGAACCTTGTATAGTCTAAAGGGAAAAGAAGAGAAAGCAAATGAATTGATGGACAAATAAATCAAGTAGCTGTTGTTTGCTGAAAACAGAAATAAATGAAGAAATAGATAAACAAATCACACCAAAAGCTTTACCAATGAACCAAGGGAAAGGGAAATGATCCTGTACTGACCTCTCCTAAAAGTTTGCAAACTAACACAAAATGGAAAAAAAGAAAAGAGGGAAAGCACAAATTGATACAAGTGCTGTTTTTTAATTGTTAAGAAACAGAAAATGATTGGGAAGGATGCCAATAGTTCACTGCTCTTATAAATGCCTTGATTTCCAAGGCAGAATTTGCAGATGGACAACCACGTCAAAAATATGGGCTCTTGGCTGACCCTCAGGTGGCAGGCCCACCCGTCTTCCCCAGGACAACAGGAGCTGAGGTGAATAGTTCTGAAGTTCCTGCCTGGCTCACTAAGTCCCTGGCTAGCGACATGCAAAGCAGAGCTTTCCAACCTCTTCCATGTTGGTGACACACTTTTTAGACATGCATCATTTCATGACACAGTAATTCAGTTTTACTAGCAAACTGGAGGTTAAACTAACCCCTTTCCAGCCCCGGGAGGAACATGGGGAATGTTTTCACTACACACTGTAGTCAACATGTTGCATGTTGCGACACACAGTTTGGAAAGCTCTTCCCCAGAGGCTGTGGGGGGAAGGAGACAAGTCAAGATAAGCCACTGTTCCTGCCTCTTCCACCAAAGGGAGCTTCCAATGGATCAGAGTCACTTTAATAAACAGCAGGAACTTTTAAATTCTCAAAACGTACACCAGATCCAATCCAGTATATACTGAATTATTTTGGAGGCAAGAAGGATTTAATAAAGCAAGTAGACTTTGAGACCCTCAGGGCTGTTGGCTACCCTGCCAAGGCTGCTAAACTACAAAATGATTTATATAACCATTTAAATTTCATGTTGTTTTTACAACCTATGGTCACACAATAAAATTCTGCTACAAAAGCTACAGAGCAGAGTATATGGAGCTAAATCATCGTTCAAGGGGGGCTAAGGTGAGAAAATGAGAAAGATGAATCCTGGATCTAGTGTCTAGGATCCAGAATGGTCCAAACAAGAAATGAATTCAGGGGGAAATAGAGTGAGGGGAGAGTTTAAAATTGAAATAGTGCATTCTGAACCTCACAAGGAAATAAACAGAAAAGAAGGGGCAGAAGGGTGTGTGTGAAGCCATATAAATAATACACCTAAACTGTTCAGGCCCAAGAAGGCTGGTGGTTCAGAGAAAGTGGCCAGGAGCAGCCTAAAGAACAGAAAAGGGGACCTACCCAAAGCAAGAAATTAATCCCCTTAAAAAGATGGCAAAAATGTAAGCAGGCCTTCAGAAGCCTCAGAACATGCAAAAATCTATTAGCTAAACTGGAAACTAAGCAAAAATAATATTAAGCAAAGAAGTGAATGACCTCTAGCACTGACTACTGGGTCCTTTGAAACCCCCATTAATTATCTCTACTTTTCTGCATTCTACTTTTCCTCATTACAATTCAATTATGTATTGGTAAATGATAGTCATGGAGCAAACACCTGCAAAAGCAGTTTTCCATTGTTTTAGAGGATGACACGATCCCAAGTCTTACTGGGGCACAGGGAGACTCATGAAGATCATCCAGTGCTGCTAGCCACATCCAGTAACAGATCTTGTACTTTATCCACACTGGGGTCTTAGTGCAACTACAGCATGGTCATGATTCTGCTTCTCAAACACCAGACAGATATTTCTTCCCTCAAGACAGACATTCAAGCCTACTTCAGGCATGAGGAGAATTTCTTGACCAAACTTTCCTTACATTCCTTCTGGGGTAATCATATTTACAAGCACATAGATTTGCTTCCCAAAATTTAGCTCAGTAACAGAGATGGTTTTGTTGGGTTTCAATTGTTGTTTTGTGCGTGCCATTCCAATGCTTATTTACTAGAGTGGTCTTTTTTGTAGTTGGGATTAACCAACCCATTGTCTCAGTACACACATCAGAAAGCAGAAGCAAACATGGTGTTGAGAAAATATATTGGCATGGCTATCCCTATATAGTATTTTACCATGCAAAATGCAGCCCTCCCCACAATGTGAGCTTGTATGGAGAGAAATTAAATGGAAATTGGCCCTTACTGAAATTTGCACTCCTCATTTTCAAAAGTTAAGCACATCTGAACATCATCTCAACAAACACATTTTGTTTGCTTTTTCATGCACAGCATGATCACTTATTATTAATATTTTAACAGCACATTTCAAGAACGACATATATTCTTAGAGAATGTTTTCAAAATTGCACATAGGAAGTAGGTATTTTTGTTTTGTTTTTTTCCATTTCTTCCTGAATAGCTGCACTATTTTCTCTTACTGTCAAAGAGAGTGCAATGGTTTTGTCAGGGAACTGCCATCTAAAGCGCCGGGGGCGCAAAGGCTCACTGAGGTTGAGAGAGGAGTAGCAGCGGAAGAGGGAACCAGTAGAGGGCGAGCAAGAACTCCAAGGGAAAGTGAGTCGGAGGGATGGCTCAGAGACACTTCCAGCGAAAACAGTGGGGAGGTCTCAGGACCTCCTATAGGGACACCCACACCTCGCCGGAAACTGTCACGCCGAGAGGCCAGACGACGTGTTTCCGTTAAAGAGCTTTTATGTTGGAAAAGATTCCGAAAGCAGCCACTTTCGGATTCTACTAGTGATTGACGCAGCCATGCTGGAGGGGCTCCGTCACAGGCAGAGGTTTGAAAACCTGATCAAACTCTGAGGGACTTGCATTTTACGCACAAGCAGCTCATCGTCCCATCACAGCAATCCGAAAGTCACCGAAAGCCAGCTTGTGCAGGGAGAAGCATCATGAGCAACCCAGCCGGAACCGGAGGAGCAGGAGCAGCTGGAGGGGGTCCAAGCCTGGAAGAAAGGTACAGGGCGTTGGAGATCCAGTTGGCGCTGCAAACGGCGAGGCTTGAGGAGAGGAGGGCTCAGGATGCAGAAAAGGGAAAGGAGAAAACCACCCCGCTCGCCAGAAAGGTACCAGGATTGGTGCAGAAATTCGGGGGGGATCCCAGGAACTATCATGCCTTTAGAACAGAGATGCAATACGCTCTAAACTTGCAGTTTGATGACTTCCCCGACGAGGAATCGCGAGTGGCTTTTGTGATTGGCCATCTCGAATCCGGGGCGAAAGATTGGGTTTAGACCCCTGATGGCAGCGAATAATGAGATCCTAAAGGACACGAGGAAGTTTTTTCGTGCCATGGACCTGATGTTTTCCAGCGATATTGAGCAGGGGGTGGTGCGAAGGCAGTTAATGGCTTGCCAGCAAGGAAGCAGATCTGTCCGTGAGTACTGGACTGAATTTACTATGCTGATTCATAAATTGGGGTGGGACCTATCGGCGGAGCCCATCCAAATGCTTTTCGAAGAGGGGCTTTCTTCAACCGTCAAAGATGAGCTTTCCCGGGGGCCCAGGGCGGAGTCTATGGATCAGTTAACCAAATCTGCGCTGTCCATAGGAGCGCGCCAGGAGGCGAGGGCTTTGGAAAAGCGGGAAGGGAAAGGAGACCGTTGGAGGGAGTTCCGCATTCCAGACATTCCAGAGCCACCTTTCCCGCCGGCAGAGCCGATGGAAGTTGGAACAGCGCGGGCGCGCGCAGTTTCAAATCCCAGTGAAGGGCGGAAGAAGGAGGGAAAGAGCGCCAAGAGATGTTATCTCTGCCAACAGCCAGGGCACTTTGCCAGAGTCTGCCCACAAAGAAAGGAATGGCAAGGGATGGCAGGAGCTGTTGGGGGAAAGGAAGAGGAAGGCAAGGAGCAAGTAAAAGCCAACGCCTGGCTGCCACCGTCGGGGCACAGCAGCCAGGCCAAAGAGCAGTGAAAGTGCCCACGCCGGAACCTCCCAGACCCGCTTTAGTGATAGAGGTGTTACTAGAACTGCCAAACGGACACCCACTAAAGATCAAGGCGCTTTTGGATTCAGGCAGCTCCTGTAATTTCATGAGTAAGGAGTTTGCAGCTGAGCATCAGATACAGACCATCCCTTTAAGTAACCCCTTGCAGGTGACTACGATTGACGGCAGAGAGCTGTTGGGGGGAGAAGTTAGCCAACAGACTGTCCCGATGATAATGAGGGTGGCAAGGCACACCGAACAGATAGCGTTTAATGTGGCCATCCTGGGAGGAGCGCCCATCATTTTGGGGATGAGCTGGCTGGCGCTACACGATCCGCTAGTGGGCTGGCATCAGAGGGTGGTCTCCTTTGGGTCAGCGCATTGCCTAGAACACTGCAAGGAGGGGAAGGTTTCGGGAGGAGACAGAGTCACCCTAGCCGGGATGGAAGTAATGGACAAAGGGAAGGTGCCCCCGCAATACGCAGATCTGAGCAACGTATTCAGCGAAAGGGAAGCAGACAAACTGCCACCGCATAGACCCTTTGACTGTCAAATCAACCTACTCCCTGGGGCCCAACTCCCAGTAGGCAAGCTGTACGCCATGTCAGACAGGGAGATGCAGGAGCTGAGGGAGTTCATTGACAAAAACCTGAAGCGAGGTTTCATCAGAGAGTCCCGAGCGGTGGGGGGCAGCCCAGTGTTTTTTGTGGACAAAAAGAACACAGACAAACCGAGACTGGTGTGTGACTTTAGGGCCCTCAATGCAGTGTCGGAGCCCCTGGCTTTCCCTATGCCCCGAATTGATGACATTTTGACCAGAGTAAGGAAGGGAAAGATTTTTACAAAGCTGGACCTGCGGGGGGCGTACAATCTGATACGCATAAGGAAGGGAGATGAATGGAAGACCACCATGTTTACCCCTTTGGGAGCCTTTGAATACCTCGTTATGCCCTTCGGTCTACAAGGGGGCTCCGCGTGTTTTCAAGCTTTTATAAACCACGTTCTGGGACCTTTGCTCTACAAGAATTGTGTGGCCTTTTTAGACGACGTGTTGGTGTATTCGGAAGATGAGGAACAGCATGTGAGGGACGTCCGAGAAGTGTTGGGCAGGCTGCAAGCCAACCAGCTGTGGGTGAAACTGGAGAAGTGCCAGTTTCATACCAAGGAGGTGGAATTCCTGGGGTACCGCTTATCAGACAAGGGATTGGCCATGGATCCAGGCAAGGTCCAAGCGGTACTGGAATGGAAGACACCGAAGACCAAGAAGGACGTGCAAAGATTCTTGGGGTTTGGGAACTTTTATCGGAAGTTCATCAAGAACTTTGCCCACTTGACGGCGCCCATCACCGACTGCCTCAGCAGCAAGAAGAAATTTGTTTGGACGGTAGAGGCGGATCGAGCCTTTGAAGAACTGAAAAGGGCTTTCGCCTCGGAAGAACAACTTCTGCATGTGGATTTACGAAAACCCATGAGAGTGGAAACCGATGCATCCGACCGGGCGGTAGGGGCGGTCCTTCTTCAACCGGGGAGGAGTGCGTCGGAGTGGAGACCGTGTGCCTTCTTCTCGCGGAAGCTGAATAAATCCGAGAGGAATTACACGGTGTATGACAGGGAACTACTTGCCATTCACGAAGCATTCCGGAGGTGGAGACATTTATTAATTGGGGCACAACACAAGCTGCAAGTGTGCACCGACCACAAGAATTTAGAGTATTGGAGAACAGCTCGAGTGCTCAACCAACGACAAGTGATATGGGCACAGGAATTCTCCAAATTCAACTTTGAAATTTGTTATGTGCCAGGCCCAGAAAACGTCAGGGCGGACGCGCTCTCACGCAAACCAGAGTATTGGGAAGGGGAGGGGGTGATCGAAGAGAGACATGTCATCCCTGAGGACCGCTGGGTGTGTGGGGCGGCGCTGGTGGGGCAACGAGAACTGGTAGAGGAAACGGAAAATGATGAATATGCCCAGGATAAGCTCAGAGGTCTCAGGGGGGAGGGCGAGAGCCCCGGAGGTTTTGAGGAAAGAAATGGGGCATTGTATTACAAAGGGGCACTGTATATACCCGAAGGTGAATTGAGGGGGAGAGTACTCAAGCAGTTGCATGATAGCCCCACGGCGGGACATTTTGGACAACACAAGACCATGTGGTTGGTTACCAGGGAATTTTGGTGGCCTAAGGTGAGGGAAGATGTAAGGGAGTATGTAAGAGGGTGTGACCAATGTCAGCGAGCCAAAGGGGAAAGAAGGGCGCCGGCAGGGTTATTAGAACCATTACCCACACCAGAACGGCCTTGGGAAGCGATATCAATAGATTTTATGACGGATCTGCCAAAGTCCAAGGGGAAAACAGCCATCATGGTAGTAGTAGACCTGTTAACTAAGATGTGCCACTTTGTAGCATGCTCACATGCAGTCACAGCGGAAGAAACAGCGAAGTTGTTTGTAAAACACATCTTTAGGTTGCACGGGGCTCCCTTGAGGGTGATCTCAGATCGCGGCAAACAATTTACTTCCAGGTTCTGGAGGAAGCTCATGAGCTTGCTGCACGTGGAAGTCAATTTTTCAACTGCCCGGCACCCTGAAACCAACGGGCAGGCGGAAAGAGCAAATGGCATTCTTCAACAATATCTGAGGTGTTATGTCAATGACAGAGAGAACGATTGGGTCGAAAAGTTGGCGTTGGCAGAATTTGCCTACAATAATGCGGAGAATGTGTCCACAGGGATGAGTCCCTTTTTGGCTAATTACGGGTGTCACCCCAGGGCATTTCCAGGGGAAGGAGGGGAGAGATGGAGCGTCCCAGCGGCTGAACATTTTGTAGAAGAGATGGAAGCGATCCATCATCAGCTCCAGCTCAACTTAGAAAGGGCTAAGGCACAATATAAGAAGCAGGCAGACAAGAACAGAAGGGAAGGTGAAACCATAAGGGTGGGGAATCAAGTGTGGTTGTCAACCCAAGGGTTGCCGTTCAAAGGGGGTTGTAAGAAATTGAGGCCCAGAAGATTGGGACCCTTTGAGGTCATTCAGCAGGTCAACCCGGTAGCTTTCAAACTCCGATTACCCAACCACATGAAATTGCACCCAGTGTTCCACAGGTCGTTACTGTCACCATACAGGGGGGGACGTGAAGGGGAGTACGTCAGGGGACCAGCCTTGGAAGAGAGGGAACGCCGCAACCATGTAGCGGAAATCCTCGATTCCAGGTGGAAGGGAAATCAGGTGGAGTATTTGGTGGCGTGGGAAGGGGAACCGGAGTCAGAAAACACCTGGGTAAGTGCAGAGGAAGTCAATGACGAGGTTTTAACAGAAACGTTCCACCAAAGGTTCCCGAGGAAACCTCAGCCGATAGCAAGGTTTAGGAGGGAGTATTTCGGCACCACCGATGAGGAAGAGGAAATGGAAGGGTTCGCGGAGTCGGAGTTGGAAGAGGGAGTGGACTCCGATGACGAAGATTACCGAGAGAGTAGGAACAGCAACAAGTGGAGGGAAGTGTTCGCGACGTCGGAAGACGAAGGAGGTTCTTTCAGGGGTTTTACCTCCTCACCGCCAGTAGGGGAGGAGACGGGAGGGGGTGAAGGGGGCCCTGGAGGGGAGGTGGATGTCAGGGAACTGCCATCTAAAGCGCCGGGGGCGCAAAGGCTCACTGAGGTTGAGAGAGGAGTAGCAGCGGAAGAGGGAACCAGTAGAGGGCGAGCAAGAACTCCAAGGGAAAGTGAGTCGGAGGGATGGCTCAGAGACACTTCCAGCGAAAACAGTGGGGAGGTCTCAGGACCTCCTATAGGGACACCCACACCTCGCCGGAAACTGTCACGCCGAGAGGCCAGACGACGTGTTTCCGTTAAAGAGCTTTTATGTTGGAAAAGATTCCGAAAGCAGCCACTTTCGGATTCTACTAGTGATTGACGCAGCCATGCTGGAGGGGCTCCGTCACAGGCAGAGGTTTGAAAACCTGATCAAACTCTGAGGGACTTGCATTTTACGCACAAGCAGCTCATCGTCCCATCACAGGTTTGCATATTAAAACAAACACCTTTCTGTTTCAGCTGCAGATGTGGGCTGCTGGGCAGCTTATATAAACAGATACTAAATTTCCATAATGCATTAATGACTTAAACCTGCCAAAATACCTGTAAAACAGCAAACTGTCAAACTATCTGTCAGCTATTTTTATGCTGTCTGATAAAGATCTGGCTGCTGTTGAAGGCACAGACACACCAACACAGATCTTTAAAAGCATGCCATCACTGGAGTTCTTCAGAACACCATGATCTCATTTAGCAGGATTATTGGGTTTATGACCTGCGGTTTCCCAATTCTGAACACTGTACGCTCCACTGTGAGTTTTGATTTCCGATAAACACCAAGTCACATTTAATATTATTCTCATTAACACTTGTTCTCCTCCACTCTTTTCATACAGAAACTACCTCCTTAATTTTGAGCATTTTTCCTGGGTCTGATATCTTTTAGGAAGGCATTCACTGTACGTTGACTTCAGCTCCTAAACCTCCATCTGTATGGTGAAAATTTTCTCCCTCGTTTCTAAAAGTGGGGCAAATCAATCTGAAAATCAGGCTGAAAATCAGGACTAGGTCATATACTCTGCAAGAAGAGCTTTTAAAAGGAGAGCAACACACAGAGAGAAACAATGGTGTTGTTCAAAATGTATATACAGTATGTATAGTTTTTTGTTCTTACAAAGTAATACTCATACTTTAAATCAGTGTACTCTGGAGAAGAAAGCACAACTTTGTATAAAAACACCCCAAGCATGAGCTCTGACAAGCTTCAGATTACACCAAACTGACCTTAGCTATAGTCTCCAATGCACAGCTTCCACAATACATTTTACCACCTCCTTCAGTGTGGTGGGCATCAACTCCTCCTACAAGAAGGCATTAACTATCCCCTAGACCCACCCAGTCAGTCCCTTCTTGCAAGATCTTTAACAGCCGTGGAGGACAAGAGCCGAGAGAGCATGTAAATTATCACATGAACCTATCCAAATGCACAGCAAGGAGATCTCTTTGGGCCATAAATGAAAGCAATCTTACCAGAACAGCGCATTCAACATGTATAGTTTTTTCTGGTGCAGCTGGTATACAATTTATTTCCAGGGAAAACCAGACTTTGCTGTACGGTGCACTTTGTCCTAAACAGGTCAAGAAACAAGGAGGGCAGGGGGGAAACACAATGAATCTTGAGTATTAACTGAAGACTTAATGCAGACATGAAATCATTTCCTGTATGGAAAGCACTTATGCCCCTTAATATCTAAATTTTATAGCCTTGGATCCAAATAGCAACTTAGGTACATGCAAAGCCTTGCACTAGCTTCGTGAAATTGTTGTATTTTAAAAAATGACATCCACATTCAGCCTGAAATATTAAGTTTTCCAGGTGACAGAGAGGGTTAAGAGGCTACAGTTCAAGACAAACAACTCTGAGGTACCCCTGGTCTCACTGAAGTAATTGCCTGATTATTTGGATACTGGCTAATATAGCCTGACATTCAAAATATTTGAACCAAAACAGCTTAATGATGGAAATGTTCAAGAACCTAATGTCATTTATTTACATAGCCATGTATTTGAGATACATTTTTCACTTACATTTAGAGTACAATACAACAAGCCAAGAGTTTTGTCCATCTCCTTTAAACAAAGTCATTTGTCCATGGAGCGTCCATTAATACTTTTCTCACCATCCAAAATCACTATCTAGAGAGAATTGCTCAAGGTACAAGACCATATAATAACAATAATTTATTATTTGTACCCCGCCCATCTGGCTGGGTTTCCCCAGCCACTCTGGGCGGCTTCCATGTGTTTACGGGTTTGCTGTTGCCAGGAGCAGAGCAGCTGAGGGTCAGAGAAAGCCCCAAGACAACCTTTGATTAACCACTTCCACTTCCCCATCAACAGGGGGAGGAGCAGCATCAGGTAAGACCAGTGGATGACACTGCCCATGGCTCAGGCTCCACCTGTCTCATGGAAGTTCTAGGATGGGTGAGGTACTTGCTAGGGTTACAAAAAGTGAGTTAAAAGCCCAGCAGACAAGGCCAATGAAGACTCCTTGTCCCCACTACTCTACCTGAAACAGAGAGAAGTTACAACCTCCTTCCCTCTAGGTCTGCTGTCAAGGACAGGCAGGGTATAAGACTAGGTATGGGGACTGGACCCATTTCTTGCCACATTAATAACTCTAGCAAATCTCCCCATCACCCCATTAACTGGATATTACTAATCTAAAATTCTCTTCGTGACATGCAGTTGCAGTCCTTGGGAAACAAACATTAAAAGGCTGAAATTTTCAGAAGCTTTTAACAAAATCTTCTAAACATGTACTCCTTAGAAAACTGAGATCGTTGTGTTGTTGTGGATTTTCTTTCTTTTTAATCTGCCTTAAAGCATCATGCCATCACTTTTCATTTGGAGGTTCCAGTTCCCTAACTTCTATAAATTATTTTGCATCAGATAATTTTACATAGCTTCAGTATTGTTGCTTAAATAGGTTGAGAAGTCAGGTTTGAAGTCACACAAATTTTTAGGCAACAACCTCTGCAAATTATGCTATTCGTATATCAATGTTTCTTGATTGAAAACGTAAGAATCTCCTTATGTTTGTGGCTTGGAGCTACACCAAAAGTAACATTCTCTTGTTTAATCCAAAAGAAAAACATTTTTAATGGTAATTAAATCTAACATATTTATTTCAGAATGTGACACTGACACACACACACACACACACAAACTTTGTCTGACATTTATATTTAACTGGAAAAGGAGAGATGCCTTACAGGATCAGACCACAGTCTGCCTATCTACTGTTTTGTTTCCCACAGTAGTCAGCCAGACTCTACATGTTTATCAAGTAGCCTGGTGAGGATGCAACAACAAAACATCTTCCACAGCAGGGAGCAAAACAGCTTTTGAATATAAATGGAATAAGCTTCTGTTTCTCACCCAGTGTGATCTATCATCCTAGATTCTACCATTTCACACCCACCTACGTGAAAATACATAGGCAACAGGAATTAGTAATTTTTTCTGGTCAGTATGTGGGTCATATAAGTTACAGGAAATGTATTGTTGGCTGAAGTACTGAAAATGAGCCAGAGGAGAGCTGTACAAACTATAGAAGAATGCAAGCTAAGTTGGAGAAAATATGTATTTGATGAAAAATAAATCATGCCTTCTTTAACAGAGAGTTGGTTAGATGGGTGAAGGAAACTAAGTGGAAATAACAGCACTTGATTTTAGGTAAGAGGTCTTTTTTAAAAAATCATAGGCCAATTAAAAAATAAATTGGAAAAATGTGGACTAGCAAGTGTGCACCTTATGTGATTTTCCTCTGGTTTGGCAAGTTGTATCCAAAAATAGCAATTAATGGATTTTTAATAATAGGTGAGAAAGTTATGCTTTATTTATGATTTAGCAAAGGGTTTAGGGCACTGGTTGTGGTAAATACATAAAATGCTTTTATTGATTATTCATCTGTTTATTGGCCTGTCTATATTCTTGCGTCAATCAACCTCAAAATACTAGTCTGTTTGGATGTTTAGCTTGTTTTAGACTGAACACATCATTATATAAAAGAAGCTAATTCTGCCTGCCTAATATAAGATTCAACTGGGTTGTTGTTGTCTTTTAACAATTTCAGTGTGATTATCTCAGGGACATAATGCAATGCCACTCCAGTTTAAAATCTGAATCACCTACATGAAATAACCCCTTAAAACAAGTATTAATTTAAGTCCATTAATATTAACAATAAGACAGCCCTAATTACATAAGCATCCCTGCAATTATAGAGAACAAAAAGCTGCAATTAGGCAAATCATACTCAGCCACATACTACATGTACATTTGAGATTAATGGGTTTTCATTAGACTATTCTTTTGGAAAATACATTCTCAAAGATTTCCCAGAAACTGCTAATAATGAAATAAGGCTCTGAGGGAATATATCACATGACAATAAATAGAAGTAAATATAATGTCCAACAAATTGACCAACATAATTATTTTAAAATTTGATAGACCACAATAAAGCAGTAGTAGTAAAGAAATTTAAAATGTACAAATTTCAACTTAGTCTTCAAAAGAAAACCTGAATTAAATATCCCAGTGAATAAAACCTAGGACTAGATAAGTCTATGATCCAAGTTTCATTTTTGGTCCTTAAACTAGAAACATGTACAAAGAGATTCCAAGTTCCAAGTGATCCAATTTGTTAAAAGTTATCAGCCATTCTTGATTATTTTCTTTACAAAAGGTTTGTTTCAAGAAAATATATCATGTCGCCTTCGTGATATTATCTTCAGAAAAAAATTAAATGTTGTTATGTGGTATCATAGCAACTCAGAAAGACTACAAATATTTGTCAGTTGTGATTGCTAAAAATATTCTCTAAGAAATAATATTCCTATGTGGAATGCCTGATCCATGGCATGCAACATCAGTAAATGTGGACTGTGGTCAGAAAGTTGAAAAGTTAGACATTTTCCATTAGCCATTATATCATTTTTTTTCTTTGCAAAACATAGGCTCCTCATTTATCACAGCAGTACATAATGCATTTTTGTCTTTGTCTTATGAAATCTTTCACCAATTTGTTGGACGCGAGTGGCGCTGAGGTCTAAACCACAGAGCCTAGGGCTTGCTGATCAGAAGGTCGGCGGTTCGAATCCAGCGACAGGGTGAGCTCCCATTGCTTGGTCCTAGCTTCTGCCACCTAGCAGTTCGAAAACATGTCAAGTGCAAGTAGATAAATAGGTACCGCTCTGGTGGGAAGGTAAACGGTGTTTCCGTGCACTGCTCTGAAGCGGCTTAGTCATGCTGGCCACATGACCCGGAAGCTGTACGCCAGCTCCCTCGGCCAATAAAGCGGGATGAGCGCCGCAACCCCAGAGTCGTTCGTGACTGGACTTAACAGTCAGGGGTCCCTTTAGCTTTACCTTATGAAATCTTTCACCAATTTGTTGGGGTTGTTTTTGTGTGTGTGTGTGTGTGTTTTGTAAAGGTTCTGGTATAGTTTAAATAAGATCCTTCCCTTTTCCCCATTCACTCATGCTCAGTTTGCATTAACTACTATGCCAGTTTCACCTCAATGCTATTGCATAACGTTTATCCCCAATTATGTATTTCAACCTTATGTTCTTTCTTTCACCCCTTCTCTCCATGCACTGTATAATAGTCTGCACTTCGAGTTTTTCATTTTCTCAGGGTCACTAGAAATATAGTATTATAGGCCAAGAAATAGGAATCATACTTTTCTCTACTGCAAAAGTAAAAGGAACAAAACACAGTTGTAGTAAATGTGTGACTAGTTGCATCAGTAACATATTCAAAACTAAGATGCACTGTAAACTCAAATAACAACATGTGCTGTAATAACATATAGTAAAGAGCTTTGCTTAAAATATTTTGTAAAAATATGAGAACAAATTACTGATGACAAATATACAGTGTGAAAAACTACATGGTAAATGTTATGAAATATGCATTGAAAACAAATTATCACTCTGTGTTGCAAAAAGAATTTGGATTTAGAACAAACATTTGAATGATTCAATGAAGTTTGCACCAACACAATATGAACTGAAGACTCATACATATGGTTGCTAAAACAACTAAGGGTCATGTAGCACCCTAAAGAGTAACATATTTATTGTGTCATAAGTTGTCATGAACCACACCCCACTTTATTGGATGCATGATTGTGACTTGCAAAAAAATGACACAAAGCAATTTATTTTCAACTGAACAGTCACAAACATTACCAGGTTTCCACTCGTAGCATAGTAATGATTTATAGTTACGAACTGGTTGCAAGGACAATTTAAACTGCTCCCTGAATGAAGTATAATTTCAATGGAAAGGTTTCTATACTATTCTGATATATTATTTGGTCTAAAAAGCCTCAAGTTTGATTACTGGCAATAGTGTTTTAAATACAAACAAGCAGTTTGTATTTAACCTAAATAAGTATGTTTCTCAAAACAACAAAAGACTAGTCAGCTTACATCCAGGCAGTATGCATTATTTAAAAAGGCACATGGTTTAGTGTATAAAATATGCATTTCACTGAAAAATGAATGATGATACCACATCCATACAGACTGATAATGAAATTACCCATAATAAAAAACCTACCAGTGTTTGCTGCATTGGCTTTTTTCGGTAGTGCTCCTGATAATTTCTGAGGGATCTGTACACCATCTGTCTTCTGTTGCTGTTCTCCATCTTCAGCAGCAAATACAATTACACCTGAAACAAATAGTTACCAGATGTTCTATTAATCAAGGTATTCATTTCATAAGATGGTCTGAAACCCTCGTGCCGGTGTGCACGCAACCCTGCTTATCAGACAAAATTCCATGTTTTTAGCTTAAATGAATTTTTGTATTAGATATTTCATTTTGGAGAAATACCTGGGGCCTTCAAATATGGACCATGGCTTAAGCTTTCAGTAAATGACATCCCTTTTCCAGTTCAAATTTTAAGGCCTGACCCCCAAAGCAAACATAATGTTGTTAACCTGTTAGACATAGTTAGATATTGGATATTGTTAGATATTATCTATAGTTAGATATTGGAGAGCCAGTGTGGTGTAGTGGTTAAGAGTGGTAGTCTCGTAATCTGGGATATTGGGTTCGTGTCCCTGCTCCTCTACATGCAGCTGCTGGGTGACCTTGGGCCAGTCACACCTCTCTGATGTCTCTCAGCCCCACTCACCTCACAGAGTGTTTGTTGTGGGGGAGGAAGGGAAAGGAGAATGTTAGCCGCTTTGAGACTCCTTAAAGGAAGTGAAAGGCGGGATATCAAATCCAAACTCCTCCTCCTTCTCCTCTTCTTCTTCTTCTTCTTCTTATTGGGGGGCTGTGCTCCTTTCAGCACCACACGTGTGAATTCTGCCCCACCTTTCTATTGTCAATTGTGGTTAAGCAAAGTTAATACCTTCTATTTTTCCCTGTTGTAAAATTTAGGAATTTTATGGAAATCATTCTCATTTACCCTTTGCAACAGAAAAGTCCCTAGTGAATATGTCAACTTTTGGAAATCTCATTCTGAAATCTCAAGAAGATGAAGTGAACACCTAGGCTCCAGTTTGAAGGTAGGAGACTTTTACAGGTAAGCTATATAGACTATTTTTTACATGAAAGCAGGACTACAATGAAAAATCAATTACAAAAGAATTTGGAATTTTAAAAGGGGATTTTTAAGCAAACAAATAAAACTGAATATTGTATTGCTTCCCTTTTCAGCAGTAAAGTAAAAACTCAAAAAAGAGGGGGATATAACTTAATGTCGTGTAAAACAGAGTAAAAGACACAACGCAATATGCAAAAGAAACCATATTCATATTTCTTTGCCCAGCCACATTTAGCCAGAATATTAAAAATCTTCGTATTGCCTAATTATTAGAATGGATCCAGAAGTCTATGCTCAGCATAGACAATTGAAATCAGTGGAACAAATTAGTCATGACTTACTTAAGTCCCGCTATTTTCATTTTTTCATTGTTACTCTAAGCATGACTAAGTCTGGATGCAATCCATAAAGTTGTCAGGGAGAAAAATGGGGGAAACCTCTGTTTGAAACTCCTGTTAATGGAAGGAGACAGTTCTGGACTAGATAAGAGATGGACAAAAGGTAGATCAGGATTTACTGGCAGACCTATTGATACCTTGCAGTAGGTTGGCAAGGATTTTGGACTCCCAAGTTTCATAACAGCACGAACAAATTAAGACCTCCTCACTAAATTAGACTGCTCAAGTAAGGAAATCTTAGGGCTACCACGAATAGGATTTTTGTATGGAAGGACTGTGAGCTCAGCTCAGTTATGATACTCAAAACAAATCCCTGTGCTCAGCTGCTGAAGGAGCAGCCCTTTAATAGGTTATTGTGTTGTTTAATCAGTGAAATGCCTCTTTGGCTACGATAACTGTAGCAAAAACAGCAGAGAAAGCCTTGACTCTGAGCATGCTCTCTTCTTTCTTTGCTTATAGTCAAAGACAAATTGGCATAAATGGCACAATGCTAGACTAGTTCAGCATTCCTTCAGGAAAGTGAAAATTCAAATTGCCTTTGAATTAGGATAAATCTAGGTAGAGCTTAGATTTTGAATTGCAATGTTATTAAAAGTGGATTGTTGAGGAAGGAGAAAAACTTTTCTAATTGATACTTTGAAAAAACAGAGGTCAGTGATGCATAATTTCATTAGCAGTTAGCTGTGTCTTGTGGAATCATGCGGTAATTATCTCATACTTACAATGTAGCACTAGGTTAAAACCTACCTTGAAATTTTCCGCGTTTCCATGGGAATACAGTCAGAGTATATGCAGCTGTGTCACCAGGTTCTACGGTGAGAATTGGGTCACCACTGACAATTGGAAGATCTGAAGATACCTAGTATGACAAAAAAGCAGCAGCAAAACCAACAATGGCAAAGGCAGCACTGTCAAGATAATGTCGAAAATGTAGCTCTTAGCAGTGAGTTCAAATACAAATATTACTACATTTCTCTTAATCTTTCCTACAGTGCTTAATTGACTATACAATGAAGGGAACACTTTCTGCTGTGCTCTTTCAAATGTATCAGAGTTAAAATTTGGTACTATTAATCAAGTGAAGGTACATTAACTCCTTGAAAGATTCCTTCTGACCAGCTACTGAAAATCAGGACCTCTATTTTGTGCCACGTTCACTAAACACTTAGGCAGGGGTGAATTTGTGTAAAATGGCAGGCTATCTCGTAGCTGTGCTGGTCAGGGTGGGAGGTGGGGATGAGTAATATATTTATTTTCACCCCAGCATTCTTTGAGTATAGGGATGGAGGGAATCCTGTCCATTGAAACAAATGTTATAGGCAATTACCCACACCAGCTCCTGGTTGGCATAGGTAATAAACCCAATCCCATTGCCTATCACAGCAATAAAGAGACTTTGGATCCAGCAGATCCAAGGCTGTTTCTGCCCCATCAACATCTTGTCTCTAGAATGCCCCTTTTGAGGCCTACCACTGGCAATGGAACTACATCTATGGAGCTTTCTGCCTTGACAACAGATGCCCCCACCAGCACAGAGGCATCTCTGCCCCATCCTAACCCCCTGTGGATATGGGGAAGGGGAGTAATGGTTACCTATTCATCTAAGGAGCTATGTTAACAAGGCAGTACTGCCTAAGAAGGAAACATGAGATGAAATGCAGGGGAAATGTGCTGGAGTGAGATTGAGTAAAGTAAAGTAAAGTAACGTAAAGTAAAGTAAAAATAAACCAATCAGATACTAGGGTGGTATCTACCTGGGAATAGGAACAATGCTCAACTATTAATCTCAGATTTCATTAAGGCTCTAGTGTGGTTAAATATCAGCAATACATTTAACTACATTTAAAGCATTAGGGGGATTGAATATTTGTGCATATCTCCTCTGCTTTTCACACAGCTACTGACAAGAGGAGAAACCAGAGCCTGCTTCTTTTAGCAGACAGCAATAAGGAAAGCAGCCAAATTCTCCCAGGCTCAGCTGAGACCAGCTGTTGACAACAGGGGGCCTTCACCTCACCACTGGCATCAGACAAGGAAAAATTAAATATAAAAATAGTTTGAGGGATTTTTTTAAAGTATATATATATATTGCTTCACAATATTTTCTAGAATTTTAAACCAACTAAAACATTATGTATACTGATTAAATTTCTTTCAGGGTGTGTATA